>NC_136264.1:66552267-66692267 GCF_964187855.1 Myxine glutinosa | reverse complement strand
AAGGAAGGAAAACTGAGGTACCACCAGAAGTGTAAAAATGATCTGTACAACAACTTTGTTGCAACCACCAAGAAGTCAGCTCAAGCATCAAAGGCAGAGAAAGAGTCATCAAAGTTGAAGAGAAGACGCACTACTTGTGAGTTCAGTTCATCAACTGGCTGCAGTTCTAGAAGATCACAGTCAGTTGACCTCCTGTATAAGGATGTATGCATTCTTTGCAACCAACCAGCCCAGCTCTACAAAAATAATCCAGCACAAGCTAGAAAGAAATACAGAGTGCCAGATAATTTGACTGCAGATACACTGAAGGCAAGCTTGCTGAAGACAGCACGGAGTCGCGGGGATGACTGGGGCACTGAAGTCACTGGACGCTTGGAAGGGATCAACGACTTGGTAGCAGAAGAAACACTGTACCATTTGCGATGCAAACTTATGTTTGCGAGAGGTGACAGTTTGTCCAAGACTGATGAGGAAGGAAAAAGGAAGAGAGGACAGAGGAGTATTGATGAGGAGCGAGAGGCAGTTTTTATTGAATTCTGCGAATGGTTAGACTCAGAATTAGAGCATGGGGTAATGAACATGGACCAAGTCCATGAAAAGCTGCAGGAGTTTGATCAGTCACCAGAGAAGAGCCTTTCTTATTCAAAGCATTGGCTAAAGATAAAACTTCTAGAGAAATACGAAGACACCTTGTATTTCACAACACAGGAAAGAAGGGCAGATGTACTCTGTCTCAAAGATGGCACCGACAATATTCTGCGAGAGCATCATGCTAATCTTGACCATGGAGATGAGAAGACTCAGATCATAAAGACGGCACTCAAGTTCATATCCAATGATATTGCCTTGATTGATTTAGGTCCAAAGTCATACCCCACCACACAGTATGACTGACATCGATAGTCAGCTGACACTTGTTCCTGCAAGCCTTCAGATGTTCTTGAGACCGATTGTCAAGACAGACGAAAGAGTTGCCGTTTGGGGGCAGAATTTTATTAAGGCCTGTCGACCTCGGTCTGGAGTATTGCCACACCAAATGGGGCTTGCCATACAACTTGATCATAGATTTGGGTCAAAATGGATGCTCAACAAGTTCCACCGGCTGGGATACACTGAGTCTTACACGGAGACACAAAACTACAAATACTGCTTCCTTAATAGTAGGAGTGGAGATGATGTTCCAGATACTTCTGGCACTCTTGACACCATTGTGGAGGAAACCGATGAACAGATCAATGATGAGGTTGCGGTTGATGCTGCGCTTGAGGATCAATCAGTGATGACAGCCAAAGTGCCAGCCAGTGAAAGTGAATTGTCAAGTAATGATCAGGTGGTCTTTATGGAGGTTGGGGAAACAAACAATGCAGTCACCCAGTTTGTTGGAGACAATATAGATTTAAACATTGTCTCTATTCACGGAAACACTCCCTTTCACTCAATGGGTTGGATCGAAGTCACCTCTCCGGCACCACCTTTGCCAGATCCACAGACAATAGCAGCTTTCCCCCGGGTGAAGTTGAAGGCACTCGACAAAGCTAAGATCCTGAGAGGAACTGAAGTAAAGATTATTCCATTTACGAACAGGAAACAGATAGGAACGAACGCGATCATGTTTCTCCCCCTCGCTGAGCTTTCCTCCTCCCTGGCTCATGATCAGCCACTCCTCACTCCAGGTGACACACTCTGGGCAGCGGGGTGGGTGATCAAAGCCAACGATCCTGAGTTCCCACACTCCAACTGGAATGGCTGGATGAAGAGAATCCATGCTAATGATGCAAAGCAGAGCACACAGATCGAGTTCCTCACAGTTATTGAAGGAGACCCTAATGACCTCAACACCATCTTCACCACTCTGAAAGAGTGCATACGGCGCGCTGTTTTACATTATACTTTACTTGAGTGCATATTATGTGCATTATACTTTACTTTACTTTACTTGAAAGAGTGCATAGACCTGGTGCTTTTTTTTTAGGTTTTGCGAAGGGGACGCGGCTGAGTACATCGACATCTTCCTTGATACAGAAGCCACCAAGGAAACAGTGATTCAGGCTGGTACTGCGATTTTCAAGTACATTTACCATGGACGAGATACTACATTGGGTGAAATTCGGTACAACATGTTCTCAAGGAAGGCAGCGGCAGGAGTGATCAAACCAGAGACTCTACCTCCAACAGAGGGTGCAGCTGCACAACATTCACTCCGTGCCTACCTGCAGACCCGGGACTGGATCCTTCTACAGAGCATGTCTCTGAACCCCAGTGACTATGGATGGACAATAGGTGTGCATGGGTATGAGCCAGTTCCAACACTGGACCCCATGGCTCCTGAGGAGCTATTGCAGTTCATGAGCTGTAATTGTCATGGAGATTGCAGCAACCAGCGATGCAGCTGCAAGAAGAATGGGGTCACGTGCATCTCGGCCTGTGGAGTCTGTCATGGCATTACATGCAGAAACTGCAGTCATGATGTTGTTGAGTCTGAAGAAGACATAGACAATGACTGTTGAAACTTCTAACATTGTGAATGAGAAATAACTCTTGAGTATTATATATGTATGTGAAATAAAAGCTACTTTGTGTGTAAATGTAAAAGTGAAAATATAAATGTTAACAATCAACTCAGAATCATGAAAAACCCTTATTTGACCCCTCATAAGTTACTTAAGGGCCGATTTAAAAAAAATAAAAATTCTCGAAAATAATTTTTCGGTACCCGAATTCAACAGCTTTTTTTCTGGGTTTCCCACGGGAGTTGAACTTCAACATTTTAACACATGTTATTACACACCTTTACAAACATATTGGTGAAGAATTTTTTTGGTAACAATTTAGTTAACAGATTTGTGAAATATCTCATAAAATGCCCTTACTAAGAAGAAGTGTCTCGACCTTTACTATAGGTAGGTAATTTTATATTTTAATTAAACTCATTTTCATTTGTCAACTTAAAGTAAGAATATATTAATAACTTCGGAATAAATCGGTCCGTTCTATTCCGATTTAATCGGAATTTATCGGATTCAATCGGAGGCACGTTAATAATTATAAATTCAATGTTAAAGTTTTTTTGACTGTTCAAAAATATCTTTCAACAATTTATATGTCTCATATAAATAATTTATATGAGACATATAAATTGTTAAGAGTTTTCATTCATTATATCAATTTATAATAAATTGATATATTATATAATTCAGGTCCTTCATTGGCTGCATGAAGCCCGCCTCGGAGACAGACAACGAGCACAACAGGGCGCTGTGGGCGTACGCCTGCCCACAGTTCAAGGTCCCCTCCCGGCGGAAGCTCACTCGGGACATCAGGGCGATGGGGGACCAGGCCAAGGCCGACCTGACGGACCTCGTCGCCAAACAGGAGTTCGTCGCCACCACGGCCGACAGCTGGTCGGCAAGCAACAGGGCCTTCCTGGGGATGACGGTGACCTGGCTGGAGAGGGTCACCTTCGAGAGGCAGTCCGCCGTCCTCGGGATCAAGGAGATCACCGTCAGCCAGACGGGCCAGTACCTGGCAGAGGCGATCTCCGAGCTGCACGATGACTTCGGCATCAAAAGAAAGGTGTGTAAACTCTGTAGTTTTAGAATTTAAAATTGTTTACAAAATTTATTTTCAATAGATTACAATTAACAATAAAAGTATGCGTTTTTTATGACAGTGTTTAAATATAATAGTCAAGATTAATTAGATTATTCAGGCAACTTAAAATGAATTGTTTTAGCAAAATATAATGTGTATTAAGTGACGTATTACAGTAATACGTCACCTAATACACATTATATTTTGCTAAAACAATTCATTTTAAGTTTTAAAACTTTTAATATTAACTGTAAGTGAAAAATGAAAATAAACTTTGTTTTAAAACAGTATTTTGCTTTTCAGGTTGTCAGCACCACCACTGACAACGGCGCCAACTACATCAGCGCCTTGAATCACTACGGGGCCCTCGGGCGCGATGACGAGCAGCTAGACGTGGTGGAGGTGGACCCAGAGGTGGTGCAGACCAACACCATCCTCGTGGTGGACGCCCTGGAGGAGGTGGACCAGCAGGAAGAGGTGGTGCACGTCCCCAAGCATCGCCGCTGTGCGGCACACACAGTGAACCTGCTGGCCTCCAGGGACGTCGAGAAGGTGCCCGGCTGGAGCGCCCAGCCCAGGCCGGCCTTCACCAAGCCGGCCGCCAAGGCCCAGGGCCTGTGGAACGCCCAGAACAGGAAGACAGTGACCGCCAATGACATTAAGACGGCCCTGGGCAAGAAGCTTGTGACCCCCGGCGTCACCAGGTGGAACTCTAGCCACGACGCCTACAAGTGCCTGCTGACCGAGGTGCTTGACATGGACAAGAGGAACAACCTGAACCAGATCTGTCAGCGGCAGCACCCCCACCCCCTGCCGCACATCACGGAGGATGACGTGCAGATCTGGTCGGAGTACGTCAAGGTGACCGCCCCCCTCGCCGCCTGCCTAGACGTACTCCAGGGCGAGGAGAAGGCCTACATGGGGTGCCTTCTCCCCCACCTCCAGGTGCTCAAGGACTCCCTGGAGGCGCTGTCCATCGACGGCAGCATCGTCCACGCCCAGAACCTGGTGGCCAGCCTCCTCCAGCAGCCGTCCTGCGCCAGGAAGGGAACAAAGGGCTTTGACGGCAGGTTAGTTCTTATATTATTATTATATTTTATCGCAACGAGTTGAAAATTAATAAGTGCTTCTTTCTTCTTATATTATATTATTATTAAATGATTAAAAAATCCTTGCCGGTCTAATGATTCATTTGAAATGAATTAAAATCAGTTGAATGACATTTAATTTTTCAATTTACAAATCTGAAATTATTTGACATTTGTTTTATAACTTTTCTTTTACTTCAGGTTCAGCCACCTCTTCGTGGACATGGACCTTTTGATGGCCATGGCGCTGCACCCCCAGCACAAGCTCGCCACGGTCAGGGCCATCTGCAGGAGGCAGAACAACGACGCCATCTGCGACCTGGTGAGGGACAAGCTCATCAGGGACCTGCTCGCCCTCGTCCTGCCTGACGAGCACCTGGACCCTGCCCCCCAGCAGGGACCCCAGCCCGGCTCGAGCAGTACGGACTACCTGTTCGCCATGGAGGAGGGGCAGCAGGAGGAGAACCTCGAGGAGAAGATCAGGGAAGAGGTCAACAACTGGTCGAGGAAGCCGCTGAGGGGGAACCCGGGGCTCGCGCCCAATCTCTTCCCGCTCGAGTTCCGTGATGCTTGGGTAACTCTATTTCTCAGGCATAACACGTCGCTCCCGAGCTCTGCCTCGGTCGAGCGCGTGTTCAGCTACGGGTCGGACATCCTCAGGCCTAAGAGGTCGGCCCTGGCTGCACCGAACTTCGAGGCCCTCGTCTTCATGAAGGGCAACCTCCAAATCCTCAAGAAGGCCCACGAGGTGGAGGAGGAAGACGAGGACTAGTCAACAGACTGCTAGTCTGTTGACTAGTAGACTCTCTTGTCAAAGAAAGGACGGGCAAATTGATTTTTCTTTAATGTAACTTGCATATATTAAAATTATATTTAAATTAACTGTAGAGTAGAGTAGAGTCGAGTGGAAAACTTTATTTCAATAAATTTTGAATAAATTTTATTTAAATAAAAATGTATATTTTTTTATCTTAAAAGCTTTGTTTGTCTTTGTAGTAGTTAGAAATGGCTATTTAGGCTTAAAAAGCATTAAATTCCCTTTAGAAACGTCAAAAATCGCTTTAAAAACGTCGAAGCGCTTTAAAAAAATCGAATCGAAGCGGATAACCGGTAAGCGGACTAAGATTTTCGGCCACTGAAGCGGATAAGCGAATCGGACTACACGGGCTGGCGGAGCGGATAAGCGGTAAGCGGACTTAAAATTTTCCGAATCGCGCCCACCTTTATATATATATATATATATATATATATATATATATATATATATATATATATATATATATATATATATATATATATATATATATATATATATATATATATATATATTGTATATATATATTAAAATCCAATATATATATATATATATTAAAATCCAATATATATATATATATTGTTGCGGATCCAGGGGTCGGCGCTCCCCGACCTATTATAATCTATATAATTGACTATTATAATCCCCTTGTCTTTTACACTGGCCGATTTCCCCCCAGTCCTGGAAATTACACGCTCCTTTGTGGGGTGAGATTGGCCAGGGTGATTGGTCAATGGGTTCCCAGATACCTTTGCCAATCCCTCCGCAAAGCAGGGATATAATTCCCTGCTCGGACCCGGACAAGATGGAAATTGCCGAGCGGTTTTAGCAATCCGAGGTCCAAGCCGTTAGAGGTTGACTAACCCGATTCTGAGCGGTTCCTATATCGTGCCACAGGTATTCAATTGGGGAGAGGACAAAAGCGATCGGATGAGAAGAAACCAAACGGGGTAAAGAAAGAACAAATATGGTTTATTAATTACACTAAAAGAGGAAACGAAAGGCAAGAATATACAAGAAGAGGAAATAAAAGTACATAGGGCAAGCTTAGACACTCTTAATTAACATGCCCAGGACAGAACAAACACACTTACATGAAAGGATGGGATGGCAGGTATGGTAGGAGGCAAAGGGTCCAGGTAGCTGGTAGGCGTCGAGGTTCGGGCAGGTGGTTCAGCGTTGAGGTCCGGTTCCAGGGTCACGCTCCACTCCACGCGTTGGGTTCGAGGTGAAACCCGGCAAGCAGCGCGTCCAATATTGTCGCGGTAGCAGACTGACCCTCTCTCTCTGTCTTCGACTTGCCTCTGGTGGCTCGACCCTTTCACTCTCCTTCGGTCCGACTTCCAACTCCCAACCAACTGTCGAAGTAGTCCCACGTGGCCGCTTATATTGGCCGATCGCGTATTAAGCCGCCTGGTTTTAGGATACGCCCACCGGTGAGCTTGCCTCGGCCCTGATTGGTCGCGAGCGCTCACCGGTCCGCCCCTTGATGGTGCGTTGAGGGGCCACGCCTTCGTTCCTGGCGCTTGGGTAACTCCTCCCCCTTCTTCTCCAACTCTGCCACGTGGCTTATGGCGTCTTTAGACAGGCGCTGCGACTGGCAGAGGCGCGCAATACAATTTGGAGAGGGTAAAGCCGCAAAATGAACAGGATTGAACAAGGGGCCTAGGTTATTTGATTAATGCAACGCAGAGTCAAACTATTGGAAACAGAGCCTTACCTGAAACACATACTAATGAGATAACTGAAGAAGGTCCTATGGTGTCCTACGTGTTGCAAAATGGACTAGCTAGGGTGCGACCTTTGACCTTTGGAAGATGGGGATATTTACAGGGAATTATTTACAAGGCTTATTATTTTACAAGTGAAGGTTCTAAAAACCGTAACAATATATATATGTAGTCATACAGCTGCATGAAAAAGTCAATGTATTTTCAATCCAGTTACAGTCGCTTGGTTTCAAGGGCACCACTTGATTCATGCAGGTGTATGAATCAAATTTGCGCCCCTTTGTATGAACTTTCCCTAAAGAATTACTTGGTTCCTCCTAAGAACACAAGGGTAGTCCAGCATGCACACGACATTTTTTGAATGTCCCTTCTTTTCTATTGTTTGGCATTTTCTCCAAGTTCTGGAATTCCTTTCTTTTCTATATTTTGCCACATGGCACATAACATATAAAGGGGCCTTTTCTATGCCCTTGGCATTTTTCCCAAGAATGGTCATAGGGGGTAACAGACATGAAATTAACAGAAGACAGTTATATCATTAGTAAATGTCTAGCGGTTTCTGTGTGAAATGATAGGACATGTGTCGAAGTATGTTTCATAGCCGATAAATGTGACTCCCTCCCTTCTGTAATATGTCTAAAGCCCATCCACCATTCCTCCCCCATTGATCCTTAAAATGGTTCCCTTTGTAATCTATCTATGTCTTTGCTTAATAAATCATTATTATATACCACTTCCACAAGCCATTGAACCCCCTCCCGGCCCCCCTTTGAGGAAGGTGAAAAGCCATGTGGAACCTTGGAAGACACGATACGTGACAAGAACCTGGGTGGCGAGCCTTTTGGCGCACTGCGATGCATAGAGTGAGTTCCACAGTTGGCAGTTAGAGAGTCGACCGTAATAGTGGGGCGGCTTAGCCCAAATATTCAAAAGAATTGTGCATTTTGTGATACAAGCACCAAATTTGGCACACTAGTAGACTATCATATTATGAAAAGATCTGGATATTGGGCCATCTCAGATTCAGAGATTTGATTTTTGCAAGATTTGCAGATTTTGCAAGCTGAGATTGCAACGCCAGGGACGGCCGACTCCTTCCTACGAGCTGCCCACGTCACCCGCACAAGAAGAGCTCATCAAATCACTGCAGCAGCACTGTACATCCTGCAACACCGTGCCTACAACCACTACTGTCTGGGAGAAACCAGGGATGCAGAGGACCTTCCGGAGTTTGAAGACTGGTGTTGCCAGAGAGGAGAAGACATCCCCCAGTTTCACTACTGGGCAACTGTGCTGGAACTGGAACTGTTGGTTCTAGTGTATGTGCGTTCTCTCAGGCAGGGATCGTTAATGATGTACCTCGATGCTCTGACAGAGCTGGTCCCCTGGTTCCACGCACTGGATCACACCCACTATGCTAGGTGGATACCAGTGCACCTGAAGGACATGGCCGAACTCACCATCAAACACCCAGATGTAGCCAGGAAATTCAGGGAAAGCCACTTCACCGTTCAGAAAACACAGAGGGTGTTCTCTTCAATCCCGATTGACCAGGCACATGAGCAGAATAATGCCTGCATCAAAGGAGACGGTGGAGCAGTTGGGCTCACTGACAACCCTAGTGCCCTACGTCGCTGGATGGTTGCGGGACCAGAAGTTGCCAGGGTGATCGAAGAATTCCAGGATGGGAACCAACACTGGAGACGGCAAACAGCAGACACACGTCATCATGATCAGACGCCAAGTGTACAGGCCTCATTTGTGAAAGATGTTTGCTCTCTCGTTGGTGTCATAGAGGAGATGGGCAACCCATTCGAGGAGGAGAGTCAGGATGTAGTCAAACTGGACACAAAGGAGATCGCAGATCCTGCTGCTGTGGAGACCGTGATGAATGCCAAGAGGATTGGCCAAGAGCAGTTCGAGGCTTTCACCAGAGAGTGTCTGTTGGACAGAACAAAGGCAGTGGACGCACCCATTCCTCGTAACAAGCTGAAGATGTTCAGCACTTCCACTCCAAGAAGCCAGAGCAAAGGTCAGCAACAGCTCGCCTCCATCAAGAATGACCGTGAACTCTTCGCACGCCTGTACATTGGCTGCCAGACGAGGGATGGAAACCTTGAGGAGTTCTTTTGTCACGAGAATCAGGCATGTCCTCCTGCATTGTCTGATGGTGGAAGCCTCTGCACTGGTACCAAGAGTGATCTCCTCACATGCTTGGAAGAAGTCTCCGACGCAAAGACAGAGACTCCTGTCACGACCTGTATTGTGCTTGATGGAGCAGCCATCGTCCAGATGCTGAAGCCGGCTGCATCAAAGACCTTTGAAGAGTATGCACAACAGATCTTCATCCCATATATGTCCACGAAGCTGCAAACAGTGTCATGCCTGGATCTGGTCTGGGATACTTACCTTGCTGATTCACTGAAAGGTAGTACACGTGCAAAGCGGGGACAAGGTGTGCGGAGACGTGTGGTGGCTGCCGCAGCCATACCAGGAAACTGGCAGAACTTCCTACGAGTGGACAGCAACAAGACCGAGCTGTTCTGGTTCCTCTCAGCAGCTCTCATGGAATGGTTTGACCAGGAGGACAAGCAACTCGTCATTACTGATGGAGAGGCAGTGCTCAGCAAGCCACTACTGCCAGATCTGACCTCACTCGCCCCATGTAACCATGAAGAGGCTGACAGTCGGATGTTGCTGCATGCATCTCACGCAGTCCAGCATGGACACCATGCAATACTCATCCGGACTGTAGACACCGATGTTGTGGTGCTGGCAGTGTCCCTGGCACAGGAGTTGCAACCAGAAGACAAACTGTGGCTGGCATTCGGAACAGGCCAGAGTTTCCGATACCTAGCAGCACACGAAATAGCAGCTGGATTGGGACGAGAGAAGGCTCGTGCACTGCCAATGTTCCACGCTCTAACTGGATGCGACACTGTGTCTAGTTTTCATAGACATGGCAAGAACACTGCGTGGGCAGTCTGGACGGTACTGCCAGAACTCACTGAGGCGCTGCTGCTGCTGTCCTCTGCACCTCGTGACATACCAGACGATGCAATGCGCATCATCGAGAGGTTCGTGATCCTGTTGTATGATCGAACCAGCAAATGCACAGACATTGACAAGGCCAGGAGGAAACTCTTCGCAAGGAAGAACAATGTGCAGCTCATCCCTCCAACGAAGGCAGCTCTGGAGGAACATGTCAAGAGGGCAGTGTATCAAGGTGGACATGTGTGGGGTCAGATACTGCTGCCAGCACCAGAGCTCCCTCCACCAACCAACTGGGGTTGGTCAAGGACTGGAGAAGGACAGTACACACCTTACTGGACCAGGCTAACTGAGGCAGCTCACAGCTGCATTGAGCTGGTTTCTTGCAAGTGCAAGAAAGGGTGTGTGAGGCGCTGCAAGTGCAAAAAGGCTGCCCTTCAGTGCACAGCCCTCTGTGTGTGTGAAGGGGACTGCACATGACGATGAGTCAACAACATACATGTACTTGTGGCAATGCTGAACTTGTTAACATGACACTGTTTATGTACACGTATCTTCAGTACCGGTATATACCTAGCCTCAGATACCAGTACACCTAGCCTCAAATACTAGACCATGTAGCATGTCAGTATTATACCTAAGACATTTACAGAACTAAGACATTCTTTTCAAAGTATTGTGTTGAATCCAATATTTGCCTAGATAATTTCCAAATAAAATTATATAACAGACTGTGATAGATAATATTAAGTTGAAATTGGTACCATTGGATTCCTTGCCCCCAAAAACATCCATTTAGATACCAGAATCAAGTCAATAGCTGCATTACGTCCAGAGATAATAGCAAATGTAGATTTCAAGTGGCGGCCATTTTGAAATCCAATATGGCGGACATAAAGAGAGAATTTCAAGTGGCCCAATATCTGAAAATGTTCGCAACATATTAATGTACATTTGTGCCAAATTTGGTGCTTGTATCACAAAATGCACAACAGGTTTGCTATGCTGCTACACTATAAGGAGCACAGTTTGAGTCCCACGGAGCGAACTGAGTGATGGCGAGGTTCTGCAGGTGAGTGGTGGATGAACAGGCATTGCGAATGGCAGTCTGAGTGTCATGCAGGGACCAGCACACATGTGCGTTGGCCGGCAGCCACTAGCCCAGATGAAATTGAACCTGTGATCTCTGCCTCGCAGAGCCCAGAACCTCTCGCCATCACCACCCCAGGCAAGCATCGTGTCGGGACCACGTTCTTTCAGTCTCGGGACCTTAATCACTGTCTTTAGTCCATGTGAATGAGTGGCCATAAGTTATTTCGTGCAAGCTGTCAATCTCGCAGGCGTGTTTGGATTTAGCTTATAAAAGATAATTCTCAGTTTTGTACATGTGTTGCTTCCTCTTCCCCCTTCCCGCCCCTCCCCACCCTCTCTGCTTCTTCCAATAAACCCTTCTTTCCCACAATTGGCATGTTAGCCTGGTGCATAGTTCTGACTTGGCGTATTATAACCAATGTGTTGGAAATTTGCGTCAAGCCCTCATTATGAGGTTTAAAACCACCGTGGTTTGTCCTTTAAGACGGACAAACCAGCTGTAAGTGACAGATCTCATTGGAGTTTCTGTATATTGGAAATCGAGGAAAAGATCTGTTTGGGTTTCCTCGGCGAATGGCGTATGGCCTCCGGGGACTATCCGTCAATAAATTGGTGACCGTCCAGGTGGAAAATTTGACCACATGTCCACTCACAGCCGACCGTTCCAACCTGATACAGGTCTTGGGAGGGTGAGGGTGGGGGGGGTTTGGGGGGGGGTCAAATAATGGATGTGGGAACATAGGGGAGAAGTGAGGAGAGACACAAGTCAGAGGAGGGAAGGGGCAGACATGGCTACTTGATGGGGGTAGGAGACGGGGTCACCTAATTTGAGGAATTTAAATAAAACGAAAAGAAGGGAGGATGATAGAAGAGATAAAGGACCATAGCCGAATGTGGGGGAAGATAATGAGGTTTGGGAGAAACTGGGGGAGGAAAGAGGCATGCATGGCATATATATATGTATATACGTGTGTTAGTGGAGAAGTGGGGTCTTGGGTCAGATAATTTGAGATTTTTGGAATTTAACCAGGGTTCAGTTGGTAACTCATGTACTCTTCTTTGTAAGGGATCCTTAATGTGCACCAACTAATGCTTACAGATGGAATACACAGCTTAACGCCTCCCTCTTTCCCCCTTTTGTGAGAGAATTTTGTTTGTGGTTTGGAGATTTAGGAGGAAGGCAAGGGATAATGGGGCAAGGGCAAAGAAGAAAGAAGAAGGGTGAAGGGTGAATATGGACACTATCTAGAAGTGAATCGAGTGCTGTGTGTGCGCGGGTACAGATTCCAAAGAGAACTCTGCACGGCAAATTACCTTTTGCTGCAATTGCTTCCTGATATTTGCTTGCAATGTCGCGTGAAATTATTGCACAAGATAAACAACATCACCGTTCATACTCTGAATTATAAACTTTTGTTCCAGTGCTGTATTATCTTTGTTAAATATTAAAGATGATTGGCCAATTTGTTAGAAAGGAATTTCTTGGTGGATTTGAGAATAATTTACAATAGAAGTGTATATATATATATATATCTGTGAGAAATAGTAGAAGCTCCACAGTACGAGCAGGGCGTCTCATTTGCATTAAATAAATAATCGGGAGATTAAATCAGACGCGGACGTAGCTTCAGGACGTCGATCTTTAATTTTCGACAAGCTTTCGACCAACAAAGGTCTTCTTCTTCGTCGTCCCCAAGATCAACGGAAGTCTGAGTTCACTCTCTCAAAATCCATACTGAGTCCCAATTTATCGCATGTTAACATATAATTTCTCAAACTACATTTCAAAGTTTCCAAAAAATGTAGTTTCGTTGATTGGTGGGGGGGGGGGGGGGGGGGGGGGGGGAGGGGGGTGCTAGGTGGGCCCCTCTAGCTCATGGACTAATATAAATGTTTAGTACCTTCCAGAGTAGTAGAAAGCTGAAATTTTGCATACTGATGCAAATCAAAGCCAATATCCCAGTTAAAATCACAAAACAATTGAGGCACTCCTCCTCAGTACCTCCCCCATCATCCCCAAATCCATGGAAGACCTTTAATCGGATTCTCCATGGATGTAACAAGAGACCTCAAGCACCAAACACTGAGACAGTTTTGGTGTTATTGAAGCCTTATCAATGATATCCCAACCTCATTCCATTTGCGTTCAAAATAATTCAGCAATGGATTATGAATCCTGAAATATATTGATGTGTTGGTGAAATGTGGGGAAAGGGGATTTTGTGGAAGAGGTATTGGAGGTGAGCTACATGTTTTGGTGATGGTTTTTGTATTTTCCTTATTTTTGTTGACGCGGCTGTGCTGCTGATACAGTGCCCCCTCCCCCTGTAGGTTAGATTAGGAATTTGTAATTTGTTCATGGTGCCGGCGATAGATCACCTCCTCTTCACGAAGGACATCATGGGATATTTAACGTTCCTATCCGAGGGAAGGCACTTTGATGGATCATCCTGCCTGCAAAAACACCAGGATGGCAGTTTATAGATAGGTCGAGATTAAAATCCAGGCTTCGATATCTCAGAGTCGAGTTCAAAGCCATAATATCTCAATATGAATGTGTAAATTGTGAAAAAAAAAAAAAATTTGTCGTATCCAATCCCCATTTTCGACCTCTCAATAATCTCGGGTCTCCCCATCCATTCACACCATTATTACCTTAGCCCTGGCCGCCTTCCGGCCGGTCATGCAGGGAGAGATTTGTGGCTGTTTTCACGACCTCGGGCAGCCGAGCCGACGGCAAAGGGGGTTCATTCCTCACCCAGAGGCTCGGTGTGTTTGGGTGTGCGCAACGGTGCAATTTATTTGTTCGTTTTTTTCCTTCCGAACGTGCATTCGTCCTTGTGCGAAGCGAGGCGTGATGGGTCGTATAACTCAGACGGGGTGGCTGGAGTCCACTAGGAAGCATCTGAACTGTAAATGATGATGCTCACATTGATGGTTTATTTATTTATTTACATACTTACTTTGCTGTCAAGTTTCAGCTGCTTTGTCAAAATTTGCATTGTTAGGGTTTTATCTATATATTGCTCATAATTTCCTGCAGTGACCTTTTCTTTCCCCCCTCATGTATTATCTTCTCTCTTCTTCCCTGAATTTATCCTCACTTTTTATTGATGCTTAGATCTGGTACCTGGACTGATTGTCATCATCTATCTATAATTCCAGTAATCTCTGTGTGTATGTATGTCTGTATGTCTGTGACCGCTGTTTCTCGACAACCACGGGTCCGATATACTTTAAACTTGCCAGGTATATTGCTGGGGACCCGAGGATGTGCCTTTTCAAGGTTTCATATTAATCGGACAAGTAGTTACCGAGCTATGTCCAAAAAACGATTCAACCAATCAGAGAGCAGCGAGCTATCACGTGTGCCGAACGTGGCGAACAGACTCTGCCTCGGACGGCACATTTGAGAGCGTATTCATTTATTTCACGTTGGCAAACTATGTTGGCGTTCAACTAAACTATGTTTTAAAACTAATTAAAACTAATTTGCGATTCTTTCGCTTTCCTGCGCGTTTGTGCACGCTATGGCGATTTCTTTACCAAACTCCGCAAGCCGTTCGCTTTGGACCAAACCATTTCATGTAAATAGAGGGGGGGGGGGGGGGATTGTCACCGTACTCGCAAGCCGTTCGCTTTGGACCAAACCATTTCATGTAAATAGAGGGGGGGGATTGTCACCGTACTCGCAAGCCGTTCGCTTTGGACCAAACCATTTCATGTAAATAGAGGGGGGGGGATATAATTTTAGATATATATATAGTACGGGCATGCCCTAGTTTTTACAAATACACGAGTTTGTTTAGGTAAAAGCTGCAACATTTATTTTACTTTTTTTTGAAAGTAAAGTGGGTATCATATGCATTACAAGGTACCCCGGGTTCAAGATTGTCGGCCATTTTGAGCTGTCTTGCCTTTGAGATATTTTGTTTGCGTTCAATTCCCAGGCTGATTGTAAACTGTCATTCTGGTGTCTCACAGGCATGATGTCACAGAAATGAATGTGACATTTTTCATTTCGGAGGGGACATTAAACCATCTGTGTGGGATTGAAAGACATTGAACTTTTTGATATCTCCATCACTTGTAGATGTGCTTCTGCAGGCGATAAGGATGGGGTTCAGCAATGGCGCTTCACACAGTACGTATTAACTGTGAGTCTCACAATAGGGTTCTAAATTAATCCTTCCTAACTTTCTATGATCACTGAGAGGTTCTGATGTCTGGTCGGGGAAGTAGAATAGATGAAGAGGTATTCGACTTTTATACTCAATACACTAGATTGTGATGGAACATTGGAAATATAATATTCAATCTTAACTAGAAGTGAGGCTCATGGAAGAGCAAGGTGGAACTGATTGTGGGACGAACATCAAGGGAATGAACAATTCGGAAAAGAGGAAAGGGAGGAGGACGAAACACCAAAACTAACAACTAAGATTGTTGGCTTAGAAAAGGTGAATGGGTGTGGTAAATACCATGGGTCAGAATTATGGATGACAAGAGATGGCGGTGCACTGCTTGTCTCAAGTCCTGGAGGGGGAGTGAGACAGGACATTCTCTGGAAGGTGTTCCATAGGGCGGAGATACGAGGAGTAAAGTAGTTCAGGTGTGCAATCAACTGGAATTTTGAAGTTTAACCAGGTGGGTTTATTGGAAGAACGCGTACGTCCTAGAATAGATAGCGAGGGTTGGAGGACTGAGAGAGCGAAGGCAGCAATGTTGGAGAATAGGCCAAAGAAAATAGAGAGGCCCACCAATCTGCCTGCAATGTGAAAGCAACAGACCTTGTCCTTCAGCATCATCGCCGAAGATTCCAACAATTTCGAGAGCTTTAGATTCCACAGAATCCAGGTGACAAGGATGTGATAGTAGAGTACCAGCCCATAGTGGAGAGCAGTACTACATTGACCTATGGACAAAAGCCTTGTAGACTGAATATTTCAAGTCCTGGAGAGTATCCTAATGCATCAGATTATCTTTTGTTTTTCTCAGGAAAGACTTGGATAGATGGAGGATGCCCAGTCTTTGGCTTGCTTTGGAGGCCAGCTTTGCTAGGTCATCAGCCAAGGAAGGTCATGGCTGAGAAGTTATCAGATCAGGCCTCGAAGTTCAAGAGACTAAACCTCTAACGTGGATGACAAAGAAAATAGATGGGTGGGTTAGTTTGATTATCTTTCCAGAGCGATAGGTTGAGACTGTGTGCTTTTCAGGTTGAAGGTCATCACTCTGCACAGAAGGGTAAACATGGTGAGAGGCCTCAGCAAGTTTGTTGGGATATGCACACTCACCTCTAAGCTGTCTAGCCTAGGTTTGAATCCCAACCCAGCAATAAATATGTGCGTCATCCCTCGAATGGATGTTAAACTGTGTGTCCTGTCAGCCGGCATTAGTTGGAAGATGTTAAAGACCCCACAGTGTTCTTCGGAAAGAGTAGGCGGGCTCAGCTATGCTGCTAAGCCCACAGTGGAAGCTTACAGCTCTTTCATATGCCCCTCAATAGAAATTCCTGACTATGCCAGTGCCTGTGGGTCACTAGTATTGGCCTTTGGCTCCGGGCACCACAAACAATAATGACGCCACCGTGAGGAAGTGCCATTAATAATGAAACCATCCCCCCTCCCTCCAAGGTAATGATGCAAATGGTGCGTCATCGCTAACAACTCCGCTCCAGCCAATCGGAGCCAGGGATACTGGTGACTGAGTCAACCAATGGACGTTCAGCATACTAATGACATCTTGACTGATGAACCAATCGGTGTCGCTGTTACATAGACATGCTATGAATGCACGATCTCTCACCTCTTCCGGTCTTTTGCTGTGAATCACCTTGAGGAGTACAGCACGAAAAGCTTCTGTGTTGTTGTTATGTTGTGTTTGTTTTCTTGTATATTAATGTTCTGTAGCACCAAACATCTGTTTATTTTCACATTTTGTTGGATTAGAGGATTTAGAGGGGAAGGAGATAAGGCAAGTAAATATATTTGAGTACTTAGGTAGAGGAGGGACTGTTGATGGTAGGCCGAGGCCGAGGTACGGAGGAGGATACAAGTGGGTACAAATGCATGGAGGATGTGATGTTGGACACAAAGATATTGTTATGAATTTGGGTAGTGATATATGTAGAGCAGAGTAGATCTGAGTAGGTACCATGCTTGGGGATGTCGCGGTAAGGAACACTACCTGTAAGAAGTTCTTCATGTGTAGGCGTTTTGTCGGTTAAGATGTATAATTGTGAATCTACCAGGAGATTCGAGTGATAGGTAGTGTAGGGATTAAGAATAAGCCCCTGTGTGTTCTCACCTGGTTAGCCAAACCTCTGTCCATTTTCGCACTGCACACCACTTAAACACTTAGTTAGGATTCGTTAGTACAACACTAATAACGCCCTCCCCCCTGACATGACCTAGGAAGAAATCAGGCCAGAACACCGCCACACGGCCACCACCACCTACACCTCCAGAGAGGCCTATCCACCTCGCTTAGCACGTGCTATAACAAGAAGGAACAGAGGACGAGAGTGAGAGTGGCGCAGTGGGCGCGCCGGCGAGTCGGGGGAGGCACTGATTGGTTGGAGTGCGCCAATGCTGACGTCACCGGCCGGGGATAATACCGAGCGCCGAGGCCATTTTGAGCAGTTTGTGTGCACGAGTTCAGATTGGAGTTCAGAGAGTGGTCAGAGGGGAGTTGATTGACGAGTGACGAGCGCCATAACCAGAGTTGAGTGACGAGGGTCGGAACGAGACAGTTGTGAGTTGGATCGAGAGTTCATGTGCACAGTTCAAGAGAGAGTTGATTGACGAGTGACGAGCGCCATAACCAGAGTTGAGTTCGGAGTTGTGAGCTGGATCCCGAGACGAGTTCAGAGCTCGAGTTGGGTTGGCAGTTTGCAGTTCAGTGCAGTTGCGACTAGTGAGATTCCTGGCCCTGGCAGTTTCGTGAGATCCCTGGTTGAGTTGGCTCGCAGAATCTAGCAGATTCCTGGAAGATTCACGGCCTGAGTTGGCCGTCCCGGTGAGATCCGAGTTGGCTTGTCGACCGTGTACGAGGGTCGACCTCGTGATGCTCGGTGCTTTGGGACTTGGAGCAAGGGACCTCGTGGTGTGCGATGTAGGCCGAACGGAGTGGAGTTGGACGGCGGCCAAAGCCAACGACAAAGACAGATAAGCCCGAGCTCCGCGTATACATTTTACATGACGTGTTCTTTTCTTTAATTCATATCCCCTCGTCTTGTATTCGATATCTGGGGTGCGGGATCCCGATTTAGAATATTTCATTATCGGCACGTATTTTCCAGTCCTTGCTTTCATTGAATAAACCCTTGTATTATTTTCTATCCCCTGTTAACCCCATTCCCGATTGAGTTGATTGCCCCTACCGGGTCGGAGTGTCGCAGTTAAGCGCTTGCGCAGCCTCCATTTTCCTTCTTCCTCCCGCGCGGCCATAGCCGAATCCGTGTTTGGGTAGTTGCCTCCGAATAAAACCGTTTAGGCCATCCGCAACTCTGGTGTTAATCGGAGTTGTGCGACAATATTTAGGAAGTTGAAAGGGAAAGACCTGAGATCTTGTATAATGCTGGCGTATTTATATGATGTGGAGATAGTGGCACTGACAGAGCAGTAACAACTGGGGCTACGGCTCTGTTGGAGCAACTGGGTCAGGTGGATTGTGGGAATGAAGAGGGTAGATAGAAGGAGAATGGACAAACCGATGAGGAGATTAGTGTGCAGAAGAGCCTGCCTCTGGTCTCATCTAACACATACACACACACACACACACACACACACACACACACACACACACACACACACACAGACACACAGACACACACACACAGAGTGACTTTTTGTCTTTTCTAGAGACAACCATTATTCTGGATGGGAGGATAAGGAAGTGTGGAGAAGAGATGGGAGAAGAGCAGCAGGGGTTTAGAAATGGTAGGGGAACAACAGATGGGATGTTCATGCTGAGACAGCTGGTGGAGAAGAGGTTGGAAGTGCAAGGTGAAATGGCATTGGGATTTATGGATCTGGAGAAGGCCAACAACACTGTCCCGAGAGAGATGGTGATGGCGACACTGGGATGGAAGGGAGTGACGGAAGCAGAAATTAGGTTGGTGGGAAGGATGTAAAAGGAAACGATGAGAAGAGTTTTGGTTGGTCCTGGGATGTTGGAGGAGTTCAGTGTGAACATTGGTTTGTGGAAAGGAAGTGCTCTCAGCCCACTCATGTTTATCATGATGATGGAGCTGGTAAGCAGGAATGTAACCATGAAAGGTATGCTGGGAAGGATATTGTATGTGCACAATCTGGCTGTTGTGGTGGAGAGTGAACATACAGTGCGCAAGATTGGAGGTCACGTCTCTTCAAAGCTGTCCATGCGCTCAGGCTTTAGAAGTTAAGTAATTTTTCACAATTGTGTTTTTGTCGAAACTGTTTCTTTCTTTCGGTGTGTGTACCTATTGGTGTGTCTTTAATAGGATTCTCGGTGTTGGTTTTTCATACCTGTGTACAGAATCGTCGGTTAGTTCGTGTCGCATATTCTGAGGCCTAGTGTAGTAGGCTACCGTGTCCGACCTTGGCTTGAGGCTTTGTTTTTGTCTCAGCGGTTCTTCGATTGCGCTGCAATTACTTTCGGTCTCTGTTTTTCCCGGTCTTTTCACCCCATACTTCCTTGTTTAAAATCTCAACTCAAAAAAAAAAAACCAAAAAAAATATTTCCTTCTCTGTTCTTATCCGTTTGTTCGTTCTTATTTGTTCGTTCGTTCTTCGACCACATTGTTCGTGATCACATGATCACGTTGTTAAAAATGTTTAAACTGTCCCCTGAAGAACTGTATTCTGTCGTATACTATAACACCTTTTTCTTCTTCTATAAAAGGATGCTTTCGACTTGCTCACCAAATCTATTCATTCCAAAAAAAAATTCCATCTCTTTCATAAATTCCCTAAACTCTCCAGCACTCCACCCATCCTTCAGCATCCTCAAACGTATTTTTGACTCGAAGGTCTCAAGAAACTCATTTTGCAATAAATGTTCGTTTCCCATTAATCGTACACTTTTCAAAATCCAATCTCACCCTTCCCCTCCAAATCTTCCCCATCACCCCTTCCCTCCAAAACTTCCCCATCACCCCTTCCCTCCAAAACTTCCCCATCACCCCTTCCCTCCAAAACTTCCCCACCACCCCTCCCCTTCAAAACTTCCCCATCACCCCTCCCCTCCAAATCTACCCCCTTGCCCCTCCCCTCCAAATCTTCCCCATCACCCATCTCTTTCAAATATTCCCCCTTGCCCCTCCCCTCCAAATCTTCCCCATCACCCATCCCTTTCAAATCTTCCCCCTTGCCCCTCCCCTCCAAATCTTCCCCATCACCGCTTCCCTCCAAAACTTCCCCATCACCCATCCCCTCCAAAACTTCCCCATCACCCCTCCCCTCTAAATCTACACCCTTGCCCCTCCCCTCCAAATCATCCCCATCACCCATCTCTTTCAAATCTTCCCCCTTGCCCCTCCCCTCCAAATCTTCCCCATCACTCATCCCTTTCAAATCTCCCCCCTTGCCCCTTCCCTCCTAAACTCCCCCCACACCTCTCCCCTCCAAGACTCTCCCTCGCTCCTCCCCTCCTAGACTCCCCTCTCACCCCTCCTCCTCAAAGCGTCCTCCCAGCTTCTTCCCCCTTCCAACTTTCACCTTCATCTCCCCCAACCTTCTGCCTCACTCTTCCCCCGCCTCAAATAACACCTCACTGCGCCTCACCCAATCACCATCAAACCTTTTGTCCGCCCCATTCTTCCCTTTCTCCAAGCTATTCTGAAATCTCTGACACACCTTCAACACCTCTCCATACCTCTTCCTCCTCTTACACATCTTACCCTACCGCTGCCCCCCCCCCTCTTCTGTATCCGATGCTCCCCCTTCCTCTTCTTTAACAGTATGCACCTCAAACATCTGGGGCCTTCGCTCAAACCTGACTGATCTCTCCATACAGGTTGCTTCTGACAAACCAGACGTGATCTGCTTAACAGAAACTTTCCTCCTTCATGATGTCTCTGATTCCTTGGTATCTCTCCCAGGTTACTCCCTCCTCCGGTATGATAGACCTGAGCCTCGTCCTGGAGGTGGGGTTGCTATCTTTATAAAAAACTCTCTTCCTCACTCACTCGCCCTGCACTGCCCTCTCTCCACCTCACCCCCAAGAATACCTTTGGCTACGGCTTCCCCTTCGCTCCCACCTTTTGTTCATATGTGTGTTGTACCGTCCACCAAACATTGATGACTCCATCTACATCTCGCTGTCTGATAATATGGACCAACTTCTATCTACCAATCCCAACTCTCTCTTCCTCATATGTGGTGATTTTAATTGTCACCATGTCAGTTGGCTGGGTGTGGGTACCTCTCTCACCAGCCACGGCTCTTCAGCAAAGGACTTCTGTGACTCACTGGGACTGACACAATCTGTCAATTTCCCGACCCGGATCTCAGTCAACGGAGCATCTTCTCTTCTGGACCTGGTTATGACTAACTTCCCTGAAAATGTCTGCTGCTCTTCTTCTGCTCCAATCGGCTCATCTGATCATGTGCTTGTTAAAGTGGACATCTCTCTGACCATTCTCAGAGAGCCTCCTCAGCGTCGAAGAGTCTGGCATTTCACTCAGGCCAACTGGCATGGTCTTCAAGCAGCCATCAATCATCTGGACTGGTCTCCCATCTCTACCGCCTCTGACATCAACTCATCCTGGGAATTCTTCCAAAGTAAATTGCTCTCTCTCATGCACAGATTTATCCCATCTCGTCTTGAGTTGTCATACCCTTCCTCCCGTCCATGGTACACGGAATCTTGTGGTGAGGCTATTTCCCAGAAACAACTTGCTTTCGTCTCCTGGAAAGCAAATCCAATGGAAGGAAATCTCATTTCCTTTCACAAAGCCGGAAACAAGTGTGTGTCCACCCTCAGGAGAGCCAGGAAACAATATCTCTCCGTTCTCAGGACCGAACTCTCTTATCTGTCTCCCTCTTCCAAATCCTGGTGGCATCTGGTCAAATCTGTTTCTGGTGTTTGTTCCCCCTCCATCCCCTCCCTCACCTCAAATGGCCACACGGCTGACTCTGCACATGAAAAAGCTGAATGTCTCAACTCTGTGTTTGCCTCTAAATCTTGTGTCCCAAACCCATCCCTCTCTGTACCCACCGTACCCAGTCATAGCCAGCTGCTCCTGGACTCTGTGTCCTTTCCTCCTGTCAAGGTGGAAAAGTTTCTGTCAACCCTCGACTCTGATTCTGCAACTGGACCTGACGGCATCAGTCCACGGGTCCTAAAATCCTGTTCTTCCGCTCTTTCACTCCCTCTCTCTGTTCTCTTCACCCTCTCTTTTGCTCAAGGCCATCTGTCATCTGCTTGGAAATCTGCCAACATCACCGCTTTGCACAAAAAAGGTGCCAAAACAGATCCCAGCAACTACAGACCAATCAGCCTTCTCCCAATTATCAGCAAAGTCACGGAATCCATCATTGCTTCAGATATGAAATCTTTCCTCCTCTCCAATGGCTTGATCTCTGATCATCAATTTGGTTTCAGACCTGGTCACTCTACTCTGGACATGCTGCTTCTGCTTTCTCAACAATGGATGGAGGTCCTCAATGCCAAACAGGAAATTAGAGCTGTCTCCCTTGACATATCACGTGCCTTTGATACGGTCTGGCACCCCGCTCTGCTCACCAAACTCTCCTCCTTTGGTATCCATGGAAAGCTTTCCCTTCTGGGCTGGTTCTCCTGCCTCACACCTAGCTCGTCTTCACGCTGTTGAAACCAAAGCGTTCAGAAACATTGGAATCTCCCACGATGAAGCTAACTCCAAGGGCCTCTCACTCACTCACCGCAGGCAAGTTGGTGGTCTTTCCATCTTCTATCGACTCCTCTCTGGCCTTGCCCCCCCAGCTCTCTCTGGGCTCTGTCCCGCAAATATTCCTACAGGTCGCACAAGATCTGCCTGCAACCCTCTTATGGTTAAACTGCCAAAATCAAGACTCTCTGCTCACCTTCACTCCTTCATTCCTCTTTTCTCCCGCCTCTGGAACAAACTCCCTCACTCTCTTCAATCCCACTCCACCCTCCAGGTCTTTAAAACAGCTGTTCACCACCATCTCTTATCTTCCCCCATCCAAAACCTTGATCATTTCTACCCCTGCTAATTTCACCCCAATTCCACTTTTTTGAAATACCAACTTCTGTCCTGGAAGTCCTTGGTGTCCTTGTGTTTTATACTTCTCCCACCCCCCCCCCCCCCCTTCCCACACCTCCTCCCCCCAAGCCCTCTCCCTCCCACACATCTCCCTGCTCTCAAATGTTGTGTTTGTGTGCTTCCCCTTCTCTCCCCATCTTGTCTTCCGCTCCCTCTTTTTATATATTTTGTTTGTCTGGTTGATTTGCTTGTGAAATAAATGTTAGCTCTTTCACGAGCCTCGATTTAGCATACAAAAAGAAAAAGAAAAAAAAAAGTGTGCAACGGATGCAGGAAGTACTGGGGGAATGGACGCAGTCATTTTTTGAGAAACATGGGCTGAAGATGATCGTGGAGAAGATGGAGGTGACGCAGGTTAGGGAGCAGAGAAAGGAAATTAATATCAGGTTAGAGGGAAAAAATATCAGACAAGGAAATAGGTTTGAGTATCTGGGGGGGGGGGGGGGGTGGGGGGGGACAGTGGACAGGGATGGTAAGTCAGAGGCAGAGGTGTGGAGGAGGATTCAGGTAGGGGCAAATACGTGGAGGAGTGTGGAGGGTGTAATTGCAGACAGAAAGATTTCAAGGAGATTTAGAGGAAAGGTTCTCATGTAGTGCGTAACGTCAGCCTACCTTTACGGTCTGGAGATCGTGGCACTGACCGCGAGTCAACAACACAAGCTGCAGGTTTGCAAGAACAACTAGGTCAGGAGGATTGCGGGAGTGAAGAGGGTGGATAGAAGGAGAATGGATGCACTGAGGGAGGAGATTGGTGTGCAGATGAGCTTGATGGGGAGATTGGTGAAATGCCAACTGAGATGGTTTGGACTTTTGGTGTGGATGGGGGAAGAGAGAATGGCAAAGAGAGCGGATAGGTTGAGGGAATGAGGTAGGAGGAAAAGAGGTAGACTGCGGTTGAGATGGGAAGATTGTGTGAAGAGGGATATCAATGAGGTGGTGGTGGTTGGAGAGTGGAGAGAGTTGGCTGAGGACATCGGGGAGTGGAGGAGTATCGTGGTCAAGGCAGGGCAGGAGCTTGGTCCCATCGGACCTCTTCCCTTATAAAGGGATAAGGAGGCGAACAACAAATATGAATGTTCTACTACTGATTTACAAATGTTGTAGTACAAACTTTATAGATGTGCTCACATTGTAAAGGTACTGTAATACTTTATAGATTAATCTAACATTCCAAATAGTACGTACTTTACAGAAATATGTGTGGGTTGTAGCTGTCACCCACTTCCTGATCATATGGTAACCACACCCATATATATCTGATTGGCCCTAGGGTAAATGTCCCTAACAGCCCCGCCCCCATAAGGCTGATTGACAGTCGTAGTCAAGCTCCACCCCACTAATCCCTTCCTATTCCTTCACTAAGGAAAGGCTTGAATGCCTTTCAAGCTATTAAAATTACGATAGCAAAGGATGCTGCACCAAGTAAAATCTTGTTGAATGTAATCAGTCATTGCCATTGAGAGAGGCAGCTCAGAAATATGATGTCAGAAGATTATCTATATAATAATACCGTAAGGACTCGACTTTGCTATCCCTTTTACACCGCACCCAGTGACCCGATGCCCACGGCACTAATGGATTTACGATCTACGAACCGCGCTCTTTGTTTATCACGTACAGCCAGACTCGAAAAATCTGAATTAGTCGACTTTGGGGCCCAAAAGCATCCGATTAATGGCCGATACAACGCCATCTTTCGACGCCATCGTATTGGCGTCTGCTGGGCGAAGGCGATGCAAGCCGTCCGCTGATTGGACAGTCGAGTGGTGTCATTAAATAATGGGCCGTGCTTACTGCTTACTGATATTGATCTGAAACTTGCAAATGGGCATGTATTGCAAAGCAATTTTCCTTCTTATATTGTCCAAGTCTAAAATACACACCCACACACACACATAAATCAGCTGATCATCAAATCTGCATTCCCTACAACCAGTGATTACAGGTTTAAAAAATGATTTTGTGACGTATTGACTCAACGATGTAAATAGGAAAGCATTAATTTAATTATTTCCTTCTTATTCTGTAAAAGCGGCCTCGACGGTATAGTGTGTGATTGCCCAAAGCAGGTTCTTATTTTGACAATCGTTAGTCGTACAATAAATACTTACGGAATATTAAATGAAAAAAAATGTTTCTTTCTTGAATATTTTAAAGCATTTTGTTTTTCATTCCACATGGTGTGTTTCTTCCCTCCCTCTGTGGACAACCAAGTGCCGGCTTCCGGTGGTAGTATAATCCTCTGTAGCAGTGCAGGGTTTTATGAGCCAATGATTATGGTGCGGCGCATGTCGAGTCACAGCAGGATTTTATGAAACGCCATTTGAAGTTGTGAAAAAGGTCAGAGTACCTGCTAACATGTCAAGCTACAGCAGGGCGGCGCAGGTCAGTTATAGTTAATCAACGGATCAATGAGAATGTCCTTTACTGTACATACTGTACTTTACCACATCGGTTAGAAACGCTGCTGCAGGAGATCTCCGATGGTCTTTACTTTAGTTTCTGTTTTGGATTCGGTTCCCGCCTCCTGATACCTCGCAGGTGTGACGTCGCATCAGAGGACGTTAAGCCAGCTGTCTCATCTGATTGGACAGTCGAAGGCGACAGCAAGCCGTCCACTGAGTGGACAATCCAGAGCATGCATTTGTGCCGGTGTCGGCGATCGTTGTTCATATACGCACTCTTCATTCTCATCTTTCTTCCTAACTCTTACTTGGACAAGCAAATCCCCTATGCCATCCATAATGGTACACTCTATCCATACACCACATCCTCCCTTCCGTGGATGTTCCACGGGTTTCGGCTAGTTATTATTGTACACCGCTCCTTTCCTATGCCATCTCCAGGCATTGCAAATCGTCATTGCTGGGCACCGAAGGGGGCTCGGCAGTGACGCACGCTGAAAGAGAGTACTCAGTTTTCACTCTGGTTTCTTGTTTTCTTGTTTGTTTTTCCGGGTGATATCTCAGCCATCCTTTGAGCTAGGAAGCTGAAATTTCGGCACAATAGTGAGCAAGTCCTTTGTCAAAAACGGTATTTTTTGTTTTTTGATTAATCAATTAATTGATGAGTTATTTCATTATTAGCGATTAATTAAGTACTTATTTAATTAATTAAATTTCATTTCTCTTCTGACCATTAACTCAGGCACCTTTTGAGTTAGGAAGCTGATATTTGGACATGCCAATGACCAGGTGATTTGGCTGCAAAGGCTATTTTTGATTTATTAATTAATCAATTAATCGATTAATTATTTAATTATTCCATTAATGACCAAAAAAATTTTTTTGTTTTAAAGTTGCAGATTCTGATGAAATGATGGTGGTTTGTGTGTTCTCTGACCGAATTGATTAATAAT
The DNA here is from genome assembly GCF_964187855.1 of Myxine glutinosa. Lineage (NCBI taxonomy): Eukaryota > Metazoa > Chordata > Myxini > Myxiniformes > Myxinidae > Myxine > Myxine glutinosa. The sequence continues at coordinate 66,665,353 of NC_136264.1, read as the reverse complement.
TTAATTTTTTATGATTATTATTTAATTATTTTCATTATTAATCATTTATTTATTTTCTTTCTCATTTGGCCAATATCTCAGGCACCTTTTGAGCTCAGAAGCTAATATTTGGACATGAGTGACCAAGTGATGTGGCTATCAAGGATATTTTTGATTTATTGATTAATCAATTAATCAATTAATCGATTAATTATTTAATTATTTGATTAATTACTAAAAAAAAATAAAAAAATTCAGTTACAGATTCTGATGAAATGGTGGTGGTTTATGTGTTCTGTGACCGAATTGATTAATAATTGAATTTTTAAATGATTATTATTTATTTATTTTCATTATTAATCATTTATTTATTTTCTTTCTCATTTGGCCAATATCTCAGGCACCTTTTGAGCTGGGAAGCTAATATTTGGACATGACAGTGACCAAGTGATGTGGCGATCAAGGATATTTTTGATTTATTGATTAATCATTTAATCGCTTAATTATTTATTGATTAATCGATTAATTATTTATTGAGTAATCAATTAATTAATTATTTTTTTATTAATGACTTATTGAATTAAATTTCTAAAAGATACATCTTTGGATGAAGCACTAGTGGTTTCGTTATGCTATTAGCCAATTGATTAAGAAAATATTTTGTGATAATCTTTTATTGATTTTAATGATACAATTAATCAATCAATTAGTGCACACCTCTCCCTCCCAATGCAGCCTCTATGAGCTCCACTGCGGTATTGCCGAGCGCCAGAGGCGCCCCGGCAATGCCGCGCTGTCGAATATTTAATTATTTGGCACCGGGGCGGTGTACTTTGAATGTATCTGTACTTGTTATTATTATTATTATTATGAACCAGAAGAAGATTTGCCGGATTTGACTGATCTCGGTTTTTTGCTTTTTTTGCTTTTGCCATGGTCTGAAGAACTGAAAAGTGATCTCTGCCTCGACAATCAGCTGAACAGACTTGGTATGCTCTCATATGTAGCTTCAGGGGGTTTTTAAGTCAAGATACTCCAACTATAGTGTTGTATACCTTTCATGGGTGGGACCGCCATTTTTTTTTGCCACGCCGTCGTCCCTACATAGAGAATGTTAGTGCACTCTCTGATGATCAAATTTGTTTGTTTTTTGCAATTTTAAAAGATTTTATTTTCCACGTTGAATTTTATTAAATGTACCATATTTTTATTACAATTTCCTGTAAACTAAATATTTCAGTCCTTGGACTTTTTGTTTGGTAATCGTTCAACAAATCCGAAATTTATTTATCTAAAATCCGAAATATATTCATGTATTATTTTCACGTATAATCTCTAAGTCTAAATGATTCGTCCAGGACTAGGTGAAGTCACTGCTATAAAATGGTGTTCTCATAATCCCTGTTGAGAGTCTCTCTTGAGATTCAATAGTAATAATGTGCTTTTGCTTCCAAGAACATCTGCATTTTCTGTAGGTGGAAAGTTTTTTTTTTTTTTTTTGAGATGCTATTTCCTTAATGTGCTTCTGGAAAAAGCAGAAAATTTACCTTCTGATTGCACTGCCTGTCAAATAAAGTCCCTGGATGAATAAAACATTATCATATATTATATTATATTTTCCATAGAGAGATTTGTTCTACTGTCTGCACTGTGAACTATAACTGTAAAGTACTCTCATAAAGTTTACGACTGTGTATGCTAACAGTTCTTTTATTTATAATGAACACTTCATCACCATGTGCATGCAGTATTTCAGCTTCAGCTTTCCTAAAACTCCATCACATCAACAAATTGAGTGGATAGAGATTATGAAACGTTGGGAAATATGGACCCCATGGAAATTGTGGCCATGCTAATGCTTTTGACTTTTAGAGAACATATGTTGGCACTTGGAAGACGTTTAAATGTGAGTTTATTGAATCATGGATATAATGTATGGCAGCATTTCCCAACCTGGGGGAAATTTCCCCCTTTTGGGAAACTTTAGGATTCCAGGGGGGAAACTTATTCCAAGGGAAATACAATATTAGCATTTGTGTAATATTGTGCTTTAGTGAATAAATCTCAAATCTTTAATTATTTTGTTCTTCGACTTTTTACTTAACATAAACATTTATGTATGATATCGTCGGTAAAAAAAAATTTATATACAAATTTTTTTAAAATTAAAATTGATATGTGTGAGTGTGTATGTGTCTCTGTGTGTGTGTAGGTTTGTATGTGTGTGTGGGTGTGTGTGTGTTGCTATATCTTTATGTTATTTATTATGTTATTTATGTTATTAAGCGAATAAATTTTGTGTTTTGGCTACTTTTTTCCTTGTTCATATATATATATATAAATAAGGGGGGGGGGGGGGAATCCAGACGGTTGAACTGGTTGAAGGGGGAGACGACAGAAAAAAAGTTGGGAACCACTGATCTATGGGTTAATAATATATTGAGAGACATTATCGATACAAACAAGTCCAGCATGGCTTGGGGTGGATGGAGCATGAGCGATGGGGAAAGGCATGTGTGAAAGAGAGGAGGAAGATGGTTGAGAGGGAGGTGAGAAGAAAGGAAGAGGAGGGGAGATATGTGAAAGCAGTCGGTCAGGCACAGCAAGGTGCTTGGACTAAGTGGGAAGGTGTGCAGGTGAGGATATTGAAGTGGCAAGAGATTTGGAGGATGGAGCCAATATTGTTGAATTTCCTGTTGCGGGCAGCATATGATGTGCTTCCGTCACCAGTAAACTTGAGATTGTGGGGGTTGTTGCAGGAGGAGAGATGTTATTTGTGTGGAGGTGTGGGAACGGTGAGTGCATGCTCAGTAGAATTGGCAGCAGGAAGATACAGGTGGCGACCTGATCAGGTGCTGGCGGTGGTGGTGCAGATGGTGCAACAAGAGGTGCTGAGATCGAGAGAGAGAAGAGTGGAGAAGGAGACTGATGGGGGAGAGGTGTGGTTTGTCAAAGATGGCCAAGTGGTAAGAGGTGGAAAGAGGAGGAGGTGGAAAGCAAGAGGGCTGTCAGATGCTTGTGATTGGCAGGTGTTGGCAGACCTAAAGCTACAATTGGTATTCCCAGAGGAGATCTGTGTGACAAGGTTGCGGCCTGACATTGTCATTTGGTCAAGTGCAACAAGACAGGTTGTCAAATCGTGCCACAGGTATTCAATGATGGAAAAGACAAGGATGAACCAGATGTAAAGGAAAGAAGGCAAGGTAGGAAGAACAGGGATTTATTACTAACTATTATGTACAAGTCAAAAGGAACCAAGGAGGAGGAAAAATACGAAAATAAAGACAGAAGGAGAAGAAGACAGTGCAATACTAACTTACCTATACAGTCTTACTTATTCCCAGGGACAACACGAAGGACAGACGACAATCGGACTTACACGGGGAATGAAGCAGGAATGAATGGGAGGAGGTGGATGGCTGAACGGACGAGGAGGTGGGATCACAGGCGGGAAGGATGCGGGTCCGGTTGGTGTGATCGCCCCCACAGCAGACGTTAGGGGAGTTGGCGGTACCTTGGGAAGAGAACATGGAGGAGGTGCACGAGAGGAAGAGAGGAAAGTACAGTGTGCTGGAGGCAAAGTGCCGGGAGAAAGGTTGGCGAGTTTCGTGTCAGCCATTTGAGGTGTGGTGCAGAGAGTATATTGGCAATTCCTTTTCTGCATTTCTTGCTCGGCTGGGAGTGTGTGGGACAGAAAGGAGGATGTGTGACAAGGTGGCCCAGGATGCCTTGAAAGGTTCATTTTGGATATGGAGGAAGTTTATGGAGGCACGTCGAACGGTGTAGGTTGGTTGTGGTTTAAAAAAAAAAAATTTATTACCATTATTATTTCTCATTTTGTGTATATGAGTGAGAGGGTGAGGGTAAGGTGTGTGTTTTTGCATGAATTAATTTTTGCATGAGTGTGTGTTTTTGTGTGTTGAGTGGTGTATGATGTAAGGGTAGGTGGTTGGTTGGTTGGTGTTATGTGTATGTGTGTGTATGTGTGTGTATGAATGATCTCGTGTGTTTTGTTGGTGAGTGGTGAAGGGTATAAAGGTGGGTGTTTGAGTGTTCCACCATGTTCGTTTGGTGCTGTGGATTGGATGCGAGGCGCCGTCACGAGTGAACCAGCTCTGTTCTCTGCCGGTGTTTTCGTTTCCTGTGTTTTGCTGTGTTTGCATTTATTTCTTATTATTTATTTATTGCTTTGATTATTGCTTGTTTGTCCTGCATTTTCGTTTGTCTTTTCCCTCCCTGCTTTCCCCCATCCTTCCTCCTGTTTGGGGGGCGTTGCCCACCAGACAGGGGGGAGTCTTGTGCTCCCCTTCGTCTCCCGTCCCTCCCTCCCTCCCTCCCCCCCCCCCCACCCCGAGTGTTGTCCTCCGCCCCTCCTAGAACCCCGGTATGGCGAGCAGGCACCATAATTGTGTCCGGTTTCGGTTTGTTGTCGTGGATTGCAGTGTGCCGGCTAGAGATAGATTCGGTAAAGATGTATTGTTGGGTGTGCTGGGGTTCAAGGCTGTTGACTTTTTCTGCCTGATCTCCCTCGCCCGTGGCTTCGACGTGTCCTTTCAAACGGGGCAGGGACTTGCCGAGTTCTGGCGCCGGTGGGCTACCGCTCGGTCTGCTGGGAAACTGGCAGACTGGGCGGTCGAGGCTCTCTCAGAAACACAGGAGAGAGTCGTGACCGTCCACCTGTACAACGAAGGCGTGAGTGACTATGATGTCGAGGTTTGGCTCAGTTGATACGCGGACATCCGAGGCCCAGTACGGCTCGTCCGGGACAGCCTCGGTATTTGGACCGGGACTCGGCAGTTCCGGGTAAAGCTGCGGACGAGGGAGGACGGCACGGCCACCCATATCCCTAATGGAATTATGGTTGGGATGGACCGAGGCCAAGTCTTTTATGCGGGACAGCCGAAATTATGCCGCCGATGCGGTCAACTTGGCCATTTGATTACTGGGTGTACAGTGAACATCTGCACTCAGTGTGGCGAGTTGGGACATTTGAGGGAGCGCTGCACCCAAGCGGTGTGGTGCAACCTCTGTGGTGCGCCGGGGCACACTTTCCGCTCCTGCCCGCAGAGTTACGTGAGCAAGATGCGTGCTGCTGCGGGTGGGAGTGGGGGTGTTGCTCCAGGGACAGGGGACGGTGTGCCCCCAGGGACAGGGAAAGGGGACGGTGTGCCTCCAGGGACCATGGGGGGTGTTGCCCAAGGGACAGGGGAGGGTGTTGCCCAAGGGACAGGGGAGGGAGTTGCCCAAGGGACAGGGGAGGGTGTTGCCCAAGGGGCAGGGGAGGGGGTTGCCCAAGGGGCAGGGGAGGGGGTTGCCCAAGGGGCAGGGGAGGGGGTTGCCCAAGGGGCAGGGGAGGGGGTTGCCCAAGGGGCAGGGGAGGGGGTTGCCCAAGGGTTGGGGGAGGGGGTTGACCAAGGGGCGGGGGAGGGTATTGCCCAAGGGGCGGGGGAGGGGGTTGCCCAAGGGGCAGGGGAGGGGGTTGCCCAAGGGGCAGGGGAGGGGGTTGCCCAAGGGGCAGGGGAGGGGTTGCCCAAGGGGCAGGGGAGGGTGTTGCCCAAGGGGCAGGGGAGGGTGTTGCCCATGGGTCAGGGAAGGGTATTGCATCTGGGGTCGGGGAGGGGGGGGACTAATGTGTTTGTGTGTGTGTGTCAGCCCCCCGTCCTGTAGAAAGTAAAGGGAGGGAGGTGGAGGGAAAGGAGAACATGGAGGAGGGAGGGTTAGATCAGGACCTGGATGTGGCTTCGCCGGGTGTCGGGCCCACTGCGGTGGGAGGGGAGGACGCACAAAGAATGGTGGCTCCGGTGGCGGGGTCAGAAGAAACATCCCCGGTGCCAGAAACCCCGCTGCCGGAGGCTGGAAGTGATGGCTCCTCCTCCGGCTATGAGCAAAGTGACCCTGGACAATGGATCGAGAAGAAGCGTCGGAGGAGGGGCCAGGACAAAGGGAAAGCTCCTCTGGGCAAAGCCCCACAGGGAAAGAACACAAGAACATCAAAGAAGAAAACCCCTGTGGGGCGCAGAGCCCCCCGTGCATCAAGCGACCCATCCAGGCCTGGGGGATCGCCTGCTCGTGGTAGGGGTGGGGTGCAGTCGGGGTTGGCCGCAGCAGGTCTCTGGGGGAGGGCCCAAATGCCGTCTTCCCTTGAACGCTCACGTTCCCGTTCCCCCGTGAGTCGTTCCCCACCCGTTGACCTCACCCCTCCTCCGGGGGCAGCTGTGGCCATGGGCCTCAAGGAGGGTTTGCTCGCGGAGGACTGGTGGCTTTCTTCCCCGGGTGGCGGGCGAGGGGGGGTAATTTATTTGACCCCCGAGGAGGAGGACCTCTCCCTGCTACCCGGGGAGAATGTTTGCATAGACGGGGACTGGCTCCCGGGCACCCTCGTGGCTCCCGGCTGCGGGAAGAACCGCAGGGGGAGGAAGAATGGTAGCTCGTCGTGTCTTGGCAAGGAGAGAGGAGCTTCATAAGTCCTATGACTCCCCTTTCGTGGTTTGCACTAGTGTTGGTGATTAATACACTAACACCTATGAGCTTTAAACTAACGAGTTTAAATGTACGGGGAGTCCGTACCACGGTCCGGAGGATCGCTGTTTTTGAAGAACTGCGCAATTTTGAATGGGATGTCTGCCTGTTGCAGGAATGCCATATCCGCACGGGGAGTATGGATACCTCCGTGCAAATTGGCGGTACGGAGAGTCGTATTGGTCCGGCAGCTACACTAACAGGGCGGCAGGATTAGGGTTCCTTATTAAGAGCCCGAATGTCGAGGTCCTTAGTTTAGAAGAAATTATCCCGGGGCGATTGGCCGTGCTCAGGGTGGTGGTGTCCTCGACCCCACTGACCCTGGTCAATGTGTACGCTCCAACGACGGGGGAAGAAAGAGTGGAGCTCCTTCGCCAGTTGGGGCCCCTCCTCTCCACCTCTGGCCCCGTGATCGTCGGGGGAGATTTTAATATAAGATTGGACATGTTGCCCCTGGGGCCATCGGCGCGGGCCCTGAAAGGGCTTGTTCAGGATTTTAGGTTGAGGGACACAGGTGCGGAAAGGAATGAGGTCACCTGGACCGATGCGGCTGGTACCAGTCAGGCTAGGATTGATTACATCCTTTTGACACCAAATTTTGGCGACCCGGACCTGGTACTTCACGCGGTGTCATTTTCAGATCACTGTCGTTTGTCTCTGGGTATTGAATTAAATGGGGTGCGTCCCCGGCGCTCTGGACTCTGGAAGCTTAACTGTCGCCTTTTGCAGGATGACAGTTTAGTGCATGCCTACGTTCGGAAGTATAGGGAGTGGGAAACGGTTAGGTGCCTCTTCCCTACCTCGGCAGCCTGGTGGGAGGAGGTGAAACGTAGGACCATAGGGTTTTTCCGTACGGCCGGGCGAATGAGGGCCGCGGGAGAAACGAGAGCGTTTGAAGCGCATGCAGGCATACCTCCAGCGCCTGCATAAGAAACTTTGCGAAGGGAGGGACGTGTCGGGGAAAATCCGCCGGGTGAAGGGGAAGCATTTTGGCCTCCTCGAAGCCAGGGCGAGGGCCGTCATCTTCCGGAGCAAGGTGCAGGCATTGGAGGGGAACGAAAGGTGTACCAGATTTTTCTTCCAACGATGTGCCAGGCAGAGGGGCGACTTGGCCCAGGTTAAAGTGGGGGGAGGCCGTGTTTCGGATCCGGACCAAATTACTGAAGCAGTGGAGGACTATTACTCCAGGCTTTTTGAAAAACGACCGGTTGACCAAATCCAGATGGCCGACGTTCTCGGCCATCTGAGGAATCATTTGAGCCCCGAACAGCGGGAGCGATTGGAGGAGCCGGTGAGCCTGGAGGAATTGACCTCCGCTGTTTGGGATTTGGCCGCGAATAAAACCCCGGGTGACGACGGCCTGCCTGTGGAGTTTTATCGCCGCCTTTGGCATGTCCTTGGCGAGGATTATCTGCAGGTAGTGAGGGAGCTAGCCACCTCTGCGAGGCTTCCAGATTCGATGCGCCGGGGTGTCGTAAACCTCGTGCACAAGAAGGGTGATCGGGAGGATCTGTCCAACTGGCGCCGATTACTTTGTTGAATGTCGACTACAAGATACTAACAAAGGTGCTGTCTAAGAGGGTGCACGGTCTCATGGTGGACCTCGTGCACCCGGACCAGACTTGTGCTGTTCCGGGACGCAGAGTGTCCGACAGCCTGGGCCTGGTTCGAGAGGCGATCCAGCTAGCGGAGGAGAGAGGCCTCCCACTGAGCATAGTCAGTTTGGACTAGGAGAAGGCTTTCGACAGTGTCACATGAATACATGATGGCCGTTTTGGACCGTTTTGGCTTTGGGCCAAATTTGATGCATTGGGTGGACCTGATCTATAGGGATGTTGAAGCCCGTGTTTTGGTCAACGGACACCTCTCGGGAGCCTTCCCAGTCGCTTCTGGGGTCAGGCAGGGCTGCCCAATGTCACCAGTCCTTTTTGTCCTTTGTATTGAACCGTTTGCTTGTGCACTGCGAGCGGACCCATCCTTCCCTGGGTTGTGGATTCCCAGAACCCATGGGGAGCGCCTAAAGGTGAGTCTGTACATGGACGACGTGTCGGTGTTTGTCACCGATGCAGTCGCCATGTGCAGACTGGTGGGTCTCTGCGAGCGTTTTGGGTTGGCCTCCTCTTCTAAAATCCATCCTCAGAAGAGTGAGGTCATGCACTTTGGTCGGCACAGGACGGGCTCCGGCCCCCCTTGCCCGTACACGGAGCGGAGAGATCGATTAAAGATCCTCGGGGTCTGCTTTGACCCAGGCGGCGTGGCCGCTGAGAACTGGCGAACGGTCATTGGGGCATTGGAATTGGAGGTCGCTTCTTGGCGGTCTCGTCGCCTAACCATGGAGGGGCGAAATTTAGTGATCAAGAATGTTTTGATCGGTAAGTTGTTATATTTGGCGAGAATCTCCCCACCTCCTCCTGCGGTGGGACGGGCTCTAGAAAGATTAATTTTCACTTTCTTCTGGGGTACCCGAGCAGAGCGCAGGAGTAGGAGGGTTGTAAAGATGAGCCCGTCCTTGGGTGGGAAGGGTGTCCCCTGCCAGGTGTTTGTATGTATGTCTGCGTTTGCGTGTACTCTCATGGAGTTATTCGTGTCTGAGGACCCGGGTCGCCTGCTAGCGCGGGATTTTTTGTTCTTCTTTCTGGGGCCGTCCGTCGCGCGGTTGGAAGGGCGGTCCCTCCCGCTGTCTCGGCCTTTTTCTGGGTCGTGTCCGGGGCATTTCCGGATGTTTGAGGGGTTCGCCCGGGAGCAGAGCCTGTTGACCTGTTGCCCCATCGGTTGGCAGTTGTCGCAGGTCCTGGATCACTTGCGCCCAAGGGAGGTGCTGCGTGAGGTGCGTATCCTTCGCGGAAGGCCTCTCGCAGAATGTATGGCGAGAAAGGTTTGGGAGAACGTTTCGGCTCGCTGTCTCGCTAACGACCAGAAGGACGTCGCGTGGCAAGCCGCCAATGAGTGTCTTCCGGTCCGGGTGTTTCAGTTCCAGAGGGACCTGAACGTGTCGGTCCAGTGTCCCCGACCCAGATGCACAGGGGACGAAACAGTCAGGCATGTCCTTTGGGACTGCCCTGTCGCCGAGGGGGTCTGGTCGCTTGCGGCTGGCCTCCTCGAATGCTATGTGCCTTGGCTGGTGATGGTCAGATGGGTCGTCTTTGCGTTTAGCGGGCTCCTACCACAACCAGTGCCTGTCTGCAAGTGGAGGCAGGCCTGGAGAACGGTCTGTATAATCAAGACCGTCTTGTGGCGAGCGAGAACCAGAGGTTTCCATACCAGGGTGTGGTTGGATCCTGGGCAGATATGTGGCATGGCCCAATCCTGCCTCCAAAGGTACAGGCTTGGCGACAGCCTGCGGGCGACGGGGTGGGGTGCTGGCCGCAACGATGCGTCAGGTGTGTCGTAAAGCCCTCCCTGGAGCGGAGAATATGGCCGGGCTTTTTCGTGGTGAAGGGGGGGGGTCCCGCGGGAGGTTACTTCCAAATGTGCGGGCGACAGTCATGTGCAGCCGTAGTCCCTGACCGAGCTTGCCGCCCGGGCTTGGAAAGGTTGGGGGTGCTCCGGCAGGTGTGCTTGCGGGCCCTGTCGGGTGGTGATTCTCATTGGGACACTCACGCCTCGTGGGCAGCTCAGGGAGCCGGGGCCTTCCTTGTGATGCATCTTCCGGGTGGGCCCTCCCGGGCGCGGCCTGGGGAGGGTGGGGGCAGTTGGGTTTCCTTTTGTTTGATCTTGATTTTGCCTTGGTTTGATTTTTATTTTCTTTCATTATTATTTCCAGCGGTGGGTCGAGCCCTCAACGTGTTCGTGGCTGCATGTACCCGGCTGCGGTTAGCAGCCGGTTGTTGATTTCGGTATGCAAAGGAAAAAAGGCCCCTTGATCCTTATTGTTTTAAGGTGTCCCTTCCTTGGTTGTTTTCGGGGGGGGGGGGGGGTAGGAGGCGGGATAGGGTCTTCTTTCCTTTCTCCCTCCCCTTTGGTTAGTTAGAGTTAGGTGTCTGCTGCCTAGGGTGGGAGAGGGGTTTTTGGGGGTTTGGGATAGGGATGATGGACTTTGGTTTTTATGATTTATGGTTTATTGAGTTTGATTTGATTTTCATTTTGGTCTTTGAACCTTGTTTTCTTTCGTTTCTTGATCTTTGGTTTGCATTCTCTCTTTGATTTCCTATTTATTGTTTGATATCTTGTTTCTTGGCTTTTGATTTCTTGGTTTTTGATTTTCCTGGGTTCTTGTGTGGTGGTGATGGTGATGGGTTTATTGATGGATTGATTTTTGAGCGTCTTTTTTTACCTTTTTTTATAATAAAAAAGGCCTCGGCCATAAAAGAGGTGTTGTTGTTGTAGTCTGCATTAACACTGGCTGGGGGTGGGGTTATGTATGCATCCAGGTGCAGTTGCTGCACGTGGATGTGTATGTGCCTCTGCTGGCCCACCTTAGCTGACCGTATCGAGGTTGAAGGGCCGAAACGGGATGATGCTGAGGACCTCGACTGAGGACCCGGTCAGTGCGGCACACTTGTGACCAGGTGTGTTTTGAACTTTACATATATATATATATATATTGTTACGGCCCGCGGATAAGATGTTATGTTTGCCGAGCGGATGGCCCCGCGGTCGTACAGTTACCCCGACTAACCCGATTCCCGAACGTTGGCCGGATCGCGCCACAGATATTCAATAGGGAAAAGACTAAGGCGACACGGATGTGAAGAAGAAGCAGACAAAAAGGTTGGAAATACGAATCTAATTTATTTACTATGTACAGGCTCAAAATAACCAAGGAAGAAGGAAAGATAAGAAAATAATTTACAGAAGATTTTAGACACAGTGCAACCTAGCTTATACAAACTTAATTAAATACCCAGGACAGAACAAACGAAGACGACTCACACGGGGAATGATGATAGGAATGGCGGAGGTGGATGGCTTGGAGGGGGGAGGCCGGTCCACGGATACCGCAGCTCGATCGGCGCGTTTGGCAGCCGCCGTTCCTTTTCGGTCCTGCTCAAAACGTCCGTCCAGGCCCCAAGCTGCTGTGGCTGCAGTTTCGGTGGCTCAAGCTGCTGTTGATGCAGCCGCGGTGGCTCAAGCTGCTCTCTTCAGGGATCCTTTACTCAACTATCTTCTCGGTGATCTCTTTGCCGCAACTCTTGTCATGGACCTCCTTACGCCACTACTGACCACTCTTGCGTGCGCGCTTTTATAACGCCTCCGGCGATCAAGCCGCCGGCCTTCAGGACACGCCCATCGGTGTGCTCACCTCGGCCCTGGTTGGTCGCGCGACCCTCTGGCTCCGCCCTTGATGACGACGGGCGGGCACGCCTTTCTTCCCCAACCTTGCCTCGTGGCCAATGGTGGTTGAAGAAAACCACCCAAAATGCAGTTGGCCATTGAAATGAAATGAAAGGGGATCTACTCTTATTTCACTTGGTGCAATGGAGTATTTAAATTAATGGGAGACACAGCCTTACCCTAACACACATAATAAGGATATAAGCTACTGAACAAGGGTATTATAGTGTCCTTCAATGTATGCTTTATGGAATTAACTACCGGAACGCCCTTTGACCTTTATACAACACTGGAGGCAGGAGGGTCCAGACTTAAGCAATAATTCACAACAATTTACTACAATACAACAATAAAAAAAATACAATCCTCATATCTGCAACACTGCACCCTCCTCCACTTAGGCACGTTCCGGGCCTATAACTTTAATTTAGTGTGACACGTAGGTGTAGTTCCCTCTACATTTAACCTGACCCTGAGTGCGACAGTTTTAAAACATAAATAAATATGTCCCGCTGCTCCATTGCACCCTACCTAACAGACTCACGCCCACAGCTAACCGAATTGCGGAATGGTCTTCAAACTATACATTTACGGTGGGGAGCATTATTTACAATGACGTTACTTTATTTACAAAAACTAACCCAGGACCTCTGATTGTTATTTTGGGGGGTAGAGACAGTCTGCTCTGCATCAATACACCATGAAAGCACCCAAAACGCACCAAAACACCCTCAAGCACCAATCGGTGCACAGTCATCATAGTTCATGAATCAAAATAAAAACAACAACCCCTAACCCTGCAGGTGGTCTCTTGCTCTTCGGCTCCCTCTGCTGGCTATTACTATTTTCCTGATGTTGTCATCTTCCTTTGCTGGCAGCCTATTTGCACTATTAAAATGCACCCAACGTGTCCATTTTTATTTATTTTATTTATGGCCCACAGGGCCGACTAGTGTGGTTCACCTGTGGGGCATCGGTGCCCTGTTATCAAGGTCCGCCAGCAAGATTTCGGGCCTTCATGGCCGGTTCCAGCAGAGGGGCCATGCCCCAACCCATGGGGTCCATCAGTGGTGCTCAGCCACAGACATGTGGTCCATAATGTGGTGCATCGATGCAGACAGCTGGTTCTGGGAGTTCCGGGCGCACAATGGCGGACTCACGCACACTCCCCTCGGCGCCCAGTGGCGCACAGGTCCTCATGTGGGAGACAAAGGGGGGGAGAGACAGATGAGCGAGGGGTAAGGTCACAAGGGTACACATCAATAAGGCAATGCAAGGTGAAGTGCGTACGGAGAGCGAAGTGAGAAAGCTCGTCCCTACCGTACGTCACCCCCCCTGTCACCTACACTACCCTTGCCCTTACCCCATATGTACAAAAATCTACACATTTACAAATCCGTTGCTACCGTCACGTCTTCCCCATATTTCCCCTATACCAAATTCGTCCCCACAATCCCTCTATCCAAAATTTGCCATCACCCAATTCATCATCAATCCTCATAAGGAGGAAGAGATGGAACAACATGCACAATGTCACACCCACGTCATGATGCGTCTCACATTCCAAACAGCTGCACAATAAAAATAATAAAACATGGCATGGTGTGGAGTTACGTCACCTCAGGTGAGTGGATGCAGATGGTGCGAGGAGATCTTCATCCTAACTACTTTCTAAATGACATTAACACACTTTACACTACCCGGGGTCTTTCCCTGCCAATCCATTGGCCATCTTACACGATGGGTTCTAAAAACCAATTCCCATTGACCAAACTGTGGTGCTTCTCAATTTGGGGTCTCACTCCCCCGATTCGACTCCCTGTGCCCCTGCACAATTTCAGGACTGGGGCGTGTAGCTCTCCCAGCAGGTCTACCCACCTGCACACCTCCACCACTGCAGTTGCCACCCGAGCTTACCTAGCTCCTCACCCTAACCTATCTAACTGGGGAAGGCCCCTCCTGGTTCTGTCACCCCTCGGTGCCCTCTGGCACTGGGCTACCCGGGTCCGTCCTCTGGATCCTCGGGCCCCATCCACAATAACTCTACCGGCTCCCAGAGCCCACCTGCGGCCTCACCTGGCCGACATCCTCACAGTGGTGGAGTGCCCAAACCAACTACACACACTAACAGGCTACACGCCCAGCCATTTCCACGACACTAATGCACCCATCACTACACTCCTGTGCAATTACCCGCACCACAGATGCCAATATCCAACCACAATTTACCTGTACCCTCTACCTAACACTTACACTACCCGCCCCGGGTATTCGTGATGGGGGTCCATCCTTCCCCCATTCACACCTTCGCACCATCCACTCCACTCCATAAGTTTCCACCATACTCACTCCACGACCATCCATTCCAATACTCCATATACTCCATACCATTTATTCCACACAACCATTCTCCATACACCTGTCATTGCACACCTGTTCAATCACACCTGGTGCCACCTGCACCCTCCTTCTTTCCTGGACCATTTGGTCAGCACAACTCACAATCACCTTCTCTCACTCAAACACTGCTCCATCCACCTGTCCAGTTGCACACCTGTGCAATCACACCTGTTCCTCACACACTTTTCACAATACACTTCTATACACCTCCAACACTCACACGGCATCATCTAATCTACCTGTTGCCCTGCTAACTTAGTGCTCCCCGTCTTCCCTTTAAACTAAGCACATACCACGTCATTATCATCCACACTAACCTACCTGCGTCCCCACTACCGGTATCATTGTCACTACCTAATCTTAACGTTACCTAAGGTCATCTTCTCGGTCCCTATCATTTTATCCTAACCCTCCCGGGCTAGTTTTCACTGCCAAACCCCATAAATCGAGTGCTCCTTTGCCCCCGCTGTGAGGGATGACAGAGTTGCCATCCCCCCGCATCGGGTATCTTTCACTATAAATTTTGCACATCAAATTTCAGCCAATCAAAAATTTCCAATTACTGCCAAATCTATTCACTTTTCTAAATTTCGGATCAAAAACACTATCAGTATTATCATCATCACAGTCCGCTATATCCTAGCCTCGGTGCGTCATGACATCATTAAACTCGGCTTCGTAAAGCCGAGCAATGAATTCGGGTGGTTTGGTCGCCTGCAGGTTGAATCCGTCCGGCATTCACGACTCTGGGGAGGAGGCATGCTCGGGCCGAGGTTCCACGCATCATCGCGGCTCGGTACCTTGCGGTCCCGGGCCCGATGGCTGAGGCTCGCCCGGTCGGAACCCCGTCCCCACGAGGGGGCACCGTTCCGCTTCCTCCCCTTCGCCCTTGAACCGGACCGGTCGCCTCGCCCGACAAGGCCCGGACTCGACCGTGCGGGGCGGGGCCAAGCCTGAATCGGCAACGACGCTTCGAAGAGAAGCGACGCAGCTTCGATCCGCGCTGGGCCTGGCATCCAAAAAAGCACACCGCGCCCCGAGTGCTCGCATCGGCTATCCGTCGCCCTAAACGCTGCCCCGTACAACGTCGATGCTTTACTCGCATGCCCACACGCATACGCTACCCCTTTCACCCTCACCGAGCTCGGTGCTACAACGCCGTCCGTACATTCCACCAACGCTCTCCCCGTTACACACCACACCTCTCGCGCACACTCGCCATTCGCACACTCCCTTAACACACCTCGCGCACTGTCTTGCGCACTCTCCCTCGGTACGTACTCCGTACCACTCACCACCATGGGCGTGCACCCTTGCATCCACCCACTAACGTGCTCACATGGGCTCTCCCACACCCGCGCCATGACCAACTCAGGTGTGCTTCCTCGCACACCCTCAACCATTCCAAGTGTGCATTCTCGCACCCGCTCCACCACCAACTCACTCTCCGGGTCACTCTCACCCTCGCACGTACACTCCGTATCGCTCTCACTCCCTGTGTCACACCCCGTACACCCCGACGTGCATTCTCGCTCGCACTCGGTATCACACTCGCGCTTCGTAACACGCTCACCCCTTGACGCACACTTTTTTTTCACACGCGTGCCATTTCCACTCACACGGGACCCTTCACCAACGCCCGGTGCCATATTGACCCCAATCGCGCGACAATTCTCTTGTCGTCAAACATCCTCTTACAAAATTTCCCGGCACCACATGCAGCCCGTCTCACATTCGGGGTTCTTCTTCCTCCCTGCACCAAAACCTGCAAATCTTTATAAGGATTAATGAGCACAGCATCGTGTTGTGAGCACGGACTTTGTACAGTTTCCATTCCTTCCTCCGATTGTTGCTCTTTTAAGTCCCCGGTCTCTCCAATTTCAACTATACCCATAATTTCTTTTTCTTTATTCCCCTCGACGACCGCTGGCTTTAATAAAACACCCTCTTCTACCTCAACGGTCGCCGGCTGCTCCATACCCCGGGTCGCGGTCTCTTTCTCCGTCATTTTACCCGCGCTTTTCTCCGCCTCGCTCAACCAGCGCTTCTCGACCCGCGTTACCTCCTCATGCACCCCTGGGACCTGCTCGCTCAACTTGCGGTCTCTGTCCCTCTCCGCTTCCCTTACGTCATATGCGACTCTGTCTCTCGCCAGTCCCTCATTATCGGCCCTCATTTCGTTCGTTATTGCTTCAATTTGGTTTCCCAATCGCTCACCCTTAGCATCCATCTTATCATTTAGCTTCTCCAATCTCTTCATGATTTGTGCCATGAGGGCTTGCATGTCGAAGCCCGCCGGTACAGTGGGCTCGGCCGCCGCGGCTACGTGCGCGGCGCAATTTGGTGCTGCTACAACCACGTGCGCGAGGATGCCATTTTGCATGCCTGAAACCTCCTCAACCACATTGCCATTTTTCTCCTCCCTTTCCTCCACATACATTTCCCTGAGGTCCTGGGTCGATTCCACCCCGTCTATCTCTCCCACCGGCATCCCGTCGCCTTGACCAGCCATGGCGCGATTTCAAAATTAGGGTTTTGTAAAACAAAACAAATTTCAGTAGCTCGTAATTTTGAGCGCGTTAAGCGCGCTTCGGGTCCGTTCCCGCTCCCGACACCAATTGTTACGGCCCGCGGATAAGATGTTATGTTTGCCGAGCGGATGGCCCCGCGGTCGTACAGTTACCCCGACTAACCCGATTCCCGAACCTTGGCCGGATCGCGCCACAGATATTCAATAGGGAGAAGACTAAGGCGACACGGATGTGAAGAAGAAGCAGACAAAAAGGTTGGAAATACGAATCTAATTGATTTACTATGTACAGGCTCAAAATAACCAAGGAAGAAGGAAAGATAAGAAAATAATTTACAGAAGATTTTAGACACAGTGCAACCTAGCTTATACAAACTTAATTAAATACCCAGGACAGAACAAACGAAGACGACTCACATGGGGAATGATGATAGGAATGGCGGAGGTGGATGGCTTGGAGGGGGGAGGCCGGTCCACGGATACCGCAGCTCGATCGGCGCGTTTGGCAGCCGCCGTTCCTTTTTGGACCTGCTCAAAACGTCCGTCCAGGCCCCAAGCTGCTGTGGCTGCAGTTTCGGTGGCTCAAGCTGCTGTTGATGCAGCCGCGGTGGCTCAAGCTGCTCTCTTCAGGGATCCCTTACTCAACTCTCTTCTCGGTGATCTCTTTGCCGCAACTCTTGTCATGGACCTCCTTACGCCACTACTGACCACTCTTGCGCACGCGCTTTTATAACGCCTCCGGCGATCAAGCCGCCGGCCTTCAGGACACGCCCATCGGTGTGCTCACCTCGGCCCTGGTTGGTCGCGCGACCCTCTGGGAGGCCCTTGATGACGACGGGTGGGCACGCCTTTCTTCCCCAACCTTGCCTCGTGGCCAATGGTGGTTGAAGAAAACCGCCCAAAATGCAGTTGGCCATTGAAATGAAAGGGGATCTACTCTTATTTCACCTGGTGCAATGGAGTATTTAAATTAATGGGAGACACAGCCTTACCCTAACACACATAATAAGGATATAAGCTACTGAACAAGGGTATTATAGTGTCCTTCAATGTATGCTTTATGGAATTAACTACCGGAACGCCCTTTGACCTTTATACAACACTGGAGGCAGGAGGGTCCAGACTTAAGCAATAATTCACAACAATTTACTACAATACAACACAATAAAAAAAATACAATCCTCATATCCGCAACAATATATATATATATATATATATATATATATATATATATATATATATATATATATATATATATATATACATACATATATATATATATATATATATATATGTATATATATATATATATATATATATATGTATATATATATATGTATATATATATATATATATATATATATATATGTATATATATATATATGTATATATATATATATGTATATATATATATGTATATATATATATATATATATATATATATATATATATATATATATATATATATATATATATATATACATATATATATATATACATATATATACATATATATATAAGGGGGGGGGGGGATCCGGATGGTTGAACTGGTTGAAGGGGGAGACGACAGAAAAAAAGCTGGGAACCACTGATCTATGGGTTAATAATATTGTTGCGGATTTGAGAATCCTTTGTTGTAAATATCACCCTCTGTAAATAGTGTAATGATCCTTGTAAATACCTCCGTTAAGTGTAAAGGTCAAAGGTCGTCCTCTTAGTGAATCCATCGCAAGCACGTAGGCCACCATATACCCTTCTAAATAGTTATTTCTTAGTCTATGTAGTTTAAGGCTCTGTTTCCCACTAGTTGACTCTGCATTGCACCGAATTGAAATAAGACAGATCCCTCTGACGCCCCCATGGCCTCTTCAAAGTTCCAGTAACTTTGGGCGGTTTTCTTCACCCCAAGACTCCATTACGCACGTGGTCAAGCCTCAGAAAGAAGGGGGAGGAGCTACATTATGGGCGTGGCCCGCACCTTGTCATCAGGAGGTGGAGCCAGGAAGCCCTTGCGCCCAACCAGGACTCGGTGGGCACGGCTTGGTAAGGTGTGGTCATGGCTTGGTAGGGCATGGCTATATAACCTGCGGTGCGACGCCCCCACAGCGGACGATTGAGGAAGCGGATGACCGAAGCCGATGACCGAGGAAGCCCCCACCAGCGGATGACCGAGGAAGCCCCCACGAGCAGATGAGTAAGGAGTCCACCGCAGCGGAATCCACCGCAGCTTTTTGACCACCGCAGCTTTGAGCTTTGACGGCAGTTGCGGCCGCGAAGCAACGCCGCCGTGCGAACACGCTTGAGGAGGGTCGGCGGCTGCTCACCTCGAGCCGCGCGATCACACCAACCGGACCCGCATCCTTCCCGCCTGTGATCCCACCTCCTCGTCCGTTCAGCCATCCACCTCCTCCCATTCATTCCTGCTTCATTCCCCGTGTAAGTCTGATTGTCGTCTGTCCTTCGTGTTGTCCCTGGGAATAAGTAAGACTGTATAGGTAAGTTAGTATTGCACTGTGTCTTCTTATCCTTCTGTCTTTATTTTCGTATTTTTCCTCCTCCTTGGTTCCTTTTGACTTGTACATAATAGTTAGTGATAAATCCCTGTTCTTCCTACCTTGCCTTCTTTCCTTTACATCCGGTTCATCCTTGTCTTTTCCATCATTGAATACCTGTGGCACGATTTGACCAACGTTTAGGATCGGGTGTAGTATTGCTAATGGTTCGAGCCGCGGCTGCTAATCCGCTCGGCAAATAACATCTCGTCCGCGGTCTCGAACGGGTTTGCTCACCTGCCTCTCTGGAGGGAGCTGGGCAGCTTCAGGACTCACGTCGGTCAGTCGTAGACAAGGGGATTGATCCCCCCTTGATAAGGGGAAAAGGGGCCGACGGTGAGATCCGCAACAACTGGTAGTCAGGAGTTGGGATTCAAACCTGGGACTAAATTTATTTAGCCGAAATTTTGGACACCAATTGTATTATTGGCCATAACAATTGGTGCCAGGAGCGAGATTCGGACTTGAAGTGCGCTTCGCGCACTCAAATTACGAGTGGGAATTTTTTTTATTTAACATCCAAATTTAAAATCGTGCCATGGATAATCAAGGCGATCGGATGCCGGTGGGAGAGTTAGAAGGGGTAGAAGCGACCCAGGACCCCATGGAGGAGGTGGGAGTAATAATGGAGGAGGAGAGCAATGAGGATGTGGTAGCGGAGGCTTCAGGTGCACAAGATGGCGCTCTCGCGCACGAGGTTTCAGGCGCACAAAATAGCGGCTCGCACGAGGTTGCGGCAGCCGCGCCCGCAGCACCAATGAACTGGGACCTACTCATGCTGCAAATGCAGGCCTTCATGGTCAAGGCGGATGAGGAGAGGGAAGAGAACAGGGGGCTGGGAAGCCAAATTGAAGGGATGGAAAGCAGAATGAGGGACGAAGCGAGGGGTACCAGTGAGCAATTGGGGGCAATGAGGGACGAAGCGCGGGGTACCAGCACCCAAATTGGGAAGTTGGACCGTAAATTTGGGGGATTAGAAAATCAAATAGGGGAATTGAGGAATGATATGGGAAGCCAAATCGGGGACTCGGAAGCAAATTGGAGGGACTCAGAAGCAAATTTGAGGGATTCGGAAGCAGATTAGGGGACAAACTGGGGGACATAGTTGGCCAAGCCAAAGAAATTAATGAGGGGTTGGCAAGGGGGCAAGCCGCATATGAGGTGAGGGAAGCCGAGAAGGAGGTTGACTGCAGGTTGAGCGGGAGGGGCACACGGGTGCACGACGGGGTAACGCGGGTCGAGGAGCGCAGGTTGAGCGAGTCGGAGCAAGGCACAGGTAACTGGACGGGTATAGAGATCGCGACCCGGGGTGTGGGGAAGCCGGCGACCGCTGAGCTGGAAGAGGGAATTTTAATAAAGCCAGCGGTCGTCGAGGTGAATAAAGAAAAAGCAGTAGTGGGTATAATTGAAATTGAAAAGACGATGGAGGTAGCCCAGCAGTTGGAGGAAGGAATGGAAACTGTACAAAGTCCGTGCTCACACCTTGATGCCGTGCTTAATCCTTATAAAGATTTGCAGGTGTTGGTGCAGGGAGGAAGAAGAACCCCGAAGGTGAGACGGGCTGTATATGGTGCGAAGAGGTTTTTCGGCAAAGTGTTTGGCGCGAAGAGAATTGTCGCGCGATTGGGGTCGATATGGCACCCGGGCATTTGTGGAAGGTCCGTGGGGAGTGGTGTGAGTGGAAATGGCGCGCTTGTGAGGAAAAAGTGTGCGTCGGCGAGTGGGTGTGTCATAAAGTGTGGGAGTAAAACCGAGGGCGAGCGGGAATGCACATCGGAGTGTACGGAGTGTGACACAGGGAGTGAGAGCGATACGGAGTGTATGTGCGAGGATGAGAGTGACCCGGAGAGTGAGTTGGTGGTGGAGCGGGTGCGAGAATGCATGCTTGGAATGGTTGAGAGTGTGCGAGAACGCACAACTGAGTTGGTTGTGGCGCGGGTGTGGGAGAGCCCATTGAAGCGCGTGAGTGGGTGGATGCAAGAGTGCACCCCCATGAGTGGTACGGAGTACGTACCGAGGGAGAGTGCACAAGACGGTGCGCGAGGTGTGTTAAGGAAGTGTGCGAATGGCGAGTGTGCGCGAGAGGTGTGGTGTGTAACAGGGAGTGCGGTGGTGGAATGGACGGAGTGTGTGGGATGCACTGGAGGCGCCGAGACGCCGGGTTTTGTGAGTGTGAAAAGGGTCGCGTATGCGAGTAAGGCATCGACGTTAAACGGGGCAGCGTTTAGGGCAACGGTTAGCCGACGCGGGCACTCCGGGCGCGGTGCGCTTTGTTGGATGCGAGGCCCGGCGCGGATCGGTGCTGCGTCGCTTCTCTTCGAAGCGTCGTTGCCGATTCGGGCCTGGCCCCGCCCCGCACGGTCGAGTCCGGGCCTAGCCGGGCAAGGCGACCGGTCCGGTTCAAGGGCGGGTAGGAGGAAGCGGCACGGTGCCCCCTTGTGGCGGGGACGGGGTTCCGACCGGGCGAGATTGAGCCATCGGGCCGGAGGCCGCAAGGATCCGCGCCGAGATGGTGCGTGGAATCTCGGCCTGACCAAACCGCCTCCCCTGAACCGAATGCCGGACGGATTCAACCTGCAGGCGACCAAACCACCCAAATTCATTGCTCGGCTTTGCGAAGCCGAGTTTTAATGATGTCATGACGCACTGAGGCTCAGATATAGCGGACTGTGATGATAATAGTGTTTTGATCCGAAATTTAGAATAGTGAATAGGATTGGCAAATTTTTGATTGGCTGGAATTTGATGAGCAAAATTGATAGTGGAAGATGCCCGATGTGGTGGGATGGCAAATCCACTGTCCCTCACACGGGGCACATGAGCACTAGCTAGGGGGTTATGGCAGTGTAAGCTAGCCCGGGAGGGTTAGGATAATGTATAGGGACCTAGAGATGACCATAGGTAACGGTAGAGGTAAGTAGCGACATTGGACAGGTAGTCGGGGACATAGAGAGGTTAGAATGGATGATAACAACGTGGGATGTGCTTAGTTTAAAGGGAAGACGGGGAGCACCAAGTTAGAAGGAAACCAGGTAGATCAGATGATGCCGTGTGTTTGAGAATTGAAAGTGTATTTGGAAGTGTATTGTGAAAAGAGTGAGGTGATTGCGAGTTGTATTGAGCGTGGAGGTGTATGAAGCAGCGTATGAGGAATAATTGTGATTGTGGATTGTATTGAGCGTGGAAGTGTATGGAGCAGCGTATGAGTAAAAATTGTGATTGTGCATTGTATTGAATGAATGAAGAAGCCTGGGAGGAAGGAGGGTGCAGGAGGTACCAGGTGTGATTGCACAGGTGTGCAAGTGAACAGGTGTATGGAGCAGTGTATGACTGAGTAATGGTGATTGTGTGTTGTGTTGACCAAATGGTCCTGGGAGGAAGGAGGGTGCAGGAAGCACCAGGAGTGATGGCACAGGTTTGCAAATACAGGTGAGCATGGTTGTGTGGAATATATGGAGTATGGAATATATGGAGTATGGAATGGATGGTGTGGAGTGAGTATGGTGGAAACTGTGGAGTGGAGTGGATGGTGCGAAGGTGTGTATGGGGAGGATGGACCCCATCACGAATACCCGGGGAGGGTAGTTTAAGAGTTAGGTAGAGGGAGTAGGTAAATTGTGGTTGGATATTGGCATCTGTGGTGCATGTGGAAGAATGGTGTTCGGATGGGTGCATTAGTGACGTGGAAATGGCTGGGCGTGTGGCCTGTTAGTGTGTGTAGTTAAATGGGCACTCCGCCACTGTTAGGATGTCGGGCAGGTGAGGCCGCAGGTGGGCTCTGGGAGCCGGTAGAGTTGTGAATGGGGCCCGAGGATCCAGAGGACGGACCCGGGTAGCCCAGTGCCAGAGATGGCACCGAGAGGGGAGAGCGCCAGAGGGCCTTCCCCAGGTAGATAGGTTAGGGTAAGGAGCAGGTAAGCTCGGAGGCAACTGCAGTGGTGGAGGTGTGCAGGTGGGTAGACCTGCTGGGAGAGCCACACGACCCAGTCCTGAAATTGTGCAAAGGCACAAGGAGTTGAACTGGGGGAGTGAGACCCCAAATTGATGAAGCACCACAGTTGGTCAATGGGAATTGGTTGGTAGAACTCATAGAGTAAGTTGGCCAATGGATTGGCAGGGAAAGACCCCGGGTAGTGTAAAGTGTGTTAATGTCATTTAGAAGGTAGATAGGATTGAAATCTCCTCGCACCATCTACATCCACTCACCTGAGGTGACAGAACTCCACACCATGCCATGTTTTGGTTATTTTTTTTGTGCAAATGTTTGGAATGTGAGACGCATCATGACGTGGGTGTGACATTGTGCTGATGTTCGATCTCTCCCTCCTTATGAGGATTGATGATGAATTGGTGATGGCAAATTTAGACAATGGGATTGTGACGATTTTGGTATTAGGGGAAATATGGGGAGGACGAGACGGTAGCGACGGATTTGTAAATTGTAGTGTAATGTGTAAATTGTTGTAAATATGGGTAACGGCAAGGGTGGAGTAGGTGACGGGGGGGGGGGGGGGTGGTGTACGGTAGGGACGAGCTTTCTCACTTCGCTCTCCGTGCACACCTCACCTTGCATTGCCTTGTTTGATGTGTACCCTTGCACCCTGACCCATGACTCACCTGTCTTCTCTGTCTTCCTTCCCCGACCCATGGATCATGCTCTCTGGGCACTGAGGGGAGCGTGCGGGAGTCCGCCATTGTGTGCCCGAACCCCCGCAACCAGCTGCCTGCATCCACGCACCACTTATGGACCACAGTCTGTGGCCAAGCACCACTTATGGACCCCACGGGTTGGGGCATGGCCCCTCTGCTGGGACCGGCCACGATGGCCAAGATCTTGCTTGCGGACCTGGTGAGGTGGCCCCAAGCCCACAGGTGAACCACCCATAGTCGGCCCCTGTGGGCCATAAATAAAAATTGACACGTTCTGTGCATTTTTCATTTTTATATCCACCAAGTAGGCCGCCAGTAAGAAGAACAAGAAAGACAACATCTGGAAGAACAATGGCCAGCAGAGGGAGCCGAAGAACAAGACCACCAACAGGGGTTTTCTTTGTTTTATTTGAACTGTGGTGACTGTGTACTCCGGTGTGTTTTGGTGCTTTATGGTGCTTTGATGATTGGTGCTGGTGCGTCGATGCAGTGCATGCTGTCTCCTCCCCTCCCACAGGATTTTATTTTTGTTTCCCCCAAAGGAAATCGCAGGTCCTGGGTTGCAGTGTAAATACAATTAGCGTCACTTGTAAATAATGCTCCCCACCGTACATGTTTAGTTTGAAAACCATTCCGCAATTCGGTTATCCTGTGGGCGTGAATCTGTTAGGTAGGGTGCAATGCAGCAGGGGGACATACTTATTTGTGTTTTAAAACTGTTGCACACAGGGTCAGGTTAATTGTAGAGGGAATTACACCTATGTGCCACACTAAGTAAAGTTTTATAGGCCCGGGACGTGCCTGGGGGATGAGGGTGCAGTGTTGCGGATTTGAGAATCCTTTGTTGTAAATATCACCCTCTGTAAAAGTGTAATGATCCTTGTAAATACCTCCGTTAAGTGTAAAGGTCAAAGGGCGTCCTCTTAGTTAATCCATCGCAAGCACGTAGGCCACCATATACCCTTCTAAATAGTTATTTCTTATTCTATGTAGTTTAAGGCTCTGTTTCCCACTAGTTGACCCTGCATTGCACCGAATTGAAATAAGAAAGATCCCTCTGACGCCCCCATGGCCTCTTCAAAGTGCCAGTAACTTTGGGCGGTTTTCTTCACCCCAAGACTCCATTACGCACGTGGTCAAGCCTCGGAGAACAAGGGGGAGGAGGTACATTACTGGCGTGGCCCGCACCTCGTCATCAGGAGGTGGAGCCAGGAAGCCCTTGCGCCCAACCAGGACTCGGTGGGCACGGCTTGGTAAGGTGTGGTCATGGCTTGGTAGGGCGTGGCTATATAACCCGTGGCGCGACGCCCCCACAGCGGACGATTGAGGAAGCGGATGACCGAAGCCGATGACCGAGGAAGCCCCCACCAGCGGATGACTGAGGAAGCCCCACGAGCAGATGAGTAAGGAGTCCACCGCAGCGGAATCCACCGCAGCTTTTTGACCACCGCAGCTTTGAGCTTTGACGGCAGTTGCGGCCGTGAAGCAACGCCGCCGTGCGAACACGCTTGAGGAGGGTCGGCGGCTGCTCACCTCGAGCCATGCGATCACACCAAGCGGACCCGCATCCTTCCCGCCTGTGATCCCACCTCCTCGTCCATCCAGCCATCCACCTCCTGCCATTCATTCCTGCTTCATTCCCCGTGTAAGTCTGATTGTCGTCTGTCCTTCGTGTTGTCCCTGGGAATAAGTAAGACTGTATAGGTAAGTTAGTATTGCACTGTGTCTTCTTATCCTTCTGTCTTTATTTTCGTATTTTTCCTCCTCCTTGGTTCCTTTTGACTTGTACATAATAGTTAGTAATAAATCCCTGTTCTTCCTACCTTGCCTTCTTTCCTTTACATCCGGTTCGTCCTTGTCTTTTCCATCATTGAATACCTGTGGCACGATTTGACCAACGTTTAGGATCGGGTGTAGTATTGCTAATGGTTCGAGCCGCGGCTGCTAATCCGCTCTGCAAATAACATCTCGTCCGCGGTCTCGAACGAGGTTGCTCACCTGCCTCTCTGGAGGGAGCTGGGCAGCTTCAGGACTCACATCGGTCAGTCGTAGACAAGGGGATTGATCCCCCCTTGATAAGGGGAAAAGGGGCCGACGGTGAGATCCGTAACATAATCCGTAACGTATATATAAGGGGGGGGGGGGGGGGGAATCCGGACGGTTGAACTAGTTGAAGGGGGAGACGACAGAAATAAAGTTGGGAACCACTGATCTATGGGTTAATAATATATTGAGAGACATTACCTGTACAAACAAGTCCAGGTTGGAATTAGACATCCTCCTAAGATATCTTTATTACCTCATTGTCCCTATTACATAAGGGTAGTTGAAGGATGACAATTAATTAGTTATTTGAGAAAATGTAGAAACAGTCAGGTTGACAGGTTATATCCAAACTCAGCTATAAACACCCACCCTAGTGCAGGGCCAGGTATTAATGTGTCGGAGGACCCTGTCTGCCCACAATAGTCGTCGGTGGACATTATAGATTCCACATCCTCGACAAATTACATATTCCTGCACCTTCAGTGGAAAATCTTATGTCGGACTGGTGACCCATGTAGGATTGTTTCTAGCTTGGAAACATTTCTTGACTAGTCATGATATTCTCTCTAGCTCTGGAAATAGTATGGGCCTCGATTGATTATTTGTTTTTAATAGTGATTAACAGCATTTGAAAACACTCAAGATCACTTTCCAATTCACAACCATTTTTGAACTATGTTTCCCCATTTAAACATGTCAAGTGAAATAAATTTATCACCAAATTGTGAATATGGTCTCCAGTGAATTTCAGTTCATTTGATGTGCGGAACTTAATGATGCACTTTTGTTCCACAGCATGTGTAACTATATATTTGCAGACATCTTGGTTTTACCCAGAATGCTTGAACAGCATTGCTATCTTTTGACGTTTAAGTTGCTCAGGGTAGACAATATTATTGCACAAAATTTTGGCATTCAATGGTGATTTTTACTAGTTCTACGATTTGAAGTTTGCGTCGTCCTTGAACTGCCGGATTAGATAATTACCGGATGAGGTTGTAATTCCCTAACAAGGCACAAACAGCTGTTCACCACCATCTCTTATCTTCCCCCATCCAAAACCTTGATCTTTTCTACCCCCGCTAATTCACCCCAGATCCACCTTGTTTGAAATTCCAACTTCTTTCCTGGAAGTCCTGGCAGTGTCCATATGTTTTATACCTCTCCCACCGCCCCCTTCCCATGCCCCCCCCCCCCCAAAGCCCTCGCCCTCTCTCAGATCTCTCGATGTCTCTATGTCTCTCGGTCCCTGCTCTCAAATGTTGTGTTTGTGTCCTTCCCCCTCTCTCCCCATCTTGTCTACCGCTCCCGATGTTATATGTTTTATGTGTCGGTTTGTCTTTCTGTGTGATTAATGTTCGCTCTTTCACGAGCCTCGATCTTGTATACAAAAAAAAAAAAAAAAAAAAAAAAAAAAAAAAAAAAAAAAAAAAAAAAAAAAAAAAAAAAAAAAAAAAAAAAAAACACAGTAGGAGGCATTTAGGCCCATAAAAGCCTGTACTAGTATTGACAACCTATGGGTGTACAACTATCGAGGACGCCTCTTTGTGGTGGTTGTACTCCCCAAAGCAAGTCCTTGGCCAAATCTTCCCCATTCTTCCCTGCTGCCCGGATTCGGCAGCGCGGTCACAGTCAGATTGCCGATTGGTCGCCATGGAGCGGCCATTTCCCTCATGTCTCTGTCTATTCTCTCTCTCCAACTCTGTCGTGGCCCTGACTTCTTGAAGACGGGGGCACACCATCGTGGATGTGCCATCTCTGGGTCGCTCCTGGGAGATCGATCGGCTGTCTCCGTGGTGCAGGCTTGTTTGAGAGAACTGTCCGGGGCTATGCAACAAAAACAAAAACAACAACAACAACCTATGGTTGTTTCTCTGTGCTCCACTCTATCCTTATAAATGCTGAGCGTCAAGCAAGGAAGCAGCAGGTACCATTTTGAAAAGTCTTTGTTATGGCTCGGATGGTGTTCGAACCACCTTTTAAAAATTATTATATATATATATATACATATTTTTAAACTTTTTAAAAATGAGATATTGCCCACCACAAAGCCTTTAAGGCCAGTTGAGGCGGGGGCTACACAGTTAAAGTGTCTGAGGTGGTTAGTGTCCACTCTTGAGTCTGGGAGGCCTGTGGTTCAAACCCTGAGTCATAGCAAAACCTTTTTTAAATGGTAGGTGCTGCTTCCTTATTTGACGCTCTGCATTTCAAAGGATAGAGCACGGACAAACATCCATAGGTTGGTAATAATAGTGCATGCTTTCATGGGCCTAATGGCCTGCTGCGTTGAAGTTCCTTGTGAGGGAACTCACATTTAATTTACTAGACGTTTGTTCAAGGAGGAAAAATCCCTTGGGGAGGTGGGATATTATTGGTATTAATATTGTTTTGTAATAACATTAATATTATGCTATTATGGTTAGTTTTGTTATTCGAAGCGGCCTTGGAAAACGCCACGATAAAGCTAACTTAACATTGATATACACCTCAACACGCAACCCATTGACGACAATGGTGGGGAAAACCAGCTCGGGGGAGAAAACCCCCTTGGTGAAGGGGGCAAATGAATGTGCTACAACATTCATTGTGTAACCCTTGGTCACCCTGTCAAGTTTGGTTGAGATTGGATAAGTAACGACTGAATGTATTGGGGTCAAAAATTCATCAGACAGATGGATAAAGACAAATGGCGTATTTTAGTATGATTTAATCAATTAAATTGAATCAAAATTTGCATTTAAAAGGACACAGCATCTTCATTTTGGAGGTTCTCTTTTATTGCACTTGTCAAAGTCTCCTGCAATAGCTTACACAATCTGTTCAGGGACGAAAAGTCACTGACGAATGGTGGAACTTGCTCATTCAGTTTTGTTTCAGAAACCATCTTTTAAAGTTAGCAGACACTTGTTAATGGATGCAGAAAGTTATTTCTCTCCAAGCAAAACCGATCATAGTAAAAATCACAAACACAACGACAGGCTTGGACAGTTAAATACATGGACTTGAACTTGAAGTTAAGAAGAACAAAGGAAGTCGCAAACATTCTTGGCATTCGAGAAGCTTGAGAAGTCTCAAGGGAGAGGCATTTATGGAAGGTGAGTTTTTATTTCGCACCAACCCAATGACTCATTCCTCATTGACTTTGGCTTTGGCTCTCATTCATGGAATTCCCTGGTAAGAGTAGGAACTGCGAAGTCCCTCAAGTTCTCCAATGTGTATGATACTCAGGACTCCGCCGCAGTGATTTTTCACTTTTCCCAAGTGTATTATCCCCCTTCTCTGGATGATCATTGGCTTTGGCTGTGCCTGAAATTCAATGCATCTCTGGCACAGACTTTGCCTTCATGGCCGATCTTCCACGCCAGCTGTAGACAGTAGGGATTTCATAACGCATTAGCTCAATGGAGTAGCGCTCCCACATCATCTGCCTATTTATTTGTTTATTTACTCCCATTAAACCATGGTGTCCAGAATTATTGTAAAAGTTATCATTCACAAGTTTGTAATTGCTTTGGAAAGAAGGAAGTTGGGCTTCTGAGTTTAAATTCCCCATCCTGAGACGAGGGTGAATTCAAAGAAAATACTTTATCCTTCGCTTTGATTATTATTATTACTTTTGATATACACGATATTGCACTTGGGAATCAGGCCCGGGTCCAAACAGCTGTTCATGTTTGGAGCAAACCAAGCCGCACCACCTGCAAATATGTGATGCAAGGTGTCATACAGTTCATTATTACCAACAGATATGCACGCAGCATGGATGTGTGACTTTGAGTGCATAAGTTGTTGTTGTTGTTGTTGTATATCCCCAGACAGTTCTCTCGAACAAGCCCACAGCACGGAGACAACCGATCAATCTCTCAGGAACGACCCAGAGATCTTCCACATCCAGGATGGTGTACTCACGCTTACACGAAGTCAGGCCCACGACAGAGTAAGAGAGAGAGAGAGAGACAAGAGGGAAAGGGCCGGTCCATGGGGACCGATCGGCACTCTGACCATGACCGCGCTGCCCTGCCAAATCCGGGCAGCCGAGAAGAATGGGGAGGATTTGGCCCCCGATTTTCGTTGGGAGGGGGGTGGGGGGGGGGAAAGAGTACAACCACCGTGAAGAGGATTCCCGATAGTTGTTCTGCATAAGTTGATTAATGTGGTAGGTAGTCGGAGGTGGACAGGACACTGATACCGCAAGAGTGAGTACTCCTAGTTTGTTTCAAGTATGAGCTAGGTTCAACCATTGATGATGTAAATTAGCAGTTAATTCACAATGTGGTGTGAATGTGACACTGGTGTGATTTCCCTTGTTTATCTTGTGATATATATAGAATAAGAATTTCAATTATTATAATATATAGAATATAGAATAATACGAATTTCATATATTCTTCTTATCTTGTGATGAAGAATGAACAGGTCAGCAAAGACCTGCTGGTGGTTTGGAGATCTCTTCTGCAGTTGCCCGAGCTTTAACTTCATCGTCAGAGACTTGCCAGACCATGTGGCTATCGATGATCATGCTTTATAAGCTGTGCACCTGCATGGGAATGTTTATTCTCATAACTCCATATTAGTCCAGAAGGCCAAAAGTTATCTCAAAATAAATTTAATTCATTTATTAATTAACAATGGTGCTTGCTAGTATCTCAGGACACAGGTTTGGCATGCCCTGGTTAACAATGGCCGAAGTTGAAGTTGGCAAGAAACTTCTTGAAGTGAACCAAGGAAATTCTTTCCCATGGATTGGTGGAGATCAGGAAATACACGGTATCGCTCAGAAGGTACAGGGCCATTTCCAATACGGTCCAACCGCAGGTGGTGGGAGCATGGAAAGAAATGGCTTCCTATGACCCCAGCAGCCCCTTTGACCCAACAAACAACCCATGTCCTGCATGTACGTGTGTGGTCGCACATTCCACATGAGCATGCTCACCTCGGTGTAGCCAGCCTGTTGTAATCTCTCCACTGGCAAAAGGATGGTTCACCAATGATCAGAGGCGTGCCATGGTGCCTTTGCTGTGACCTCATGGATCACCTTTTCAGGTCTTTATGTTGAGCCACTGGATCACTTTCTGGAGTCATTACAGTAGCTCACTTGATTGGCTTTTTAGAATGAACACAGAACGAGCTTTCATTTGCGCTGCCAGATGTGCCAGGACTCCATTACAGCTATCTGCACCGCTTATGGAATCATTCCATCCCAAGCACGTGGTAATTAACGCAGACACTACAGATAACGACCTACTGGCTACTTAGGATGGGGATTTACCTCAAATATTTGGACAGAAGCTTATTTCTAGGGAAGGAGGAGTGGAAAAGTATTTTTTGCACCTCCCTCACACCTAAGGCCCTTCACCTTGTGACTCATGGCATGCCATTCTTTATTGTTAAACTCTTCATATGGAATTACTTTTTATATAAAGTTGGGAATCCTGAGTTGTTAGAGTTAGGGTCGTTAGTTGTTAGGGTTATGGTTATGGTTATGGTTAGGGTCGTTAGTTGTGAGGGTGAGGTTTAGGGTTATGGTACTGCTATTGGTGCATTGGAACTTAGTGTAAAGTATATATATATATATATATATATAATTAAAATATCAAGTTGTAAGCATGCTGTAATGAGACTTCTGAACTGAGACATCATTGAGGTTCCTGATATATTATTGCAAATGCTGTTCAGATCTCCGCACCCACACGTCACGTGATGGAGACTTTCATTCCTTATGCTTGAACTGTATTGAATACCCAAAATTCTCTGCATGATTTTACAGACAACACCAGGCAGGGTCTTAAATGTCCCTAATACCCCAAATAAGAGTTGATCTCAAATTTAAGGATATTATCCATACACCATATGGCTTACGCTTCAAATGTCTGGATGATCAAAAGGTTTTCTCAGATGATGAAAATTGCGTGAGGTATTCAAGGATCTACAAGTGTTTGGATAAATTGAGAACATTCAAAATCCTTAAATATTATGGACATAGTCAAATCATTCACTAACCCTAACCCTAACAAGTGCCAGACAAGATGTACCTATGTTGGTTTTCTCTCCGCACTAAGTGCGGTTGACTCTCGAGATGTTGGAAAGACGGGCGTCTGCATCATCTCATGATGATGTGTTTATTTAAACATCCAATCCCACTTTCGTTACTGTCTCCTTCAAATCGAGTTGGGCGTGCACGGGAAGTCGGCCTATCGCTGCAGGAATCATTTTTGACACAACTAAGGGCAAACTCTTTCCATCTTCGTCTGCAGTAATGACTGTTTCCACTTGAAAGATCCAACTTCAAAACTTGTTAACGAATTCACAAAGCAGAAAGGTCTTCCACACCATGGCGAGCTTATTTGACCAGGATCAAAGACCTTGATTTGGCGGAATTTGTGCAATTGGCACGTTCCACGTTTCAAAGCTCTGGACGCAACTTGAGGCTCAGTTGTCGGTAATTCATGCTTTATGGTTGTTAGAAATTATATCTACAGATTAGATATTGCAGTTATTTTATCCTCGCCATTTTTCTGGGGAATGTTTTGTTAAAGCGGGTACCGACGGTTCTCCCCTGCAAACTGCTACCATGTGGCGACAGTGAGTGTAAATGTTCCAACCACCCCAGGTGACCAATCTATCATGTCGGATTGCTTGCGAAGTGCGTTGTGTGCAAACGAGGAGAATTTGTTAGACTTTGCGGGCTCTACTATAAAAAAAAAAGTGCATCTGCAAAGGTGGTGTCTGTGTCTATAAATAATGAGAGAATATGAACCACCTTTAGAGGCCATTTTTCCCCGCAGAGCAGGGGTTGGGCTTTTTTGGGCACCAGGGTCCCCTTTTTGAAGCAATGTTTTATGGCCAGATGCCCTTCCTGCCGCCAACCCTGTTAGTCGCCTCGTGCGACACACAGGGAGTTATCAGTGAACTGGTACTCAATTTGCCGACCCCGGAAGGATGACAGGCTGAGTCAACCCCCCTGGTGTTAATTCAGCGATCGACGGGGATTCGAACCCAAGATCCTTGACCGCTAATCCAACACCAGGCTAAATAATGAGGGAATATGATGAGACCTTTTCTTTAGGGATTGCAAGCAAGTTAATAAATAGCACTGGGGTCGTGCTTGGGCTTAGGCTTAGAGAGTTACATTGTTGTGTCTAATAAAATATGGTGGCACGGGATGGGTAAAATGGGATACAAGTGTCCTCCTTTTCCCCTGCATATGAGCATATTATGTTCATTTTTATTGTTATCTTGTACATATTGTCATGTGTACGGCCCCCACCCAGAACCGCAAGCAAATAGCGATGGGCACTGTAGACACTGCAAATTATTATCCCTCGGCTGGGTGGCTTAAGGCTAGATTTTTATGAGGCAATGCCGAGCAGAACATCTCAGCTCCTACTCAATGTAAAACCGCATCGGTTATAATGAAGCAATTTTCAATAATTTGTCTCCAAGGGTGATCAATGAAGGAAGCCGAATCACCGTCGGAGCGGGAAAGATGACAGAAACTCAACACGCATGCGGCCTTTGACAAATAATTGACATTTAAATTATATTGGCACAAGACAGATGGCACAAAAGCCTTGACTAAGGATACATACAAGCCACTAAATTCAAATTCCCTCTTTTCTATCCTGAATGCCCCTGAAGTGTCCATTTTGTTTATCCCTTGTGCACCGTCCCAGCCCTCTCCCTTCCACAGATTTCCCAATGTCTCTGTTCTTCACTGTTGTTGTGCTTCCCTTATCTCTATCCCTCTTGTCTGCCGCTCCCTTTATTATATGTTCTATGTGTCAGCTCTTTCACGAGCCTCGACTTAGTATAGAATTTTTTTTAACAGGGAAACTAAACGAATTGGCCGTAACATGTTGGGCAGTCCAAAACCGAGGGTTGCAGGATGCAGGCAAGAGCGGCATAAAAGCCTGTGTGGAGAGGCCGTGCGGACATATCCGTAAAGACATACCCGGAGTGTGGGGTTGATTGGGTGAAAAAGTGTTAATAAAATGCCCCCCTCCCCTCCCACCATACCATCAGAAGATTCCACCTTTGGGGCATTTCCTTAAATATTATGACTGCTGCCAGCCAATGATGGGCAGTGACTGTGTCTGCAGAGACGGAGCCATCCCCCTGTGTCGATGGCTGGCACTCGTACCTTTTCGCCGACCAGAGAATAGCCTGACGCCATAAGGTGTGCTTTTAGCAAGATCTGACCCCTGACCCCTGACCCAGCCAGTTCCATAGATGGAGAGAACATGTGTACGAGAAATTCTCAACCTCTGCATCTAAACAGACCATGCCTGTCTCACACAGGCTGTACACCAGACGACCGATACTAGTCCTTAATTCATGATCTAAAAGTCCTGCAAACTAAGTGGAACATATGATGCTAAGGCCTTAAATCCTAACTACAGACAACCCTCTCCCCCTCCCCAAATAAAGGAAACGATTTGTTAGTAATTGTAGGTAAAAAATTGTATTTTCAAATAAAATAAAAGTTATTCATTGTAGTTCCTAATCTGCAAACATGAGTGTGTAACCCGTTTTACTGAATTTGAACACAAAAATCTAGTAAACTTGAGACACTTCATGATATTATCAGTGATATTGGTGTTGTAAGTTCGTTGCCTGGTGAATTGTTATTGATTAGCACTGACATCATGTGTCAATGTAGTGCATTTATTTACCTTTCAGATATCTAGTCTGGATTTTGTTTTAAATATGGGCTAAGGGTCGTAATAGAGCAAACCTATCACAAACCTATGAAACCGGCCAATCACTGGGATATAAAACGTAAACTCTTCAGCCTGGCGGATGTTTGAGCTGTATCTCGTGTTGATATATATATATATATATATATATATATATATATATATATATATATATATATATATATAATATATATTATATACAAGCTCAAGGCTCATGGAAGAGTTAGAACACAGAATAGATCTGGATGCAATGCAACAAAAGGAACAGCACAAAGAAAGGAGAAGAGGGACACCAACAGAAGGATTGAGGGTCAAAATAGAGGGAGACTTGGACTAATGAGGGATGTGGGGAAGAATGAGGGTAGCGGAGGATGCACGGGATGAACAAGATGGAAACAGAAGGAAATCCTCAGGACAGAAAAACTGGAAATATGGAAAGAGGTGGGCTTGGGGGTGGGGATGTTAAACGGGTGCAGAAAAGATCAGGGTTTTAGATGGGAGATGATCTGAGATGGTGGTGAGCAGCTGTCCTGAAGACCTGGGAAGGATGAGATTGAAAAGAATGTGTAAGTTGATCCACAGGTGGGTAAAAAGAGTAATGGTTGAGTGGAGGTGAGCATTAATTCTATATTTGGCATCTCCTCTAATGAGGCCAAATCACAAAGCCTGTTGCCCTCACAATGCAGCCGGTTGGTGGTTTATGTATATATATATATATATATATATATATATATATATATATATATATATATATATATATATATATATATATATATATATATTTACAACCTCTCCCATGATCTTGTTTCCTCATCTCTCAGTCCTCTCTTCTAGACTTGGTTATGACTAACTTCCCTGCTAATGTCTGCTGCTCTTCTTCTGCTCCAATCGGTTCTTCTGATCATGTGCTTGTCAAAGTGGACATCTCTCTGGCCATTCTCAGAGAGCCTCCTCAGCGTCGACGAGTCTGGCATTTCACTCAGGCCGACTGGGACGGTCTTCAAGCAGCCATCATTCGTCTGGATTGGTCTCCCATCTCCACTGCCTCTGACATCAATTCTTCCTGGGAATTCTTCCAAAGCAAACTGATCTCTCTCATGCACAGATTTATCCCATCTCGCCTTCAGTTGTCTTACCCTTCCTCCCGTCCATGGTACACTGAATCTTGTGGTGAGGCAGTTGCCCTGAAACAACTTGCCTTTGCCTCTTGGAAGGCTAATCCAACTGAAAGAAATCTCAGTTCCTTCCACCAAGCTCGGAACAAGTGTGTGTCTACCCTCAGGAGTGCCAGGAAGCACTATCTCTCCTCACTCAAGAATGAACTCTCAAACCTGTCTCCTTCCTCCAAATCCTGGTGGCGTCTGGTCAAATCCGTTTCTGGTGTTTGTTCCCCCTCCATCCCCTCCCTTACCTCAAATGGCCACACAGTTGACATCGCACGTGACAAAGCCGAATGCCTCAACTCTGTGTTTGCCTCAAAATCCTTAGTCCCAAACCCATCTCTCTCTGTTCCCACCTTTCCCAGTC
Organism: Myxine glutinosa; assembly: GCF_964187855.1. Taxonomy (NCBI): domain Eukaryota; kingdom Metazoa; phylum Chordata; class Myxini; order Myxiniformes; family Myxinidae; genus Myxine; species Myxine glutinosa. Next base: position 66,629,180 of record NC_136264.1, on the reverse strand, counting down.
GAACCAAACTGCTCCTGGACTCTGTGACCTTCTCTCCTGACAAGGTGGAGGAGTTTTTGTCAAACCTCGACTCTGATTCTGCAACTGGACCAGATGGCATCAGCCCACGGGTCCTAAAATCCTGCTCTGCCGCTCTATCTCACCCTCTCTCTGTTCTTTTCACCCTATCTTTTGCTCAAGGTCATCTGCCAGCATCCTGGAAATCAGCAAACATTACCGCTTTACACAAAAAAGGTGCAAAAACAGATCCTTGCAACTACAGACCAATCAGCCTGCTCCCAATTATCAGCAAAGTCATGGAATCCATCATTGCTTCGGATATGAAATCTTTCCTCTTCTCCAATGGCTTGATCTCTGATCATCAATTTGGTTTCAGACCAGGTCACTCTACTCTGGACATGCTGCTTCTGCTGTCTCAACAATGGATGGAGGTCCTCAATGCCAAACAGGAAATCAGAGCTGTCTCCCTTGACATATCACGTGCCTTCGATACGGTCTGGCACCCAGCTCTGCTCACCAAACTCTCCTCCTATGGTATCCATGGAAATCTCCATGCATGGCTTGCAGACTTCCTCTCTGGTCGTAGTCAACGTGTGGCCCTGAATGGATTTCTCTCATCTCCCCTTCCCGTTCAGGCTGGAGTTCCCCAAGGCAGTGTGCTGGGCCCTGTGCTTTTTCTGGTCTTTATCAATGATCTCTCCGACTCTCTGGAAAATCCTCTGTATCTCTTTGCTGATGACTCCACTCTCTGCCGCTCCAATTCCTCTTCCCTCAGATCGGCAGTCTGCAGCCTCCTCACTCTCTGAAGACCTGGACAAAATCACAGACTGGTCAAACATGTGGAACATGTCTTTCAATCCTGACAAATCTCACACTCTTACTATGTCTCTCCGAAAAGATCGACTGGACAACCCTCCCATCTACTTTCTCAACAATCCTCTCCAAGAAGTTCTGTCGCTCAAGCTTTTGGGTCTCACCATCTGCCATGATCTTTCTTGGGAAAACCACATTTCCAAGCTGGCCTCCAAAGCCAGTCGCCGACTGGGCATCCTCCGTCGTGCGAAGTCCTTCCTAGGCACACCTGAGCTCCTCACCACATACAAGGCTTTCATCCGCAGCTCAATGGAATACTGTTCTCCCCTATGGGCTGGTGCTCCTGCCTCACACCTGGCTCGGCTTCACGCTGTTGAATCCAAAGCTTTCAGAATCATTGGAATCTCCCGCGATGAAGCTATCTCTGAGGGCCTTTCACTCACTCACCGCAGGCAGGTAGGTGGTCTTTCTGTCTTCTACCGACTCCTCTCCGGCCTTGCTCCCCCAGCTCTCTCTGCGCTCTGTCCCCCAAATATTCCTACAGGTCGCACAAGATCTGCCAGCCACCCTCTGATGGTTAAACTGCCGAAATCTCGGCTCTCTGCTCACCTTCACTCTTTCATTCCTCTTTTCTCCCGCCTCTGGAACAAACTCCCACACTCACTTCAATCACACTCCTCCCTCCAGGTCTTCAAAACAACTGTTCACCGCCATCTCTTATCTTCCCCCATCCAAAACCTTGATCTTTTCTACCCCCACTAATTCACCCCAGATCCACCTTGTTTGAAATTCCAACTTCTTTCCTGGAAGTCTTGGCAGTGTCCATATGTTTTATACCTCTCCCACCCCCCCCCCTTCCCATGCCTCCCCCCCAAAGCCCTCTCCCTCCCACAGTTCTCTCGATGTCTCCATGTCTCTCGGTCCCTGCTCTCAAATGTTGTGTTTGTGTCCTTCCCCCTCTCTCCCCATCTTGTCTACCGCTCCCGATGTTATTTGTTTTGTGTGTCTGTTTGTCTTTCTGTGTGATTAATGTTCGCTCTTTCACGAGCCTCGATCTTGTATACAAAAAAAACAAAAAAAAACCCTCCCCATCTCCTACAGGATGAATGTATTATTCAATGTAAGATGTCTTATTCAATGTAAGATGTCTTATTCAATGTAAGATGTCTTATTCAGCTCCTGCTCCTGGTGAAGTTTCTAAAATCCAGGTTAACTGCTTTTCTTGTCTCTTTTGTTTTTCTCATTTCTACCATTTGTGGAACTGCCTACCTGAAACTGTTCAATACAAATCTTCCCTTGAAGTTGAATATACCACAAGCTCATGACACCTCCCTTTGTTACTTTTGATATTTTCTACCCTCATTAATCCTTCCTATCCTAACCCCTTTATTTGCAGGTGTACTCCACTCCTCTTCCCTATTTCCCTGGTTTGCTGTATCGACCTTCTGCCCCAATATAAGTATGTTGCCTTTTAACACTCTTTGTCATTGCTCTTACTTGAATCTGAAGTAGTGCTTAGTAGTGCCATGGAAGGACTTCGCATGACGGAGGATGCCCAGTTGGCGATTGGCTTTGAAGGCCAGCTTGGAAATGTGGTTTCTGAGAATTTTCCCTTGAGTTTTCCTGGACTATGGAGATTACAGAGCTATTCAATAGGCTGAACATTCTAAAAATGAAGCCATTGAAACTAGAATTCCATGAACACATTTCTTCACATTGGTCTTCTTCTTCCTCGTCGTATTCTTTTTCTTCTTCTTGAACTTGACAAAGCTGATGACATTACATCGTGTTAAAGCTCTTAATTGTACATTTTATTTCATTCTAATATGAAGAATCATGACATCAAATTACTTCATGTTAATGTTAAGACCCTCTCATCCCGTGAATACTGTTACGGTCATGCATCTTCAACGACTGTCATGCCACCTGATGGGTATGAGATGAAAAGACCTCCATGTCCACCGAGTTAATCAACCTCTTCAGATGCAACGACCATGGCGAGATGCCGACAGGAATAGCCGAGCTAAGCTTGTCGATGTTCCACGTTCGAGGCGCATTAAGATGGCCCCAATCTACCTATCTAAAGGAAAACTAGATGGTATTCATAGAATACTTACCCTGTGCAGTCAACATGTTGCGAGCCAACTCTTCTGTTTTGAACATTTTTTTTTCTTTGATCCAATATGGATGCCAGTCCACGTGAGCGATGACATCATAAATTAATATTCTCTAATATAATTGTTGCATAGATCACGCTCAATACATTTCAAACTGATCAGACGAAGCGTTGTCCCTGTCGAAATAGGACGTCATAATTATCGCACCAATGACGTCATCGTTAACACCTATTCCCCATGTGGAGTTCTTTACAATGGTCCACATTTCAATTTTTTCCATGCAGCGGTTTTGGAGATAGAGGTGCAACATTTTTCGGTTTTTCGAAGATGGTGCCTGTACCACGTGACCTATGAGGTCATAATTATCATTAAAATATTCTAAAGGAGGAGGCCCTCCTACGGTGAAAATTTAGTGTCCATCAGACCAACAGTTGCTTGAAATTTTAAAAATAATTATCGGATGTATAAGTGTTGTATTTGTTGAATTATGACGTCATAACGAAGGCACTGATGACATCATCATTGACATATTTTATTCTCCATGGTGAGTAGTTGACAATGAGCCAGGTCTCAATTATTTTTCCATGAAGTGTTTTCAGAGATATGGAGGTGCTAGGTTTTTCCAAGATGGCGCCTGTACCACGTGACCTATGACGTCATAATAATCATTAAAATATTCTACAGGAGGAGGCCCTCCTATGGTGAAAATTTCATGTTAATCGGACCAACGGTTGCCGAGAAAATGAATTTTTATAACGCAGACACGCACGGCACACGTACACAACTGAATGCTTAACCCTGCTTTTCGCTTCGCGAGTGTAGTGTAATAACTATATGCAATGTGCCCCCGGAACCACAACGGCTTATCAAATACGCCTTATTCATTCACTTGGGGGAAGACGGAACTCAGCAGGGAATTGACGAGACAAAATAAACATGTTTGTGGGCCGTGACGGTTGTCTGTTAGCTTAGGAGGAATTCCATTTCAGGACAGATAACTGATGGGGAAGGCTCCAGAATGTAGGGGAGAGGTAGGGCTTAGACACAGACACTGTGGTGGGAGACGAGATCTTTCTAAATATATGCTCCACGCCCTGTCTTTTATGGTAAATACACCACACCTATGCTGATATGTACTATGAAATAACTATTCTGATAATTCCCATTTTATACGCAAGACTAGATGTGTTACGCTTTTTACACCAGAGTTCAGCCATTACATCATGTAAGATCAGATGGTGTAGAATGATTGGATTGTTTTTTTCGTTGAATACATATAAATGAAGAAACTTCACATTTAAAATGCCGAATTGGAAATATGTGTTTGTGCAATATGGGGTGAAGTGTCCTTGGCCCTTGTAAACCTTTATATTACTTCCAAGAAAGGGATGACTTTTTGCAACAACACAACAGCTGCTGCTCAGGCATGGATCCTCCAAGGCAAGTCCCTTGGGTGCAGGAATAAGCCCTGTTTCACGTCTCCACTTCAAATGATAATTTCAGTTTTGGAAGGAGAACAGTGCAGGAATCGGATCCGCAGCCAGTATGCTCAGGCTGCATGCAATCTGCCCAGGCCATCAGGCCGATCCCACAATGAGCTTTGCCTTTGAAGGTCTCAAAACAATCACTTCCTGGAGATAAACGGTGCTGCGCCAGCTACCATCATCACCGGACGCGCTTTCGTAGTGCAACAGCTTGAGTACTCCCAGATCACAAACCTGAAACGTAGTCCCGATTCGAATTCTTGGATTGCACTGCTAGGTTGTGGTCTTAGTTGTGAGGTCATTGCTGTCTGTAATGTTGTGTGCACAAAGGGAAGTAATCTATAAATACAGGAGGGATACAGCTATCATTTACATTTTTCGGCAAAGCAGTGCTGCCTGGTATTTCAAGAACTACTTTGCTTTCTTTCCTGGATGCATCATAATGATAGGCTTGAGTTAAAACTTTTGAGATCGATTAATGATACAATCATACAATGTTATTGAATTAAATGGTAGGTTATTAGATTGAGATATTCACTGTTAACAGTCGCACACATATAAAATGTGTATATGTATATATATATGTACTAGCCGGAGTACCCGGCGTTGCCTGGTGATGTTCTAATCCTGTTGATATTTTGAAGAAATCCAATTTTTAAATTGTTTTGTTTTCTTTTCCCCTACTTACACCCAATAAGGAAGATTTATATTTAATATGATATTACAACCCCCTTCTCCCCCCACCCCCCCTCCCACACACACACGCGCATACACACACTAATTGGGGATCATATAATGTTACCTTTCATATAGCTACAAAGGGTCAGGCACAATAAAGCGATTTTTCTAAAATCCCCCCAAAAAAGAACTTCTTAAATTTTTTTTACGTTTTTTACCTAAACACTCCCTGGTACTCACTGATGAACCTGCAAAGCCTGGTATTGGCTTAACGGTTATGGTGCTGGCTTGGGATCCACGGATCCTGAGTTCGAATCCTGGATGATCGTTCAATTAACGCCAGGGGTGTTGACTCATCCTCTCATCCTTCCGAGGTCGGCAACATTGAGTACCAGCTCTCTGGTAATTGGGGCACTGCATCAGCGGCACTAACGCGCTTCCAGAAAAATCATGCAAATCAGCAGCCATAGGCTGCATACGAAAAAACAGCAACTGATGAACCTCTGAAAGTTTGATGAATATCCGTTCAGCCAGAACTGAGAAAAATGGCTTCCACAACTTCCAATTGAAAAACAAATTCTACAAATTTCAGAAAATTAATTAAAAATACAAAAGTAGAATATCTTGGTTGGATAAGTGTCCACCTCCCCCCCCCCCCCCCCCCTCCACACCCCAACTTAATACTTAGTGGAAGCACCTTTGACAGCAATTACAGCTGTGCATCTGTTGGGATAGGTCTCTACCAACTTTGTACACCTTGATTGGGCAATATTTGCCCATTCTTCTGTTCAAAACTGTTCAAGCTCAGTCAAGTTACGTGGGGAGCGTTGATTGCCAGCAATATTCAAGTCATGCCACAGACAGATTTTCGATTGTATTTAGGTCGGGGCTCTGACTGGGCCACTCAATGACATTTATCTTTTTGTTTCTCAGTCACTCCAGTGTAGATTTGACTGTGTGCCTCGTGTCGTTGTCATGCTGAAGGGTGAACTTCCGTCCCAATTTCAGCTTTCTTTCAGAGTGCAGCAGGTTTTGCTCTCATATTTTTCTGTATTTAACTCCATCGATTTTCTCTCTATCCCAACAAGTGCCCCAGCCCCTGCTGATGAAAAACATCCCCATAACATGATGCTGCCACTACCATGCTTCACAGTAGGGATTGTGTTCTTTGGGTGATGTGCTGTGTTGGGTTTGTGCCAAACGTAACGTTTTGCATTCAGGCCAAAGAGTTCAATTTTCGGCTCATCAGACAAAATAATATTTTGCCTCATGCACTCAGAGTCTTTCACGTGCCTTTTTGCAAACACCAGGCGTGCTGTCATGTGCCTTTTTCTCAAGAATGACTTCAATCTGGCTGCTTTCCGTGAAAGGCTAGATTTGTGAATGGCTGCAGAGACTGTTGTTCTTCTGACAGGTTCTCCCATCTCAGCCAAGGAACTCTGTAGTTCTGTCAGTGGTCATTGGGTTATTGGTCACTTCCCCATGACCAAGGTACTTCTTGGTATTTGGTTCTTGGTCACCTTGCTCAGTTTAGTTGGACATCAAACTCTAGTAAGAGTCTGGGTAGTTCCGATTCTTTCCATTTCCTAATGATGGAGCTCACAGTGCTCTTGGAAACTTTCAACACTCGAGAAATTATTTTATACCCTTCCCCAGATCTATGCCTCCTCCCAACTCTATCTCGGAGTTCTATGGACAGTTCCTTTGACTTCATGGTAGAGTTTCTGCTCTGATATGCATTGTCAACTGTGGGTCCTTGTATAGAAAGGTGTGTTTCTTTCTAAATCATGTCCAATCAATTGAATTGGCTGCAGGTGGACTCCAATCAAGTAATAGAGACATCTCAAGGATGATCAAAGGAAATTGGATGCACCTGAGCTCAATTTGGAGTGTCACAGCAAAGGGGTTGAATACTTATTTATTCAAGACATTTCAGCTTTTCATTTTTAATTAATTTGTAAAAAAATTCAAAAAATAAATTACACATTGACAGTATGTGTGCATTGACAGTATTGACAGGATGTGTAGATAAGTGACCAAAAAAATCTCAGTTTCATCCATTTGAAATTCAGGCTGTAAGACAAAAAATGTGAACAAGTCAAAGGGTGTGAATACTTTCTGAAGGCATGTACATCGTTATCCTTTTTTTGTCTCTCTTGGACGATTGTGAATATTTAGTTTTGAAGACTTTTTGAATGGGCCTCGCATAAGCTTTATATCTGGACAGGTGTTGAAAAGAAAGAGTTGGGCTTCCATTGATTCATTTGTTCATTCATTCATTTTTCAATGAGTGTTTATATCAATGGAGCTATTAAATGGCAGCTCGGAACATTCAGTTTCTGCACAAAATGCTGTTTGCATTCCTCCGAGAGCACAGACCAGATGTACTGAAATAAGTATATACACACAGTGATGTGTATTTTCTTTCTTAGAATCACAAATCGAACACAATATTTCAATGTATCAGAGGAAATCACATTTTAGACATTGATGAAAAAATACCTTTGACTCATAAACAAGGATTGTTGATAAAAATCGTTTTCATTGGACTGAACTGCAACCTGGCTGACCAGGTGAACTGGAAATGTTTTTTAGGCCATTGTCGGGCCGTGAAGCCAAATAATATCAGCCATTTTCGCTTTTGTTTGGAGCTAATCATTCTGTTTCTAAGCCTGGTGTTGGCGTAGCGGTTAGGGTGCCAGCTTGGGATCCTAGGATCCTGGGTTCGAATCCCGGTCGATCGCTGAATTAACGCCAGGGGGGTTGACTTAGCCTGTCATCCTTCCGAGGTCGGCAAATTTGAGTACCAGCTTGCTGGGATGAATGATCCCGGTGTGTACCCCGGTTTAGTATAGGTACACTGTATCCCTGTGCATCGTAAGAGGTGACCAAGGGTTTGCGTCAGGAAGGGCATCTGGCCATAAAAACATTGCCTCAAACAGGGAACCATGATTGTCATGGGGCCCGCAAGGCTAACCCCCGCTCTAGCGGGGAAAAATGACCTCAAAACGATCATTCATTCATTCATTCATTCTGTTTCTGTTATCGCCCTCACTTAGTTCACAAGCAATACAGCCCCAATGATGGATGTTCAAAAGGTAAGTAGATGACTCAAAAGGTAAATAGCAGTAAAAAATGAGCTTGCTATCACAATTTCAAATAAAAATGAGCAATCAGAGAATGCAGACCCTCGCCAGGATGTTGTTTTCAGGGTTTTTTTTAAAGGCTTTTGTGTTAAAAACAAATATGGCTGCCGAACCACGTGACCGATGACGTCATCATTTTTTTTTCTCCACCAATTTATCCTTCGATGACGCTCAAGAAATTTTATCTTGATAGGATGAAGTTTTGTGCTTGTCGAATTATGACGTCATAATAGAGGCACCTATGACATCATCATTAACATATTTTATTCCCCATGGAGAGTTCTTTACAATGAGCCATGTCTCAATTTTTTTGATGCAGTGCTTTCGGAGATATAGAAGTGCACATTTTTTGGTTTTTCCATGATGGCGGCAATACCACGTGACGTATGACGTCATAATTAAAATTTTATAATTCTACAGGTGGAGTTGCACCTATGGTGAATTTTTCCTGTCAATCGGACCAACGGTTGCAGAGAAAATCATATTTATTCTGTGCGGGCAAACAAAGAGACAAACAAACAAACAAACAAATGAAAAATCACTCATAGAGCAACACTTGGCAAAACAGAACAAAGTAGAATGGCATTCAGTAAATCATCCTTTTGACCTCAAACATAATTTGTGGTAGAATTCAGTGACCTGATATGCAAAGCGTCTTCAAAATTTAAGTTAATCGGATGAAAATTGACAATTTTATATATTTGGCCTATGTTGACCTTTTGGCCTATGTTGACCTCAAAAATAGTTGGTGATTGGTTTCAGTAAGCTGATATGCAAATCCTATTCAGATTTCAAGTCAATCGGATGAAAATTGAGGATTTTAGAAATCCGAAAAAAGTGGTTGACCTTGGCCAAAGGTCCATGGCCAAAGGTTGACCTTTGGCCATGGACCTTTTGGCCCATGTTGATCTCAAAAATAGTTGGTGGTTGAATTCAGTTGGCTAATATGAAAATCCCAGTCAAATTCCAAGTCAATCGGATGAAAATTGAGGATTTTAGAAATTTGAAAGTGTTGTTGACCTTTGGCCTATGTTGACCTTTTGGCCTATGCTGATCTCAAAAATAGTTGGTGGTTGAATTCAGTTAGCTGATATGAAAATCCTATTCAAATTTCAAGTCAATCGGATGAAAATTGAGGGTTTTAGAAATTTGACAAAGTTTGTTGACCTTGGCCTATGTTCACCTTGTGACTTATGTTGACCTCAAAAATAGTTGTTGGTTGAATTCAGTTGCCTGATTTGTAAATCCCATTCAATTTTCAAGTCAATCTGATGAAAATTGAGGATTTTAGAAATTTGAAATGGTTGTTGACCTTCGGCCTATGTTGACCTTTTGGCCTATGCTGATCTCAAAAATAGTTTATGGTTGAATTCAGTTAGCTGATATGAAAATCCCATTCAAATTTCAAGTCATAGGATGAAAATTAAGGAGTTTAGAAATTGGGAAAAAAGTGGTTGACCTTTGGCCTATGTTGACCTTTTGGCTTATGCTGATCTCAAAAATAGTTGGTGGTTGAATTCAGTCAGCCGATATGTAAATCCTTTTCAAATTTCAGGTCAATCGGATGAAAAGTGAGGATTTTAGAAATTCCAAAAAACTGGTTGACCTTTGGCCTATGTTGACCTTTTGGCCTATGTTGACCTCAAAAATTGTTGGTGGTTGAATTCAGTTCGCCGATATGTAAATCCTATTAAAATTTCAAGTCAATCGGATTAAAATTGAGGATTTTAGAAATTTGAAAAAAGTGGTTGACCTTTGGCCTATGTTGACCTTTTGACCTTTTGACCTCAAAAATATATAGGATTTTGTCGGATCACAAACTCTACCATCTGGTGAAGTTTCGTGAAGATCCATTTCAAATTGTGACCTGTAGGCAAGTATAAGTGAGCGGACAGACAAACAAACACACACAAACCGGAGTAATCAACATACTTGCAATTTTTTTTAATTTTTTTTGCCAAGTAACAAACGGACTCTACTGCAATACCCTCTCCTCTGGCGAGGGTAATGAGTCTTTCTTCATGTGGGATTGAAGTGGTATCATGGAAACTTCCAGTGCAACATGTGTTACACCAATTTGAGGTGGTGACTGCAATACAAATGATTACCTTTTGAGATTACCTTTTGTTGTGAATCATCATATTAACAAGATGGTATTCATAGAATACTTACCCTGTCCAGTCAACTTGGTGCGAGCCAACTCTTCTGTTTTTGAAGGGTTTTTTTCCTTTATCTAATATGGCTGCCAGACCACGTGAGCGATGACATCATAAATTTACATTTTTTAATATAATTGTTGCATCGATCATGCTCAGAAATTTCAAACTGATCAGACTAAGCGTTGTCCCTGTCGAATTATGACATCATAATTAAGGCACCAATGACGTTATAATTGACAACACTTATTCCCCATGCGGATTTCTTTACAATGAACCACGTTTCAATTTTTCCCATGGACGGTTTCGGAGATATAGGAGTGCCACGTTTTTTGTTTTTTTCCAAGATGGCGCCTGTAACATGTGACCGATGATGTCATACTTATCATTAAAAAAATCTACAGGGGAAGGCGAAAATTTCATGTCCGTTGGACCAACAATTACAGAGAAACAAAAATCATATTGATCGGCGTTGGACTTGTCAATTTATGACATAATGATGAAGGCACCAATGACATCATCACTAACACATCTTATTCCCCATGGGGAGTACTTGACAATGAGCCATGTTTCAATTTTTTCCATTGAGTGGTTTCAGATAAAGAGGTGCTACATTTTTCCAAGATAGTGTCTGTATCACATGATCTATGACGTTATAATTATGAAGAAAATTGAATTTCTTCCATTTCTCCTATGGTGACAATTTGGTGTCGATTGGACCAACAGTTGTCGGGAATTTTTTTTTTAATGCAGACATGCACGTACGTATGCAGCCGATCGCTTAACCCTACTTTTCGCTTCATGAGCGTCGGGTAATAAGGCAAGTCATTAACCAACCTGTGGGGGTTTAAAAAAAAAGGGCTTCCTCAATGAATAAAACAACATATTTACAGGTTGTCTGAGAGATACCTGGTGGCTTTGTTGTCACCATATTGATAGAGGTAGCCAAGTCCAGGAAATGTTGACCGATTGCTCTCGTAGACAATGTCTCATAGCCTTTGAACAAAGATGAAATGCCCTATGAGAAAATTTTTATCTTATTTTTGTGAGGCTTTGATAACAGGATCTCACAAATTGACTTCTTTGTTGCACTTCGGGAGCTACCATTGTCCCCCAGTATCTTAGTCGGATGTATAGTCGGTCAGCCATTGAAGCAAACCTTTTGAAGCTGCACTTCTAAGTTGCAAACAAAATTGTTCTCGACCGATTTGTGCATTTTCTTTGTTTCTTATCGAAACTTTGAACGTTCAGAACCCCATCTAGGGCCCCATAAAAAGGATGTTTGACCTCACGTGGGTTTCTCAGGGTGGGAAGGGACCAAGGTTCTATTAGGATCAACAATCTTGACACGACAACTGTCAAAATCCCAATTGGGTGCAATGGCGGGAGTATGTTTGCACAACTGCTCTGCTCTGGCCTCAACGGTTCACCCCAATTCGCCTCCATAGCAAAACCTGCCACCAGCAACACGTCCACCTCCAAAGCCCATGCACGCTGAGCCTGTGGCCCGCTGGGCCTGTCCTTTTGTCTCTGGCCAGATTTCCATTCGGGCTGGCCACGTACGTATGGCACGCAGTGCAAGCCATTTGCCGATGCAAGGTGGGTGGGCGTTCTGTTACACCAGATTCTTACGTGACGAAGGCCTCTGGTACACTCCCCCCGCTTCCAACTGCCCTTGTTTTCCACACTGCACTGAACAGGCACCTAAACAGGCAGTGTTTGCCATTTTTCTGAAATTGCTAAAGCTTTTGATTCCTTACCTAAAACACGTTTTTGAGGTTCTCCATGTCAAACACCACCGAAGGAAAACCTCTGTTGTCTTTTCCTCTGTTGTCATCTTTGCGATATTGGAGGAGCACACACTCACGTATGAGATGTCTCGCCTGGGTTTGAATCCCAACCTGGCTGTAAACTGTCATCCTGGTGTTTCACAGGGTGATTTATCAATGTGTGCTGGCCTTCAGACGAATGTTAAACTGTGTCCCACTCACGGTGTAGGAGGATAGAATCACTTCCCAGGATAAAATCACTCGAGAGTGGTTTTATCCTCGGATGAAATCATTCCTCCTAGGATTTTAACACTCCCCATTGCAGGATCAAATGACTCCCCAGGATTATAACACTCCCCCTATATATTTTGTGATTTAAACAAGATTTATTGCATGATGATGACATACAACCATGACAAAGTTAATGAATATGAATACAAAGTGTGTTGATCCTGACAGGGGGAGTGATTCTGTCCAAGGATAATTACACTCTAGAGTGTGCCAGTCCTAGGATTAGTTCACTCTAGAGTGATTTTATCCTAGGACAGAATCACTCTAGACTGAGATTTTAGGGGAGTGAGAGAATCCTGCTACACCGGCATTAGTTGGTGGATGTTAAAGATCCCAAGGTGTCATTTGCTAAGAGTAGGCAGCCATGTTTGGCATCCTTGGTAGTGCATGTTTCTGTCTATACTGTCACTGACGACTCGTCATTAAGCGATGAAATCGGTCCGGCGGGTGACGACATGCAGCGTTGAGATTTGGCATGCGTGTGCTACTTGTAAATGCCTGTAACTGTGGAGGAACCCAGATAAGGTTTAAAACAACAAAGGACTTACCTTATGTAGCTTTTCTTGGTTGCTTTATGCAATTTTCATTGGTTAAGAAAGCAGAGGGGTAAATATATCCAGTTCTGTGCAAAGGTTATTCCAAATTATTCCAGTAATATTCATACTTTAGGTTAAATTCATCAAATTATCAGTAATAAGTCAGATATGTTTTATTACATCTGCCACCAGAGGTGTACTGTGTTTATGTTTTCACCCTGTTTGTCTGTCTGATTACCTGTCTGTCTGTGAGCAGAATATCACAAAAAGGTATGGATGGAACGAGGTGGACAGGTTGGGTGTTTGACATTGACAAATTTATTCGATTTTGGTGAAGATCCAGATCCTGATACTAGAATTTTAAAGTGATTTTTCACTGTTGAGAAATAGGGCCAAAAACTATATTTAGCACGATATTTGAAAAAGTTGTGGACAGGTTATGACAAAACATGGTGGACGAGTTTGGTAGGTGACAAGAACAAGCCAATTAGACGTTGGTTCAGGCCCGGATACAGATCCGGCCTATCAGTGGGATACTAAACGTAAACTGGTCAGCCTGTTGGAGGTGTGTGCTCTACCGAGTGCTGGTCTAGTTATTGTAAATTAACAGCGTTTATAAATGCACGGAAATAAACTGCTTAAGTAAATATCAAGAATAGTGTCATTTTATAGTATCATTCAATACCTTTTGTGTCCACCCTTTGTCTTCTTGAGTGCCAACACTCGTTTACCCATGCCTCCTGCATACGAGTGAAGTACTCTTACAGGAATATTACACCAAATAAGATGCCCACTCCTTTTTGTCCCCCGTCGCACCGCCGAGCGAAAGGGGGACTATGGTTTTCCCCTCCGTCCGTGTGTGCGTCCGTCCGTCCGTCCGTGCGTGCGTGCGTGCGTGCGTCCGTGTATCTACGCACAAGGAAGAACGCTCTTGAAAATTGGGTCGCCACGTCAAAATCCAAGATGGCCGCCACCATATATATGTCTGAACCTTGTGAGCGAAATATCTTGAAAAGTAAACGAACTACTAACTTCTAATCTGGTGTGTGGGTGTATCTACCAATTCCCAATCTTTGTGTTCCCTTGCAAATGTTAGTCTTTTCACCTTGTTCTGTGGTCTCAAGTGGTTTATTTGCTGCAGCTCTGTCATGGAGACCTACTGCAATCAGACTTCTGTGCACAATGCTGGACGAGATGTTAATGTTCAGGCCTGTTCTCATTTCATTTGTCAGCTGCTGACTTGATTTCCTTTTATCGCATAAGCTGAGCAACTTCAAGTGCTTGTCTTGCCTTGGGAGGTTCTTCTGTCTTTTCGTGGTCTTTTCATGTCTTGCACAGAGCTAGTTTATTTCAGGTACGGTATTGTAAAGTGTACGTCACACCATTGCACGAGATCTTCAGATTATCTATTATTTTCTTCCGCCATTCTTGCTGAGTTTGGATCTTCACCCGCTGTTCTGTTGAAAGTTGCTTCCTTAGCACCATTCTGAACCCACTTGTAGACTTTCAAGTGAGAGAACAAGCTGATGAAAAATAATCTCACATATGCACTAATTTGCAACTTTTATTGTGGTTTATTGTAGTTCATAGTATTATGTAACTGGTGTTTTTTTGTTTTTGTTTTTGTGTACAAGATCAAGGCTCGTGTAAGAGCTAACATTAATCACATAGAAACAAACTGACACATAAAAGATAAGATAAAGGGAGCGGGAGGCAAGATGGTGAGAGAGAGAGAAGCACATAAGTACAACAGCAGAGAACAGGGACATAGAAAGATTTGTGGGAGGGAGAGGGCTTGGGGGGAGGAGACACGGGAAGGGGGTGGGGAGGATGGGAGAGGTATAAAACACATGGACACTGCTAGGACTTCCAGGAAAGAAGTCGGAATATCGAAAAAGTGGATCTGGGGTGAATTAGCGGGGGTAGAAAAGATCAAGGTTTTGGATGGGGGAAGATAAGAGATGGTGGTGAACAGCTGTTTTAAAGACCTGGAGGGAGGGGTGGGATTGAAGGGAGTGTGGGAGTTTGTTCCAGAGGCGGGAGAAAAGAGGAATGAAGGAGTGAAGGTGAGCAGAGATTCTTGATTTTGGCAGTTTAACCATCAGAGGGTTGCTGGCAGATCTTGTGCGACCTGTAGGAATATTTGGGGGACAGAGCACAGAGAGAGCTGGGGGAGCAAGGCCGAAGAGGAGTCGGTAGAAGACAGAAAGACCACCAACCTGCCTGCGGTGAGTGAGTGCCTACGATTTCTTCCAAACCTGGGAAACAAGAAGTTGATGATCCAGGTGTTTATCTTCAGTTGGAACAAAAGACGGTTAAATTTCCGAAATGTCAACTTTGTCATGCTAAGCCATTGTAGATAGCATAGTTTGATCAACATCCTGTTCATTTCATCCTTCCTTTTACCTGTCTGTCCAGACACAGATGGACCCTCACCTTCACCAGCAATGCTAGTTCTTCATTTTTCTTCATCAGTAGGGGTCTAATTTGAAGTGGATGAAATGCAAGTCCCTCGAGCACAGAAGCACAGAAGAAGCAGTGTTGATTACTTTATTGATTTATTATTATTTACTGCACAAAAATCCACAAGCAGTTTCATGCATATTTTCTGTATGATATTTGGATATTACTGGCAGATGAAAATATAATTTGTAGACAGGTCAGTCTTTTGGGACTGCCACTGGGAACATGTAACCCAGTGCTACCTGCTGCATGGTCGGGTTCGCGAGACTAAACCGAAAACACTCACTGGCTTTGCTGGTGGGGAGGGTGAGTGTGACACCTACCAGGACCAACAACAATACCTGGTAAAGGGCAGCTGAGCTCCCTTCGGGAACCAACATCCAGGTCAGAGATGGTGTCTCCTAAAAAAACACCCAATGGAAGTTGGAAAATTTATTTTTCTGCCTGGACTAGTTACCCTCTCATGCACAGTTAGTACATGGGCTTATGTATATTTGTAGACCGTTTTGCTAGATTCTTGGCAACAAGGCTTAAATCACTCTAAATAGCATATAAAATAAAAAAATTGCTGTTGCCAAATTTTCACGACATCTTCATGGCGGCCATCTTGGATTTCAAGATGGCCACCATTTCGGACCTATTTTGCCTTATATCTCACTTATTAATCAAGGTATCAGCACAAGAATAGTGTCCTTACCCACATTTTCGGGGTCAAGGAAGACAATGGTAATAATCAAATTTCAGCTGGATGGCCAACATCTTTATAATTTCAAGATGGCCACCATTTTTTAATCTAGTTTTGCCCAAACTCCAGGTCAAAGCCATACTTTAAAAGGTTTTCATGTATATCAGGTTTAAATATAAATGTCCTGGTATTGAATCTATTTACTTTTACTCACAGGTACTTACATTTTTAGATAATGGTTAGGATTGGATTGGGAGGGGGTGGATAGGAGGTGGGGGGACAGGGGAGTTCTTCTGCCAGATCCACACCCAAATATTATCTAAAGAATCAAGCTACCGTACATCTAGTTTTAGTCAAATATTATTCCTGAAACTGTGTTGGATGACTTTTTAACAATCTTTATTCTTTTCAGATGTGCAGCAGACGACCTTGAGAAGTTGCATTCTTGGATAACTGTGGAGGAAGAACGACTGCCGGCATCATGACCACGCCAGAGGAACCTGCTGCTAAAAAGAAGCCCATTGACTTCAGTCTTTGTTTGCTATGCCAAGGGAAGAAATACATAAAAAGGAAAGTGCTTGAGCCTTTAAGCACACCACAGGCAGATATATATGAGACATTTTTGCGAAATCTCACCAAACGAGATACATACAGGAATCCGACATATGTGGCCATAAATCAAAGACTGCAAGGCTTATCCGCTGGTGATCTGATGTCAAGAAAAGCATTATGGCATCGGAGCTGTTACGGTATGCTGACACATATACAGCATATTGAACGTGATAAAGGACGATATGAACAAGCCACAAGTCAAATGGACACTCGTGTTCTGACCGGAGGTAAGAAACGAGGAAGACCATCAACAACTCCTATTCCAGAGGAAGCCTCCTGTTCAGCACCAGCAGAAAGGCAGACACGGTCGACAGTACCATCATTCTGCCGGAATATGTGCTTTTTCTGTCAGACTGTGAAACAGGACAAAAAGACCGGGACAGAAGAGATACGCTGTGAGTGTAGAAGCAAAGATATTGGTAGGTCAGTTAAACAGATTGTGGAAAACAGTGACAACAGTGTCTGGAAACTCAACCTTGCGGACTTTCTCGTTGAGGGAGATTTTCTTGCAAGGGACATAACCTACCATAAGAGCTGTTTGACCTCCAACTGGAGTCGCTACGTGCAAATGCCACAGCGCAAAAATTGTGCAGGTGACCAAAGTGGTGATGGGGACTTAGGACAGAGAGAGAGATTTGTATCAGCTGAAATTGAGTTCTTCGCTGAATTACAGGATTGCATCGATGATGGACAGTTTGTCTCAACACCTGAGGCTGATGAGGTCTACAGTAACATGATGCGGGACTATGGTATTCAGAATCACAGCATCACCAGGGGCAGGCTGTTACAGAAGATCCGTGAGAACATTTGTTGTGATATTACCGATGGTCAAGGCCAAAAACCTTCTGTCATTCATGGCAAAAAGGCAAGAAGGACAGCAATAGATGCTGCAATAAAGGAGAAAAATATCAAAGAAGACATGTTGCAGATATTCAAATGTGCAAAGTGTGTACGACAATCCATTCTTCACTCTAGAGATGTTGAAAAGGCATGGACATTTCAGGGATCTTTACTGGACTACAATGATTCGGATATTCCATGTGAGTTGTTCACTCTCATCCGATGGATAATTCAGGGAGCACAAGCTGCTACAACTGCATCACGAGCCGATGAACTACGGAAAACATGCATGATAATATCGCAGACTGTGGTTCGAGAATGCAAGTCACCTCGACAGGTTTCACTCGTGCCAAAAACGCCAGAGTCGTCATTTCGGCAAATGAATGACAGTCCATATGCTATTGGAATGTCGCTCTATATGTACCATAACTTTCGGAGTCAGAAAGCTGTAACATTGTTGCACAAATGTGCAGTTGGCATTTCATATGATCGAGTGTCAAAGGTGTGCAATGCCATTGCAGGAGCCATCCAGGAACGGATTTTGACAGGTCAGTTAAACAGATTGTGGAAAACAGTGACAACAGTGTCTGGAAACTCAACCTTGCGGACTCAACCTTGCGAAGAAGTGCTGCTGAACTACGATGGCACCTATTCCACCAGCTGAAGGCTGATCAGGGAGTCGAGAAACTAACACCAACTGCTGGTGCCTGGAAAGAGCATGTCCAGCGTGCTCATTTGCAAGCACACACGTGGGCACAAGATCTAACTCTAAATCCAACTGTGATCGACCCAAACACCTTGGGATGGGAAACTGTTGGAGGCGAATTGAGACCAGTCCTGACGCAGGTTGCAATTGCTCCAGCCTCAATTCTCCAACTTGTTCGCTGTGGCTGTGGACGAGCTGCAAAGAGTCCTAGCAAATTGTGTTCACGCAGGTGTTCATGCAAAGCTAGGAATGTAGTCTGTACCGAATTGTGTAACTGTGATGCTGATTTGGAGAAATGCTGCAACGCTGATGCCCAGCCTATTGGGAATGACATTGTGTTTGATCAGTAGAGAGCCCGTCGTTTGGATTTTTGATAGGAGTTGTTTGATGAAACAAACTGATTAACAAACTGTAGCATTGCTTTCAGAAAAGGCTTAAGTCTATGATGGTTGCTAGCCACCACAACTAGTCTTCATCAATTGTCTCAGACTAAGACACTAGGCTATGTTTGCTCATACTTTGATTAAAAATGGCGGCCATCTTGAAATTATAAAGATGTTGGCCATCCAGCTGAAATTTGATTATCACCATTGTCTTCCTTGACCCCGAAAATGTGGGTAAGGACACTATTCCTGTGCTGATACCTTGATTAATAAGTGAGATATAAGGCAAAATAGGTCCGAAATGTTGGCCATCTTGAAATCCAAGATGGCCGCCATGAAGATGTCGTGAAAATTTGGCAACAGCAATTTTTTTATTTTATATGCTATTTAGAGTGATTTAAGCCTAGTTGCCAAGAATCTAGCAAAACGGTCCACAAACTTTGGTTTCCCAACATAAGCCCATGTACTAAGTGGTCATGTGAAGAAGTTTCCTTGTTTCAGGACTCGGGGAAGGTTTTGCCAGTTTTCATCTTCTTTTTCTTTGTATCTTCACATTTAGTGGCTCTAAGCCTTGTCGATGCATTCCTGGCAGGGAACTTGCTTTGGGGAACAATCTGTCCAATGGATGGAAACATTAAGTCTGCTGTCTCATCTACATTTAGGTTGAAGAAGTGAAAATTCCAACGGTATCTCTAGAAAAGGGTAGGCCATTGTGTGCAAGCACCCTGGCGAAATTTCCTGCACAGAGGCCAAATGGGATTTGAAAGTAAGTTATAAAGGGATATGGATGTTAAGTTAGTTTATGTTAATGTTGTCAATGTGGTTGGTACAAAGCAGATTAGTAAATTGATACATTAAGTTAATTTGATGTGGATTTAGCACAATAATGATTGGACGAATGGTGTCCTCATGCACAATGAACGTACAGAACCTACAGGGTATTACATATGCCACATTCTTCATGCAGGTAACAAGAATACATGACAGCTCGAAGATGGAGATTGGATATAATAGGACCTGCCATGATGGGATCAGTTATAATGGTACTGACTGCAATGGAACCGGCACTTTAATCAGAGAATCCGCTCCACGATGGCACGTTGATGTATATTCCTGTCCAGTGATGTTTTGGGAATTCCCCTGTGCTGTTTCGGAATCCTAAAATCCTAAAAATCCTAAAATGGGAATTGGGAATCCTAAAAATATATATAACTGGTAATACATATGAAGTTCAAGAAAAACCTTCCAATTAAATTGTCCTCATTGTTAAAAATTGTAGATATGCATTTATTTATTTATATATTTAGTTAATGTTAATTATATTCGCCTGCACTGAGAGTGGCAAGAAAAGGTTAATTCTGCCATGTAATGTGATGTAAGCGCCAATAACTCGGCAATGGTAAAGATCATAGCATCTCAAAGTAGAACGACGCTTCGTAGTGAGCATACCTCCACCTGGTGAGCAGTTTACGTTTTGTATCCCACTGACAGGCCGGATCTGGATTCAGACCTGAACCAAAATCTAATCGGCTTGTTATCGTCACCTAACCACCCCGTCCACCAAGTTTATTCATAACTCATCCATAACTTTTTTTAAATATCTTGCTATATATCGCTTTTCACCCGATCTCTCAATGGTGAAGAATCACTTAGAAATGAAATAATTATTGTAGCCGAATCCATATTCAGATCTTCACCAAAATCGAATCGAATCGTCCTTGTCAGACACCCAACCGGTCCACCAAGTGTCGTCCAAATCCGTCCACAACGTTTTGAGATATCCTGCTATGTATACTTTTCGCCCTATCTCCAAATGGTGAAGAATCACTTAAAAATTACAGTTGCCGGATCTTCACCAAAATATCATCATTTCGTCCTTGTCACACATGCTACATTTCTGCCAAATTTGTCCGAATCCGTCTACAACTTTTTGAGATATCTTGTTCACAAACGGACAGACAAACAAACGGACAGACAGACAGGGGTGAAAACATAACCTCCATCCACCTTTGGTGGCGGAGGTAAATATCATGCTATGTATCATTTTGGCCTTATCACTCAATGGTGAAGAATCACTTAAAATTCTCGTATCCGGATCTGGTTCCATATTTTTTACATATTCCATTCCATATTCCATATTTTTCATCAAAATCTAATCAATTCATCCTTGTTATATATACACCCAACATATCCACCAAATTTTGTCCGAATCCATCCATACCATTTTGAGTTACCTTTTCACAAACAAACAAAACAAACAAGAAATATGTCGTGCCTAGCACAGTACTTGCAAAATCCCTAAAATAAGCTGTTGGCCTATGATGACCTCAAAATTTCTTGGTGGTTGAATTTTGTGACCAGATATGCAAGCCCTCTTCAAATTTCAATTTAATCAGATAAAAATTGTGGATTTTAGAAATTTGGCCGATGTTGACCTCTTGGCCTATGTTTACCTCAAAAATACTTGGTGGTTGAATTCAGTGACCAGATATGCAAATCCTCTTCAAATTTCATGTCAATCAGATAAAAATTGAGGATTTTAGAAATATGGCCAATGTTGATCTCTTGGCCTGTGTTTACCTCAAAAATACTTGGTGGTTGAATTCAGTGACCAGATATGCAAATCTTCTTCAAATTTCAAGTTAATCAGATAAAAATTGAGGATTTTAGAAATATGGCCAACGTTGACCTCTTGGCCTATTTTTACCTCAAAAATACTTGGTGGTTGAATTTAGTGATCAGGTATGCAAATCCTCTTAAAATTACAAGTTAATCGGATAAAAATTGAGGATTTTAGAAATTAGGCCTATGTTGACCTTTTCACCTATGTTTACCTCAAAAATACTTGGTGGTTGAATTCAGTGACCTTTTATGCAAATCCTCTTAAAATTACAAGTTAATCGGATAAAAATTGAGGATTTTAGAAATTAGGCCTATGTTGACCTTTTCGCCTATGTTTACCTCAAAAATACTTGGTGGTTGAATTCAGTGACCTTTTATGCAAATCTCTTATAATTTCAAGTCAATCAGATGAAAATTGAGGATTTTAGTAATTTGGCCTATGTTGACCTTTTGACCTATGATGACCTCAAAATTTATTGGTGGTTGAATTCAGTGACCAGATATGCAAATCCTCTTCAAATTTCAAGTCAATCAGATAAAAATTGAGGATTTTAGAAATATGGCCAACGTTGACCTCTTGGCCTATTTTTACCTCAAAAATACTTGGTGGTTGAATTTAGTGATCAGGTATGCAAATCCTCTTAAAATTACAAGTTAATCGGATAAAAATTGAGGATTTTAGAAATTAGGCCTATGTTGACCTTTTCGCCTATGTTTACCTCAAAAATACTTGGTGGTTGAATTCAGTGACCAGATCTGCAAATCCTCTTCAAATTTCATGTCAATCAGATAAAAATTGAGGATTTTAGAAATATGGCCAATGTTGATCTCTTGGCCTGTGTTTACTTCAAAAATACTTGGTGGTTGAATTCAGTGATCACTGATCAGGTATGCAAATCCTCTTAAAATTACAAGTTAATCGGATAAAAATTGAGGATTTTAGAAATTAGGCCTATGTTGACCTTTTCGCCTATGTTTACCTCAAAAATACTTGGTGGTTGAATTCAGTGATCAGGTATGCAAATCCTCTTAAAATTACAAGTTAATCGGATAAAAATTGAGGATTTTAGAAATTAGGCCTATGTTGACCTTTTCGCCTATGTTTACCTCAAAAATACTTGGTGGTTGAATTTAGTGATCAGGTATGCAAATCCTCTTAAAATTACAAGTTAATCGGATAAAAATTGAGGATTTTAGAAATTAGGCCTATGTTGACCTTTTCGCCTATGTTTACCTCAAAAATACTTGGTGGTTGAATTCAGTGACCTTTTATGCAAATCCTCTTATAATTTCAAGTCAATCAGATGAAAATTGAGGATTTTAGTAATTTGGCCTATGTTGACCTTTTGACCTATGATGACCTCAAAATTTATTGGTGGTTGAATTCAGTGACCAGATATGCAAATCCTCTTCAAATTTCAAGTCAATCAGATAAAAATTGAGGATTTTAGAAATATGGCCAATGTTGATCTCTTGGCCTGTGTTTACTTCAAAAATACTTGGTGGTTGAATTCAGTGATCAGGTATGCAACTCCTCTTAAAATTACAAGTTAATCAGATAAAAATTGAGGATTTTAGAAATATGGCCAACGTTGACCTCTTGGCCTATTTTTACCTCAAAAATACTTGGTGGTTGAATTTAGTGATCAGGTATGCAAATCCTCTTAAAATTACAAGTTAATCGGATAAAAATTGAGGATTTTAGAAATTAGGCCTATGTTGACCTTTTCGCCTATGTTTACCTCAAAAATACTTGGTGGTTGAATTCAGTGACCTTTTATGCAAATCCTCTTATAATTTCAAGTCAATCAGATGAAAATTGAGGATTTTAGTAATTTGGCCTATGTTGACCTTTTGACCTATGATGACCTCAAAATTTATTGGTGGTTGAATTCAGTGACCAGATATGCAAATCCTCTTCAAATTTCAAGTCAATCAGATAAAAATTGAGGATTTTAGAAATATGGCCAACGTTGACCTCTTGGCCTATTTTTACCTCAAAAATACTTGGTGGTTGAATTTAGTGATCAGGTATGCAAATCCTCTTAAAATTACAAGTTAATCGGATAAAAATTGAGGATTTTAGAAATTAGGCCTATGTTGACCTTTTCGCCTATGTTTACCTCAAAAATACTTGGTGGTTGAATATAGTGACCTTTTATGCAAATCCTCTTATAATTTCAAGTCAATCAGATGAAAATTGAGAATTTTAGAAATATGGCCAATGTTGACCTTTTCGCCTATGTTTACTTCAAAAATACTTGGTGGTTGAATATAGTGACCAGATATGCAAATCCTCTTCAAATTTCAAGTTGATCAGATAAAAATTGAGGATTTTAGAAATATGGCCTATGTTGACCTCTTGGCCTATGTTTACCTCAAAAACACTTGGTGGTTGAATTCAGTGACCAGATATGCAAATCCTCTTACAATTTCAAGTTAATCGGATAAAAATTGAGGATTTTAGAAATTTGACAAAGTTTGTTGACCTTGGCATATTGTCCCCATTGACCTATTGACCTTTTGACCCCAAACACAATAGGCTTCTTGCTTATGACCAACTCTACTATTTGGTGAAGTTTCGTGAAGATCGGTTGGAAATTGTGACCTGTAGGCGACTGACATACAGACAGACAAATAGACATACAGACAGACAAATAGACAAACAGACAGACAGACAAACAGAATAACGCACACGACCAACCAATATACTTGAAAAATCTTAGATTTTCGCAAATAACAAACAGACAGACATGGGTGAAAACACAACTTCCATCCACCTTCGGTGGCAGAGCTAACTATGCTTATGAAGTATGAGTCAATGCAGGACAGAGCTTCTCAATCGGTTTATTGTGTCATCTCAAGACACATCTTCTTGTCTCACCAGCGTTCTGTGGTTACATTGTGTACCGACCGTGGTTGCATACAGAACGCTAGCTATTGTGTGTGCTATAATATAATATCTCCTGTTATTTTTACTTGCAAAATCGAAGATTTTTCAAGTATATTGGTCGGTTGCGTTTGTGGTTCTGTCTGTCTGTCTGTTTGTCTGTCTGTCTGTCTGTTTTTTCACCGGCCTACAGATCACAATTCTAAACCGATCGTCACGAAACTTCACCAACCTGTATATGTCGTCCCAATTGAGAAGCCTATTGATTTTGAGGTCAAATGTCAAAGGTCACCTGGAGGTCAAATTTATAAAATCGCCATTTTAAATCCGATTGACTTAAAATTGAATAGCATTTGTATTTTGAGTCAATAGATTGGTAAATGAAGTATTTTTGTGGTCAAAAGGTCAACTCAAGGTCAAATTTTAAAAATCATCAATTTTCATCTGAAAAGCCGTGAATTTTCAATCGATTAACTTGAACGTTGAACAGCATTTGCATATCGAGTCACTAAATTGGGAAACGTTCTGTTTTGAGGTCAAAAGGTCAAAGGTCAACTCAAGGTAAAACTTCCAAAATCATCACTTTTCATCTGAAAAACCGTAAATTTTCTTCCGATTGACTTGAAGATTGAATAGCATTTGTATATTGCCTCACTGAATTGGGAAACCAACTATTTTTGAGGTCAAAGGTCAACTGAAGGTCAAACTTCCAAAATCATAAATTTTCATCTGATTGACTTGGAAATTGAACAGCATTTGCACATTGTGTCACTAAATAGGAAAACTCACTACTTTTTAGGTCAAATGTTTAAAGGTCAACTCTAGGTCAAACTTCCAAAATCATCAATTTTCATCTGAAAACCCATCAATTTTCATCCGATTGACTTGAAAATAGAACAGCATTTCCGTATTGCCTCACTGAATTGGGAAACCAACTATTTTTGAGGTCAAACGGTCAAAGGTCAACTCAAGGTCAAACTTCTAAAATCATAATTTTTCATCTGAATTTTCAAGTATCGTGCTCCGCATGACGTCTTCTTGTTGATATATTGACCATTCCTGCACTGGATATGGAAGGCATGAGGATAAAGAAGACACTCTGTGCTCTGTTGGTGTATATTTTCCTTTACACTTTAATCAATTGAAATTTGACTTTGTTAGACTTCATACTAGATTTTATGGAATTTATTAAACAACATCTTTTAAATGTGCTCAATTATTAGTAATAACGCAGGATCCAAAAATTGATATCAAACAAACGATGCCTGGTTTACATCTTGTTGAGGACCCACCACAAACACCTCCCACTTGTGTGATGAGCTTACATCAGTTACACAGCCTCTGCAGGCCAAGCTGCTTTCCAGAAACAGGTCGATCCCTTGATCGACACACTGCAGCTGTAGGAGGCTGAACACAATGGTTTCCGTTGCCTTGGGGCTGATGTGCAGATGTGCAGAAGCGCTGAGGCTATGGAAAGTGTCACCTTTCTGGAGTCCTCACACAGGGCCAACCTTATAACCTGGACTTAAGCTTCAAGGATGAGTGGTTTAATTTTCCTGTGGCTTACAAAGGCTCATCCCAGAAGCATTATGTTGTAGATCGGTTGTTATCACAGAATATCTGCAGTGATAGGGGTTTCTGGATGTGCCTGCAGCAGTGTATATAAAAATATATATATATTTTTTATATATATATACACACTGCTGTATATTAAATTATTTTTAAATAATTGTTTTAATTAATTTTAATAATTTTTAAATAAATTATGTATATTTAAAAAAAAAAAAAAAAAAAAATATTGTTGTGGATATGAGAATGTTTTTTTTTGTTGTTGTTGTTGTAGTGTAAATTGTTGTAAAATATCGCCCTCCTTACTCCAGTGTTGTATAAAGGTCAAAGGGCGTTCCCGTAGTTAGTTCCATAAAGCATACATGAAGGACACCAGAATATCCCTGTTCAGTAGTTTATTTCCTTACTATGTGTATTAGGGTAAGGCCTTGTCTTCCATTAAGATGACACTCCATTGCACCAAGTGAAATAAGATAAATTCCCTTTCATTCCCCATTCCCACTCCCAAAACTTCTACTGCCAACTACAATAGCCGCCATTAAGCATGTGCTCAGCTCGGGGAAGAAGGGCGTGCCCGCCCATCGTCATCAAGGGTGGAGTCAGAGGGCCTGTGCCCACCAATCAGGGCCGAAGCGAGCTCACCGAGGGGCGTGTCCTGAAGGCCGGCGGCTTGATCGCCTGAGGCGCTATAAAAGCACGCGTGCAAGAACCGAGTGCGTGGTTGGACCAAGCAAGAGGGAAAGAGTGGTTGGACCAAGCGAGAGAGAAAGTGGTTGTTGGACTAAGCGAGAGACGTGCAAAGGGAGGTGCGCCAGAGAGTTGGCAGTACACAAGCAAGCATTGAGAGAAAGTCCTGAAAGCAAGCAAGAGGAGTACCACGAGCAGTACCAGCAGCTTTAAACTCCACCAAGCAGCGTTGGCTCCACCAGGGCAGCTTTAACTCGACCGGCGGAGCTCGTCCCGCGGCAGCTCGCACGACCGCAGCTTGGGCGTTGACGGCGGTGCCGACCGTGGCCGCGGACCAACGGAGCTGCCGCTCCCGGCCCGACCGTGACCCAGTTCCCATGGACCTACCTCTCCCTCCAGCCATCCACCTCCTGCCATTCCTATCATCATTCCCCGCGTGAGTCTGTCTTTGTTTGGTCTGTCCCTGGGTAATACTTAAGCCTGTATAGTTAAGCTAAGTTTCGCTGTGTCGCCTTGCCTCTTCTGTATATTATTTTATTATCTTTCCTTCTCCTTGGTTACTTTGAGCGTGTAAATAGTAGGAATAAATTTAGTAGTATTTCAAACCTTTTTGTCTTCTTCTTCTTCTTCACATCCGTGTCGCCTTTGTCTTTTCCCTATTGAATACCTGTGGCGCGATCCGGCCAACGTTCGGGAATCGGGTTAGTCGGGGTAACTGTTAGGGCCGTGGGGCCATCCGCTCGGCAAACCAACATCTTATCCGCGGTCCGTAACAATTGGTGTCGGGAGCGAGATTGGACCCGTAGCGCGCTTAACGCGCTCAAAATTACGAGCTGCTGAAATTTGTTTTGTTTTCAAAAAAAAAAAAACCCGAACTTTGAAATCGCGCCATGACTAGTCAAGGCGATCGGATGCCGGTGGGGGAACTAGAAGAGGGGTTAGGGGTAACTCAGGACCACAGGGAGGAAATGGAGGAGAGCAATGAGGAGGTGGTTGAGGAGGTGTCAGGCGCGCAAAATGGCGTCCTCGCGCACGTGGGTGTAGCGGCACCAAATTTAGCAGCGCCCGTGCCCATAGCAGCACCGGTGGATTCGAACCTTTTTTTGTTACAAATGGGGGCCCTTATGGACAAAATGGGTGAGCGAATAAGGGACGAAGTGAGGGCTGATAGTGAGCGATTGAGGGACGAAGCGAGGGCTGATAGTGAGCGATTGGAGGGCCAAATGGGAGCAATGAGGGACGAAGCGAGAGGTACTAGTGAGCAATTAAGAGCCGGGTTAAACAATATGGGAAATAAATTTGAGGGTTTAGACAATAAATTTGAGGGGTTAGACAACGGGATAAAAGAGGTAAAGAATGGGTTAAAGGGGTTAGAAAACACAATGGACGACAAATTGCGGGAAGTAGGGGAGCAATCCGCCCGGGAAATCAAACGGATGGGGAACCAGATAGAGGAGGTGAAAATCGGGTTAGAAGGTAAATTGGATGCTCAGAGGGATGAATTGGGACAGATGAGGGTGGCATCTACAAAAGAGATGGAGGAGATGAAGGAGGAGATACGACGAGGTGTAAGCGAGGAGGTCTCGGGGGTACGCGAGGAGGTAAAGCGAGGTGAAAAGCGTATGGAGAAAGAGGTGAGGAATAATACGGCTAGGTTACAGGGGGGGATAGAGGGTCTGACGAGGGGAGTAGAACAGCTGACAGTGGGACAAAAGGAACTCGTGGACCAAGTGGAAAAGAACACTGCAATAATCGGGGGGTTAAAAGCGACACAAAAAGACATTAAAAATGAATGAATGGCGACACAGAAGGAATGTCAGATGGTACGTGAGGGACTGACAACGAGGTTGGACGAGGTGACAGAAGTAATGGAGACGAAGGACGGGGAGGTGAGGACGCACATAGAGACGGTCAAGGTAGCGTTAGAGGAAGAGATAGAGGAGACGCACCGGGAAATGAAGGAGGTAAAGGAAAAATTAGAGGAGGTGGAAGAAGGGGTGCGTGAAATTAAGAAGAGACGGACGGAAACTAAGAGAGAAATAAAGGAGGAGGTGATGGAATATGTACAAGGTCGGTGCTCAAATCGTGATGGTGTGCTCGCTAACCAAATAAAGAGTTTGCAGGTGGTGAAGGAGGTGCGGAGACGAGGTGCCAAGGTGAGTTTTTTTTTTTTTTTTTTTTTTTTTTTTTTTTGTATACAATATCGAGGCTCGTGAAAGAGCGAACATTAATCACACAGAAAGACAAACCGACACATAAAACATATAACATAGGGAGCGGTAGACAAGATGGGGAGAGAGGGGGAAGGACACAAACACAACATTTGAGAGCAGGGACCGAGAGACATGGAGACATCGAGAGATCTGAGAGAGGGCGAGGGCTTTGGGGGGGGGGGGGGGGGGCGTGGGAAGGGGGCAGTGGGAGAGGTATAAAACATATGGACACTGCCAGGACTTCCAGGAAAGAAGTTGGAATTTCAAACAAGGTGGATCTGGGGTGAATTAGCGGGGGTAGAAAAGATCAAGGTTTTGGATGGGGGAAGATAAGAGATGGTGGTGAACAGCTGTTTTAAAGACCTGGAGGGAGGAGTGGGATTGAAGGGAGTGAGGGAGTTTGTTCCAGAGGCGGGAGAAAAGAGGAATGAAAGAGTGAAGGTGAGCGGAGAGCCGAGATTTCGGCAGTTTAACCATCAGAGGGTTGCTGGCAGATCTTGTGCGACCTGTAGGAATATTTTGGGGACAGAGCACAGAGAGAGCTGGGGGTGCAAGGCCGGAGAGGAGTCGGTAGAAGACAGAAAGACCACCTACCTGCCTGCGGTGAGTGAGTGAAAGGCCCTCAGAGATAGCTTCATCGCGGGAGATTCCAATAATTCTGAAAGCTTTGGTTTCAACAGCGTGAAGCCGAGCTAGGTGTGAGGCAGGAGCACCGGCCCATAGGGGAGAACAGTATTCCATTGAGCTGCGGATGAAAGCCTTGTATGTGGTGAGGAGCTCAGGTGTGCTGAGGAAGGACTTCGCACGACGGAGGATGCCCAGTCGGCGACTGGCTTTGGAGGCCAGCTTGGAAATGTGGTTTTCCCAAGAAAGATCATGGCAGATAGTGAGACCCAAAATCTTGAGCGACAGAACTTCTTGGAGAGGATTGTTGAGAAAGTAGATGGGAGGGTTGTCCAGTCGATCTTTTCGGAGAGACATAGTAAGAGTGTGAGATTTGTCAGGATTGAAAGACATGTTCCACTTGTTTGACCAGTCTGTGATTTTGTCCAGGTCTTCAGAGAGTGAGGAGGCAGCAGACTGCCGATCTGAGGGAAGAGGAATGGAGCGGCAGAGAGTGGAGTCATCAGCAAAGAGATAGAGAGGATTTTCGAGAGAGTCAGAGAGATCATTGATGAAGACCAGAAAAAGCACGGGGCCCAGAACACTGCCTTGGGGAACTCCAGCCTGAACAGGAAGAGGAGATGAGAGAAACCCATTCAGGGCCACACGTTGACGACGACTAGAGAGGAAGTCCGCCAGCCATGCGTGGAGATTTCCATGGATACCAAAGGAGGAGAGTTTGGTGAGCAGAGCGGGGTGCCAGACCGTGTCGAAGGCACGTGATATGTCGAGGGAGACAGCTCTAATTTCCTGTTTGGCATTGAGGACCTCCATCCATTGTTGAGACAGCAGAAGCAGCATGTCCAGAGTAGAGTGACCTGGTCTGAAACCAAATTGATGATCAGAGATCAAGCCATTGGAGAAGAGGAAAGATTTCATATCAGAAGCAATGATGGATTCCATGACTTTGCTGATAATTGGGAGAAGGCTGATTGGTCTGTAGTTGCTAGGATCTGTTTTTGCACCTTTTTTGTGCAAAGCGGTGATGTTGGCTGATTTCCAAGCAGATGGCAGTTGACCTTGAGCAAAAGAGAGGGTGAAGAGAACAGAGAGAGGGTGAGATAGAGCAGCAGAGCAGGATTTTAGGACCCGTGGGCTGATGCCGTCGGGTCCAGTTGCAGAATCAGAGTCGAGGGTTGACAGAAACTTTTCCACCTTGTCAGGAGGAAAGGACACGGAGTCCAGGAGCAGCAGGGTACGACTGGGTATGGTGGGTACAGAGAGGGATGGGTTTGGGACACAAGATTTAGAGGCAAACACAGAGTTGAGGCATTCAGCTTTTTCACGTGCGGAGTCAGCTGTGTAGCCGTTTGAGGTAAGGGAGGGGATGGAGGGGGAACAAACACCAGAAACGGATTTGACCAGACTCCACCAGGATTTGGAAGAGGGAGACAGATAAGAGAGTTCGGTCTTGAGAACGGAGAGATATTGTTTCCTGGCTCTCCTGAGGGTGGACACACACTTGTTTCGGGCTTTGTGAAAGGAAATGAGATTTCCTTCCGTTGGATTTGCTTTCCAGGAGACGAAGGCAAGTTGTTTCTGGGGAACAGCCTCACCACAAGATTCCGTGTACCATGGACGGGAGGAAGGGTATGACAACTGAAGACGAGATGGGATAAATCTGTGCATGAGAGAGAGCAATTTACTTTGGAAGAATTCCCAGGATGAGTTGATGTCAGAGGTGGTAGAGATGGGAGACCAGTCCAGATGATTGATGGCTGCTTGAAGACCGTGCCAGTTGGCCTGAGTGAAATGCCAGACTCGTCGACGCTGAGCAGGCTCCCTGAGGATGGTCAGAGAGATGTCCACTTTAACAAGGACATGATCAGATGTTCCGATCGGAGCAGAAGAAGAGCAGCAGACATTTTCAGGGAAGTTAGTCATAACCAAGTCCAGAAGAGAAGATGTTCCGTTGACTGAGATCCGGGTCGGGAAATTGACAGATTTTGTCAGTCCCAGTGAGTCGCAGAAGTCCTTTGCTGAGGAGCCATGGCTGGTGAGAGAGGTACCCACACCCAGCCAACTGGCATGATGACAGTTGAAATCACCACATATGAGGAAGAGAGAGTTGGGATGAGTAGATAGAAGTTGGTCCATATCATCAGACAGCGAGATGTAGATGGAGTCATCACTGTTTGGTGGACGGTACAACACACATATGAACAAGAGGTGGGAGCGAAGGGGAAGCCGTAGCCAGAGGTATTCCTGGGGGTGAGGTGGAGAGAGTGCAGTGCAGGGCGAGTGAGGAAGAGAGTTTTTGATAAAGATAGCAACCCCGCCTCCAGGACGAGGCTCAGGTCTATCATACCGGAGGAGGGAGTAGCCCGGGAGAGATACTATGGAATCAGAGACATCATAAAGGAGGAAAGTTTCTGTTAAGCAGATCACGTCTGGTTTGACAGAAGCAACCTGTATGGAGAGATCGGTTAAGTTTGCACGAAGGCCCCGGATGTTTGAGGTCCATACCGTTAATGAAGAGGAAGGGGGAGCATCAGATACAGAACAGGGGGGAGGAGGGGTAGGGTAAGATGTGGAAGAGGTGGAAGAGGTAGGGAGAGCTGTTGAAGGTGTGTCAGAGATTTCAGAATAGCTCGGAGAAAAGGAAGGATGGGGCGGACAAAAGGTTTGATGGTGATTGGGTGAGCCACAATGAGGTGTTATTTGAGGAGGGGGAAGAGCGAGGCAGAAGGTTGGGGGAGATGGAGGTGAGAGTTTGAAGGGGGAAGAAGCGGGGAGGACGCTTTGAGGAGGGGGAGTGAGCGGGGGGAAATTGAGAAGCAATGAGGGTGGGGAGATTTGAAGGGGAGGGGTGAGGGGGGAGTTTGGGAGGGAAGGGACAAGGGGAGGGATTTGAAAGGGATGGGATATGGGGGAGATTTGGAGGGGAGGGGTGAGGCAGGAGTCTAGGAGGGGAGGGGCGAGGGGGCGTCTTGGCGGGGAGGGGTGAGGGGGTAGTTTAGGAGGGAGGGGGCAAGGGGGGAGATTTGAAAGGGATGGGTGATGGGGAAGATTTGGAGGGGAGGGGTGATGGGGAAGATTTGGAGGGGAGGGGTTATGGGGAAGATTTGGAGGGGAGGGGTGAGATTGGATTTTTGAAAGTGTACGATTTATGGGAAACGAACATTTATTGGAAAATGAGTTTCTTGTGACCTTCGAGTTAAAAATACGTTTAAGGACGCTGGATGGAGGATGGAGTGCAGGAGAGTTTAGGGAATGTAGAACAAAGGCACTATAGGAGATGGATATTTTTTTTGGGATGAATTGATTTGGTGAGCAAGTCGAAAGCAGCCTTTTAAAGAAGAAGAAGAAAAAGGTGTTATAAAATATGACGGAATACATAACTTGAGGGGAAAGTGTAAACATTGAAGGTTAATGAGTGAAAACTATCTGGGGAAATGGGGGAGAAACACGTGGTCGAAGAACGAACGAACGAATAAGAATGAATAAACGAATGAGAACAGAGAAGGAAATGTTTTTTTTTTTTTTTTTTTTGAGTTGAGATTTACACAAGGAAGTAGGCTATGGGTGAAAAGACTGGGAATACAGAGAACGAAAGTTATTGGATCACAAACGACGGACCACTGAGAGAAAAACAAAGCCTCAAGGTTGTACAGTGCACACTGTACAAGGCCTTGCTCGCGACACGGCAAACAGACGATCAATTTATGAAAGATAAACACCGAGAAACAACCAAAGTTGCACACAATAACTTCACACACCGAAAGATCAATACAGTTTCGACAAAATACAATTGTGAACAGACTTAACTTCGAAAAACGTGGAGACCGTGTGGAGCTTCGAAAATCCCTGCCGCCGTCTCCAAGATCTCGCGAGATCTCCGCGCCGAGTGGCGATATACGAGGAAATGTATATGATGTGAGGGGAGCTTCAGTCGGCTTGGGGGTTGATTTGGATCCGGGTGTTCATGAGAGGCCGTTGGTGAAGTGTGCGACAGGTACGGTGTGCGAAGGAGGAGGTGTGCGAGAATGTCTGACTGGGGTGTGTGAGGAAAAAGTGCGCGCCGAGGAGTGAGTGTGCTGTCGAGAGTGAGTCGGTCGTAGCGCGTGTGCAAGGGAGCACATGGAAGCGCGTAGTGGGGAGTGTTACAGAGGATGTAACGAGAGAGTGTACACCTGTGGTGAGTGTTACGGAGGGAGTAACGAGAGAGTGTGCGCAAGAGGATGTGCGAGAAAGGTGTGTAACGGACAGGTGCATGAGGAAAGAGTGCGCTGTCAAAAGTAAGGAAGAATGCACACCTGTGGTGAGTGTTACGGAGGGTGTAACGGGAGAGTGTGTGTGAGAAAGGTGTGTAACTGACAGGTGCATGAGTACAGAGTACGTTGTCGAGAGTAAGGGGGAGTGCACGACCGAGTGTGGAGGTGAGAGTAGTAAGAGTGACACGGAGCGTGAGTTGGTTGTGGCAGGTGAGAGGATGTACACCTGGAATGGAAGGATGTACACCTGGAATGGAAGGATGCACACCTGGAATGGTAGAGCGTGTGTGGGAATGCACACTTGAGTTAGTAGTGAGGCACGTGGTTGGGTGTGCAAGTGAGAGCACACCTGTGGTTGTCACCGAGGAGGTGACCGAGAAGGGGGCGCGAAGAGGTGTGTTGGTGAGGTGTGCGAACAACGAGTGTGTGCAAAGGTGTGCGGTGGTCAGGTGTGTGACCAAGTCTGTGAGCGGAATGAGTGTACCTGGGGGTGTAAGAGAAGGTGCAATGATGAGGAGCAAGGAACGGGCTGCGGGGTGTGAGCATGCAAGTGGAGCATCGACGGTAACCGGGTTAGCGGTTAGAGCGACGTATAGCCGAATCGGGCCCTCCGTGCGCGCCGGGCAGCTTCGCGTGCCGCGAGGACCAGCGGGGATCCGAACCATGGCGGTTTCGAAAGAACCGCCGTACGCGATCCATGCTGGGCCTCGCTCGGAACGGCCGCGTCCGTGCTCCACTAGGCGGAGCGGGCGACCCAATAGGAAGGGTCGTCATGGCGACCCCTTTTTGTTAAGGCGTTCCGGCAGGTCGAGATCGGGCCATTGGATGGCTCCGTGCCGAGGTGGTGCATGGGATCTCGGCCCGGGTAAACCTCCTTCCCTGCACCGAGTGCCGGACGTATCCAGCCGCCGGCACCAAGCACCCCGCATTCATTGCTCGGCTGTGCGAAGCCGGGCTGTAGAAGTGAATTGGCGCACCGAGAGGCTCTAGTGAGTAGATGTGTGACGAGGATAGTGTTTTGGACCCGAAATTAGAAAAACAAAATTAGATGATTGGCAAATTTTTGATTTGTTGAATTTGGACGAGCAAAATTTATAGTGAAAGATACCCGATGTGGGGGGGATGGCAACTCTGCCATCTCTCACAGCAGGGGCAAAGGAGCACTAGGTTTATGGGGTTTATGGCAGTGAAAACTAGCCCGGGAGGGTTTGGATAATGTGTAGGGACCTAGAGAAGATGATCTTAGGTAACGGTAAGATTAGGTAGTGACAATGATACCGGTAGTGGGGACGCAGGTACATTAGTGTGGATGATAATGATGAGGGAGCGCAATAGTTTAAAGGGGCGACTGGGAAGCGCAAGTTCCAGAGGGGAGTAGTTCGATGAGATGATGCCGTGTGTTTGAGGATTGGAAGTGTATTGAGCAGGGTATGAGTAACTGATTGTGATTGTGAGTTGTATTGTGATTGCACAGGTGTGCAACTGAGCAGGTGTATGGAGCAGTGTTTGAGTGAGTGATAGTGATGTGAGTTGTGCTGACCAAATGGTCCAGGAAGGAAGGAGGGTGCAGGTGGCACCATGTAAGATTGCACAGGTGTGCAACTACAGGTGAATGGAGAATGGTTGTATGGAATAAATGGTCTGGAGTATATGGAGTATTGGAATGGATGGTCGTGGAGTGAGTAGGATGGAAACTGTGGAGTGGAGTGGATGGTGCGAAGGTGTGAATGGGGGAAGGATGGACCCCCATCACGAATACCCGGGGAGGGTAGTGTAAGTGTTAGGTAGAGGGTGCAGGTAAATTGTGGTTGGATATTGGCATCTATGGTGCGGGTAGTTGCACAGGGGTGTTGTGATTGGTGCATGAGTAAAGTGGAATGGGTGGGCGTGTGGCTGAATTCGTAGTTATGATCATGGCGCACCATAGTTTCCCCACCTGGTGTCCGGAGTAATCAATTCACTTGGGGTTCCAACTGCATGCCAGTCCGAATCCCTTGGGAGTTATGCTCGGAACGATGCCAGTTGAAGGCTATGGTCCTTGACCATGACATTACGTCACCAACTCCCTCGGAGCTCCAGCTGCATGCGGCTGCAGTTCCTTGGGGGTTGTGGTAGTTGCGTGACCATTTGTAGTTATGGGCACTCCGCCACTGTTAGTCTGTCGGCCAGGTGAGGCCGCAGGTGGGCTCTGGGAGCCAGTAGAGTTGTTGTGGATGGGGCCCGAGGATCCGGAGGACGGACCCGGGTAGCCCTGTGCCAGAGAGGGCACCGAGGGGTGAGAGAGCTAGGAGGGGCCTTCCCCAGTTAGGGTAGTTGTGTAGTTGTGAGTGGGGCCTGAGGATCCTAGGAGGAGGACCCGGGTAGCCCAGTGCCAGAGGGCACCAAGGGGTGACAGAGCCAGGAGGGGCCTTCCCCAATTAGATAGGTTAAGTCAAGGAGCTAGGTAAGCTCGGGTGGCAACTACAGTGGTGGAGGTGTGCAGGTGGGTAGACCTGCTTGGAGAGCTGCACGACCCAGCCCGGAAATTGTGCAAGGGCACCGGGAGATGAATCGGGGGAGTGAGACCCCAAATTGAGCAGCACCACAGTTTGGGCAATGGGAATTGGTTTTTAGAACCCATAGTGTAAGTTGGCCAATGGATTGGCAGGGAAAGACCCCGGGTCATGTAAAGTGTATTAAAGTCATTTAGAAGGTAGTTAGGATGGAGATCTCCTCGCACCATCTACATCCACTCACCTGAGGTAACGATGGTACTCCACACCATGCCATGGATGTTTTCTTATTTTATTATTTTGATGCAAATGTTTGGAATGTGAGACGCATCATGACGTGGGTGTGACATTGTGCTTTGTTGTTCCATCTCTCCCTCCTTATGAGGATTGATGATGAATTGGGTGATGGCAAATTTTGGTTAGAGGGATTGTGGGAACGAATTTGGTATAGGGGAAATATGGGGAAGACGTGACAGTAGTGACGAATTTGTAAATGTATAGATTTTGTAAATATGGGGTAGGGGCAAGGGTAGAGTAGGTGACAAGGGGGGGTGACGTACGGTAGGGACGAGCTATTCTCACTTCGCTCTCCGTACGCACTTCGCCTTGCATTGCCTTGTTTGATGTGTACCCTTGAGACCTTACCCCTCGCTCATCTGTCTTTTCCCCCCTTTGTCTCCCACATGAGGACTTGTGCGCCACTGGGCGCCGAGGGGAGCATGCGTGAGTCCGCCATTGTGCGCCCGGAACTCCCAGAACCAGCTGTCTGCATCGATGCACCACCTTATGGACCACATGTCTGTGGCTGAGCACCACTTATGGACCCCATGGGTTGGGGCATGGCCCCTCTGCTGGCACCGGCCCTGAAGGCCCGAAACCTTGCTGGCGGACATTGGCCACAGGGCACCGATGCCCCACAGGTGAACCATACATAGTCGGCCCCTGTGGGCCATAAATAAATAAAAATGGACACGTTGGGTGCATTTATTTCCACCAATAGGCTGCCAGTAAGAACATGAAAGAAAGACAACTGGAAGAAAGCAAATAGCCAGCAGAGGGAGCCAAAGAGCAAGAGACCACCAGCAGGGTTAGGGGTTGTCGGTTTATTTTATCCATGAACAGTGATGACTGTGCACCGATTGGTGCTTGAGGGTGTTTTGGTGCGTTTTGGGTGCTTTCATGGTGCGTCGATGCAGAGCAGACTGTCTCCCCCCCCCCCCCCCCCCAGAAAGAACAATCACAGGTCCTGGGTTAGTTTTGTAAATAAAGTAACGTCATTGTAAATAATGCTCCCCACCGTCAATGTATAGTTTGAAGACCATTCCGCAATTCGGTTAGCTGTGGGCGTGAGTCTGTTAGGTAGGGTGCAATGGAGCAGCGGGACATATTTATTTATGTTTTAAAACTGTTGCACTCAGGGTCAGGTTAAATGTAGAGGGAACTACACCTACGTGCCACACTAAAAGTTAAAGTTATAGGCCCGGGACGTGCCTAAGAGGAGGAGGGTGCAGTGTTGTGGATATGAGAATGTTTTTTTTTTGTTGTTGCTGTAGTGTAAATTGTTGTAAAATATCGCCCTCCTTACTCCATTGTTGTATAAAGGTCAAAGGGCGTTCCCGTAGTTAGTTCCATAAAGCATACATGAAGGACACCATAATATCCCTGTTCAGTAGCTTATTTCCTTATTATGTGTATTAGGGTAAGGCCTTGTCTTCCATTAAGATGACACTCCATTGCACCAAGTGAAATAAGATAGATTCCCTTTCATTCCCCATTCCCACTCCCAAAACTTCTACTGCCAACTACAATAGCCGCCATTAAGCATGTGCTCAGCTCGGGGAAGAAGGGCGTGCCCGCCCATCATCATCAAGGGTGGAGTCAGAGGGCCTGTGCCCACCAATCAGGGCCGAAGCAAGCTCACCGAGGGGCGTGTCCTGAAGGCCGGCGGCTTGATCGCCTGAGGCGCTATAAAAGCACGCGCGCAAGAACCGAGTGCGTGGTTGGACCAAGCAAGAGGGAAAGAGTGGTTGGACCAAGCGAGAGAGAAAGTGGTTGTTGGACTAAGCGAGAGACGTGCAAAGGGAGGTGCGCCAGAGAGTTGGCAGTACACAAGCAAGCATTGAGAGAAAATCCTGAGAGCAAGCAAGAGGAGTACCACGAGCAGTACCAGCAGCTTTAAACTCCACCAAGCAGCGTTGGCTCCACCAGGGCAGCTTTAACTCGACCGGCGGAGCTCGTCCCGCGGCAGCTCGCATGACCGCAGCTTGGGCGTTGACGGCGGTGCCGACCGTGGCCGCGGACCAACGGAGCTGCCGCTCCCGGCCCGACCGTGACCCAGTTCCCGTGGACCTTCCTCTCCCTCCAGCCATCCACCTCCTGCCATTCCTATCATCATTCCCCGCGTGATTCTGTCTTTGTTTGTTCTGTCCCTGGGTAATTAATTAAGCCTGTATAGTTAAGCTAAGTTTCGCTGTGTCACCTTGCCTCTTCTGTACATTATTTTATTATCTTTCCTTCTCCTTGGTTACTTTGAGCGTGTAAATAGTAGGAATAAATTTAGTCGTATTTCAAACCTTTTTGTCTTCTTCTTCTTCTTCTTCTTCACATCCGTGTCGCCTTTGTCTTTTCCCTATTGAATACCTGTGGCGCGATCCGGCCAACGTTCGGGAATCGGGTTAGTCGGGGTAACTGTTAGGGCCGCGGGGCCATCCGCTCGGCAAACCAACATCTTATCCGCGGTCCGTAACAATATACTTGTTGGTTGAATACTTGGTGGTTGATTTCAGTGACCAGATATGCAAATCCTCTTAAAATTTCAAGTTAAGCGGATAAAAATTGAGGATTTTAGAAATTTGACAAAGTTGGTGACCTTTTTATTTTTTCTTTTCAGGTAATATTGTTAAGATTTTTATGTGAAATGGAGATGACTTTAAGAAAAGGTAAAAATTAATGTTTGTGAAAGAAAAAGGAAAACGCGGCAAAGAAACCGGAAGAGGAGAGAGGAGGAGATCGGCAGGGAGGAGACGGCCATGAGAGAGATACAGCCGTGAGTCGCATTGAGGCTGCGAGCGGACTTTTTTGATATTGGTCACGAATGAGTTGAGGTTTCCCGTGAAAGGGATTTCCCGTGACATCGTCCTATTTTGCGATTGCAATTAAACCTGCGTCTCAGGTTTTATTACTAAGCGTGAGCTATTGTTGGCGGGGAAGCAAGAGCCTCCATTACAGGCCGATCCGCCATTTTCCCTCAAGGAGGCCATCTGCCTGGTGCTTCTTGCTTTGTCGTTGGGATTCCCATGTCGACATCATTGTGTTGATCTCCGTTGGTTTCCATATCGGCTCAAATCCCATTTCGACCTCTCACCTCGCAACTCCTCGACCACCGCGGTGCCGATACCTGCCTGTTCTTGCCGTTCTGCATGACTTCGACATTCACCCCGCATGGGGATTCATGCAAAGAGTTTGGGGAATGTTACATCCCACTCACGTTTGGTGTATCGTGAATTTATTGCTTTGAGAGCATTGGGGAATGATGGTACTGAAGGAGCTGTGGCTCCCACGTCGATCGAAAGAATGGACGCGACAAAAAGCTTGAATTCATCTGAGCTGCTTTATTAGAATCAAACACTCAGGCACTCTGGGAAAAACGTTTTACGGTCGGCAATATATATCTATTCCGCCAGGGGGTTTGCCCAGGCCTGGCGCCAGGGGGCGTGGCCCCGCGGGCCGGCTGCGGCCTGGCAAGCCGAGGGCGAGCCTGCCCGGGCGTCCCGACCGAGGCCTGGCAAGTCGAGCGCGGGCCTGCCCGGGCGTCCTGGACGAGCCCGGCCTGGTGATCGCTCCGCGTCCTTGATAGGTGCAAGGCGATTGTGTAACCCCAGCGGCAGCCGCTACACACGTCCCCCCAGAATCGACTTGCACCGACAGGGTCAACTTGAGGGGGGTCCTGATGACCCGGCCGAAGCGACCCCTGGTGGGTCGTGGGAGGGGGTCCGGTGAGGTGGTGGGCGGTCGAGTGGGGGGCACCGTGGACGGGGGGCGGCCTCGCCGCGGCGGGAGGGCCACCCGTGGTGGGTGGTCGACGTCCACGTGCGCCGGCTTGAGGCGGTCCACTGCAATCCGGTCCGACCTGCCGCCGATGTCGATGACGAACGACTTGTCGTCCCGTCGCAGCACCCGGAAGGGCCCGTCGTACGGCGGCTGGAGTGGCCGCCGATGTGCGTCGTGACGCACAAAAACATACTCCGCGGTGCGGAGTGCTGGGGGGACGTAGGACTGGGGGTCACCGTGGTGGGATGTCGGCACGGGGGCAAACCGTCGGGCGGCCTCCTGGAGGTCCGAGCGCTGGCGAGCTGCGGACCAGGGGCTGGTAGCGTCGGGCACGAATTCGCCCGGGACGCGTAGCACCTGGCCATAGACCAGCTCGGCGGTGGATGCCTGGAGGTCCTCCTTGGGGGCCGTGCGAAGGCCCAAAAGGACCCACGGCAGCCGGTCGGCCCAACCGCCGTCTTGAAGGCCGGCCATGAGCGCGGCCTTCATGGAGCGGTGGAATCGCTCGCACAACCCGTTTGCTTGGGGGTGGTAGGCCGTAGTACGGTGGAGCTTGACCCCCAGGTTGCGGGCGACCGCGCCCCACAGCTCGGAGGTGAACTGTGGTCCGCGGTCTGACGAGATGTCCGCCGGTGCGCCGAAGCGGGCGACCCAGGTGGCGATGAAGGCCTGCGCCACGTCGGCGGTGGTGGTGGAGACGAGGGGAACGGCCTCCGGCCACCTGGTGGTCCTGTCCACCATGGTGAGCAGGTGTGTGAACCCTCGTGATGGGGGAAGGGGGCCCACCAGATCCACGTTGACGTGGTCGAAACGTCGTTCGGGCACGGTGAAAGGTGCCAGCGGGGCCTGGGTGTGTCGGTGGACCTTGGCCCGTTGGCAGGCGGTGCAGGCGCTGGTCCAATCGCGGACGTCCCGACGAAGGCCGTGCCAGACGAAACGCGCCGACACCAGCTTCTGGGAAGCTTTCCGGCCCGGGTGGGAAAGGCCGTGGAGGGAGGCGAAGATGCGGCGTTGCCAGGTGACGGGCACGATGGGGCGAGGCCGGCCTTGGGAGACGTCGCAGAGCAGGACAGTGTCCGCGCAGGGGATGTCGGCCAGGCGGAGGCCCGTGTCCGCCGCCCGGAGGGCTTGCACCGTGGTGTCGGTGGTTTGGTCCGCCGCCATGAGCGCAAAATCCACGCCCAGGTGGACCGCGTTCGCGCTGGCCCGGGAAAGACAGTCGGCCACGGCGTTGTTTTTGCCGGCGACGTGCCGGATGTCCGTGGTAAACTCCGACACGGCGGAGAGGTGGCGCTGTTGGCGGGCCGACCATGGCTCCGTGACCTTGGCCATGGCGTAAACCAACGGCTTGTGGTCGACGAACGCCGTGAAAGGTCGGCCCTCCAGGAGGTGGCGGAAATGGCGGACGGCCAGGTGTAGACCGAGGAGCTCCCGGTCAAACGTGCTGTATTTGAGCTCGTTCGGCCGGAGCTGCCGGCTGAAAAAAGCGAGTGGCTGCCAAACCCCGTTCACCCATTGCTCATGTACGGCGCCCACCGCGTAGTCGGAGGCATCCGTGGTGAGGGCGATGGGAGCGTTGAGCACCGGGTGAGCGAGCAGTGTTGCGTCGGCGAGGGCCCGCTTTGAGCTTTGGAAGGCCGCATCCATTGCTGCGGACCAGGCGATGTCGTGCTTGGCCGGCTTGCCCCGGAGGGCTTCGTAGAGGGGCCGCATGAGTTGAGCAGCGCGGGGCACGAAGCGGTGATAAAAATTCACCATTCCCAGGAATTCCTGCAGGGCCTTTATGGTGCGGGGACGCGGGAAAGTGGTGATGGCCTCGACCTTGGTTGGCAGCGGCACAGCCCCGTTCTTGGTGATGTGGTGGCCCAAAAAATCAACGGCCGTCGTGCCGAAGTGGCATTTGGCCGGGTTGACGATGAGGCCGTGCTCGCTGAGGCGCCCGAACAGTGTTCGGAGGTGGAGGAGGTGCTCGGCCCGGGACGTGCTGGCGACGAGGATGTCGTCCAGGTAAACGAAAAGGAACGGCAGGTCACGCAGCACGCCGTCCATCAAGCGCTGGAACGCCTGAGCCGCGTTCTTGAGACCAAACGGCATCCGCAAGAACTCGAATAAGCCGAACGGCGTGATGACTGCCGTTTTAGGGACGT
The DNA here is from genome assembly GCF_964187855.1 of Myxine glutinosa. Lineage (NCBI taxonomy): Eukaryota > Metazoa > Chordata > Myxini > Myxiniformes > Myxinidae > Myxine > Myxine glutinosa. The sequence goes on along the minus strand of NC_136264.1, from coordinate 66,586,954 downwards.
CGGCCGCCCTGACAGGTACCTGGTGATATCCCCGTATGAGATCAATTTTTGAAAAAATGACCCGTCCCGCCAGACGGGCGGAGAAGTCTTGGATATGCGGGATCGGGTACCTGTCGGGTGTTGTAGCGTCATTAAGACGGCGGTAGTCGCCACACGGGCGCCATCCACCCCCCGGCTTTGGCACGATGTGCAGTGGCGAGGCCCACGCGCTATCGGAGCGCCGCACGATGCCGAGGTGCTCCAACGCGTCGAATTCGGCCTTCGCAACGGCAAGCTTGGCTGGGTCGAGGCGGCGGGCCCTGGCGTAGACCGGCGGGCCCGTGGTTGGTATGTGGTGCTCGATCCCATGCCGTACTGCGACGGCCGAAAACGTCGGCCGCGTGAGGGCCGGGAACTCCGCGAGCAGGCGAGCAAACTCGTTCGCCGCCGGGACGGTGCATGCCAGCTCGGTCGGCGCGGAGCTGCTCAATGTGCATACCAGGGAGCTGAAGGTTTCAGCGTTGATTAAACGACGCCGTTGGACGTCCACCAGCAGTCCGTGTGCGCAGAGGAAGTCGGCGCCGAGCAGAGCCATGGGCACGTTGGCGGTTACAAACGTCCAAGCGAAGCGTTGGCCGCCGAAGCAGAGGGTGACGTTGCGCGGGCCGAAGGTGCGGATAGTCGATCCGTTGGCCGCAACCAAGGAGGGGCCGCAAACCGCGGATTGCCTGTCCTGGTCAGAGGCGGGCATGACGCTCACTTGGGCGCCGGTGTCGCACAGGAAGCGCCGTCCGGACGCTTTATCCGTGATGAACAGTAAGTTGCCCGTGTGACTGTGGCCGGCGTTCATGGCAGGTAATGAACGCCGGCCTGGCCGTTTCCCGACCCGCCGAAGGTGCACGGGGGTCGGCATGTCCGGGCCTTCTGTCCGAACCTGGCATGATAGGAACACCACGCTTGGTCGGGTGGAGGCTTCGGACGTCGTGCTGAACGTGGTCGGCTCGGTATAGCGGCCGCCAATTGCGTCGGCAGTTCGGCCGTCGAACGCGCCGGGTGCTCGGGCGCCGTGGATGGTGCATCAGGCGGCGGCGGGTCCCATGTCGCCGCTGCGATGCGCTGTCCCGCGGCGGAGATTTTGTCGGCTTCTCTGGCAAGGGCCCGGGGATCTGTGATCGTCGTGCTTGCCAGGGCGAGGCGTACCGGGTTAGGCAGCTGACGGAGGAACAGCTCCCGGAACAGGAATGCCGGAGAGTGCTCGCCGAGCAGCGAAAGCATGTAGTCCATTCGCTCGGAAGGGCGCGTGTCGCCGAGCTCCGGCAAATCGAGCAGGCGCCGTGCGCGTTCCGCCGCTGGGAGGGCGAAAGCATCGAGGAGAAGCTTCTTAATCGCGCCGTATTTGTCCGCGGCTGGCGGTCTCTCGAGGAGGCTCAGGGCGCGGGCTGCGGTGGCTGAACCGAGCGCAGCGACCACGTGGTGGAAGCGGGTGTCGTCCGCCGTGATGCCTCGCAGGGCGAACAGGGACTCCGCTTGTGCGAACCAAACCGCCGCGTGAGCCTCCCAGAAGGTAGGCAGTTTAAGGGCGACTGCCATGTCCATGTCGATAGGTCACCAATGAAGGAGCTGTGGCTCCCACGTCGATCGAAAGAATGGACGCGACAAAAAGCTTGAATTCATCTGAGCTGCTTTATTAGAATCAAACACTCAGGCACTCTGGGAAAAACGTTTTACGGTCGGCAATATATATCTATTCCGCCAGGGGGTTTGCCCAGGCCTGGCGCCAGGGGGCGTGGCCCCGCGGGCCGGCTGCGGCCTGGCAAGCCGAGGGCGAGCCTGCCCGGGCGTCCCGACCGAGGCCTGGCAAGTCGAGCGCGGGCCTGCCCGGGCGTCCTGGACGAGCCCGGCCTGGTGATCGCTCCGCGTCCTTGATAGGTGCAAGGCGATTGTGTAACCCCAGCGGCAGCCGCTACAGTACCATCATATGTATTGTTCATTTGATGCAAGTGACATTTTCATTGTACTTTCTTTAATAGTGTTATTATTGTGTATGTGAGAGTTCTTAATTCAATTACTTGTTTTGTTCTATACAAGTGCATTGGTGTGGTTTCGCCATGGTTATTAGAACACTCAAAATATCAGATCTTTCTGCCGCGTTCCCTCTCGAGGCCACGTTGTGCTTGCTGGTCAGGAATTGAGAGGAGGACATTTTTGGCTGCCGCTTCACGGCTCGGTGCGCTCGCATCGTTGATCGGCGCCATTTTGTGGTCCTTCCACGTGTGGTCCTTTCGTCGACCGACCTCATCAGTTTCAACGGCCACCAAGCTCACCAAAATGCTCGTTGGGACGCCAAAGCTGAGTGCCGGCCGGCTAAAGGAATTTCATTTTATATTATTATCTGACCCTCACCTGCATTTGAGTCGACATGTGAGGTACCTAAAAGTAGAGAATTTTAGTTTAACTCACCTTTCATTTTTACCTCCGCCACCAAAGTAGGATGGGGGTTATGTTTTCACCCCTGTCTGTCTGTCCGTTTGTGAACAAAATATGTCAAAAAGTTGTGGACTGATTCGTACGAAATTTAGCAGGGATGTAGTGTATGTGACAACGACGAAATTATTAGATTTTGGTGAAGATCCGGATTCGGATCTGGCTACTAGAATTTTAAAAGAGATTCTTCACCATTGGGAGATGGGGCCAAAAACGATACATAGCAGGATATCTCAAAATGTTGTGGACGGATTTGGGTGAAATTTGGTGGAACGGTTGGGTGTCTGACAAGGACGATTCGTTTCGATTTTGCTCAAGATCTAGATATGGATTCGGATATGAGAATTATTCAAGTCTTTAAGTGATTCTTCAACATTGGGAGATAGGACCAAAAACGATACATAGCAGGATGTCTCAAAACGTTATTGACGGATTTGGACGAAACTTGTTGGACAGGTTGTGTGTGTGACAAGGAAGAATAGATTCAATTTTGGTGAAGATCCAGATCCGGATCCAGCTGGTAGAATTTTTAAAGTGATTCTTCACCATTGAGTGATATGGCCAACAAGGTGGATAGATGCTCTCTGCAGAGTGCCGTTCTTGTTATTCCTTGAGTTATTTTTTTGAATCTTTATTGCTAAATTTTTCATTTGTTGTGTTTGTTTGTCCATTGTGGGCTCCGGCTTAAACCCATGTGCTTCGTCCAGGTAAGCACCCCATTTCCCTCATTCCCCCGTGCCGAAAATTACCGTCATATTCTGCTGTCTCCTCGGAATTAAGGACCATTCTGGCTATTCGTCCAAGGCTGGTCTTTATCAGCTATGGTCAGGACAATATATATATATATATATATATATATATATATATATATATATATATATATATATATATATATATATGTTACATGAAGAAGCTAGAAAGAGATAATAGTAAGGTGGCATATATAGGTTGGGGGATTATATTTAAATGTAGGAGGTCAAAATTCCATGGTTTCTGCGTCTGTAACAAGCAGATGGACCCAAAGCAAACCACTCGGTGTTTATGTTTTCTTACTTATTGGAATTTCTTTGTCGGTCCTTCGTCCTTCGAGACATATTCGGTTTGTAAATAAGAGCTGGTAGATTTGGTCTACTTCAGGTTGTTTTTGGGATGAAAACATTTTTCATTGAAAACAGTGCAGCTGTGTTTGTCCTTGTGCTATGTCATTGTTATGGAAATGTTTTAATCTTTGTTGTTAACAATGTTTTCTATATGAATTCATTAACCTTGACAGGTTTTATTGTTGGAACAAAGTTAGCGAGAGAAAGAGAAAGTATTCCCTCACCTTAATGATTGTCTGTTTTCGATGACCATCCAGATAATCACCTGCTTTCAACCTCCAATGATCATCCAGATCAAGTTTCAACCTTCAATGTCGAAACCTCTCCAAATGGTGAGTAATGCAACTTTAGTTGTATTAGACAGAGGCAGATACAGAAACAGACATACAGTATATTCTTTCTGTTACAAAGCTTCACCTAAACAAAAAAAAAGGTAATTCCTAATGTGTTGCTTTAATTTTAACATTGATCTCCCAATATGTATCACCCGAGCTCTCTCAAAGTAACGTGGTTGATTATTGTGTGGCATAAATCTTTACCCACAGCAGACCCAAACGGATGCCCCTCACATCTTATCTGTTCAGTTGTCTGAAACCCGAGCCTCAAGCAAAATAACCAAATGTTAATGGTGGCTAGAATCTAGATTAACAAAACGAAAGAAAAGGAACAACCATAGTTATTTAAATAAAGCATTCCAGTAAATATGAAGAGTTGAAGAAACTATGTTTTGGCAGCAGTTAAATATGTGAAGGAGTGGATGGATCTCTATTTTGACCACCCAGCGGCAGGACCCACCCGCCTGTGAAGCTTCAGTGCAAGGATCGGTCACGTGCTTGATAATCTGGCATGGGAATGCTCTTTCAACAGTCTTCTCACAACTACAGCTGAAATGCTAGTGGATATTCTTGAGCTGGTTTCATTGCTAATATTAATGGCTTTCAAGCATGAACATTACTTGGCTTTTGTTTAACGTACCATGTAGGGCTGGCAAAGTTTGGTGTTGTGTTTTTAACAAATGTGAAAAACACATTTTAACTAGTTTTGTTCTACAAGTGTCCTCCTTCATACACACACACACACACACACACACACACACACACACACACACACACACACACACACACACACACACACACACACGTATATATATATATATATATATATATATTGTTACGTTTGTCGGGGGTAGGCAATACCTTAGTCCAGGTAGAATTGCATAGGTAGTGTGCTCCGACTCTCATGAAGAAGACAAAACCCCATGTAATAAGTAGGAAATTTGTGTAGACCATATGTCGTGGAAGAGCGTATCTTCGTTCCCATCATGAGGGGTGTGATATGTTAATTAGCTAGGGATTAATGATAAATCCCCTGTATGTAATTGCTTCTGTTACTTTTCCTCTGTTCCTTATGACACATGCAGCACACACACCTAGCCAGGAAATCGCGCATTAACCACACTAAATAACAAGACCAAAAGTCTAATAGCGGTGTAGCCGGGCTTGTAAAACATATAAACCACAAACACACATGATTAGCTAATTTGACCAGTCGTTAATGCTGTTTTTAACATTAAACAAAGAAATTTGGAGGAATCCAGACATCCATGAGGTAAGTTTTACTTACAGAACTGAGTGAAGATCTACTGTAATCTATATACCCCACAAGGGTTGGAGGTTTGCTCATTTACCAAGCAGCTAGCTAGCACTTGTCAAGCCAGCCATTCCTTAAGGGTTTTGAATGGAGTGCTTGCTTGAATGCTTTAACCACTTGGCGATCTCTCCACAAGAAACTTGGAAAATGAACACACACCCAATGTTCTTGAGACCCGATCATAGAGAGATTGTAATCTATATACCCCAAAGAGGAATGATCTTTCCTTCTGCTCTCGAAGTGAGCGGGTGTTTACGCCATAATGACATCATATATGTATTGCCGTAGCATGACGGCCGGACACAAAGCTTCCGCTGCTTTAATATATATAAGATATATATTTAACCTCCAGTAACGTTGCAGTCACTACAAAGGGATAAGTGTTACGATTAGATTTACTATAACAATAACGTTACGTTATTATTACAAAAATTGTATTATTTTTAAAAAGCCGAGGTGAATTCCTTACTTCCGCTTTTACACCGCTTCAATCCATCAAATTTCCATTCACGACTTTGGGATTAAGGTGTTATGTTTATATTTACTACAATAATAATATTACTACGAAAATGATACGACTGAAACGATACCACTGTATTAAGAAACCTGGGTTTAATTTGTCCGAAGCGGACGGTGAGTCATAACGCCTAAGGCCTATATGTACCGTATTGTTGGAAGAGATGTAACGCTGATGCTTTCGATATTTGATGGTCATTTTAACTATCGGTTTGTTTGTGTTTCATGCTGAATGAAAAACATAAAGGTATAGCATTGCGATTGTGATTAATGACAGGTTCGACAATATGTTTGGCATGAACGGCATATAAATCAAAATGGCGGTGCATGGAGAGTCAGCCGCGGCACTGCCGTAATGACATCAGATGTAATCACATCACCCTGTCATGTGACCAGATTCTCAGCTCTGATTGGTATACGTTTGAGGGGACATGCATACAGTCACATGAAAAAGTAAATACACCCCATGTAAAGTTTTGACTTTTTCAACATATTTCAACATACAGCTATTTGATCTTCATTTCAACAATATTGATAGATAAAGGTGATATAATATAACAAATATCATGAAACATTTACATTTTGTAGTCCATTGTATAATTTAAATAAACATAAATGCAAATTTCGCATGTGGAAAAAGTAAGTACACCCTTGGCTCTAATAGGTGGTATCGCCCCTTTTGGCAGTAACAACCTCAAGTAGGCGTTTCTCATAACTGTCTACCAGTCTCTGACATCGACTGGGAGAAATTTTTGCCCACTCCTCCATGAAGAATTCTTTCAGCTGTGCGATGTTTGAGGGGTTTCTTGCATGCACAGCTCGTTTCAAATCCCCCCACAACATCTCGATGGGATTTATATCCAGGCTTTGACTTGGCCTTTCCAGAACCCTCCATTTCTTTCTTTTCAGCCATTCTTTGGTGGATTTACTGGTATGTTTAGGGTCATTGTCATGTTGCAAGGTCCACCTTCGGTTGAGCTTCAACTCTCCGACAGATGGCCTCACATTATCATCAAGCACCCTCTGTACAATGAAGAATTCATAGTGGATTCTATGATGGTGAGCTGCCCAGGCCCTGATGCAGCAAAGCTGCCCCAAACCATAATATTTCCACCACCATGCTTTACAGTTGGTATCTGGTTCTTGTGGTCAAATGCTGTCTTTGGTTTTCCCCAAACACGTCTTCTGGTACTGTGGCCAAATAGCTCTACCTTTGACTCATCTGTCCAGAGCACATTGTTCCAGAAGTGCTGGTCTTTGCCTAGGTGTTCAATGGCAAACTTTAGTCTTGCCCTGATGTTCTTTCTGGACAGCAAAGGTTTCCTCCTGGCACACCTCCCATGTAGATAAAATTTGTGCAGCCTCTTTCTAATGGTAGACTCATGCACTTTGACATCAACAGTGGCAAGAGCTACCTTTAGGTTCCGTGATGACATTCTGGGGTTCTCAGAGACTTCTTTCCACATCTTGCGGTCTGCTCATGGGCTGAACTTGTTGGGGCGGCCTGGCCTGAACAAGTTGGCAGTTGTTTGGAATCTTCTCCACTTGTAGATGATCTTCCGGACAGTCGAATCATTGATTTCAAATTGTTTGGAGATCTTTTTAAATCCCTTCCCAAACTCGTAGGCATCTATAACCTTCTTTCTGAAGGCCTCAGAGGGCTCTTTTGATCCGCTGCTTTAATAAGGCATGGTGACGCCGCACATTTCAACAACAAAGAGCAAACCAAACTAAATGTCTGAGGTTTAAACAAGACAGGTTCCTCCAAGATCCTCTCTAACGATGTTCTAATCATTTGCACCTGAGCTGGTGCACCTGATTCTAATTTTAGGTGTTTGAAGTAGTGATACATTTAGGGGAGAACTTACTTTTTCCACATACAAAATTTGCATTTATGTTTATTTAAATTATACAATGGACTACAAAATGTAAATGTTTCATGATATTTGTTGTATTATATCACCTTTATCTATCAATATTGTTGAAATGAAGATCAAATAGCTGTATGTTGAAATATGTTGAAAAAGTCAAAACTTTACATGGGGTGTACATACTTTTTCACGTGACTGTACATACATACCTACATACATACATACATACATACATACATACATACATACATACATACATACATACATGCATACCTACATACGGACAAACACTGTTCTAGACGGCTCTGCCCGATGGGCTACGCTGCAAAAGGTGACCGGAAACCAGGACATTGAGCACTACCGCGGATAACTTCGACCTGGTGAGCACACAGGTACAAAAGGTCTGTGGGGCCATGCCCCGAAGAGCAGTAATTGGTCCGGGATTGATTGGTGCAAAAGACTGGGTGAGTTCATTGCTTTGAGAGCATTGGGGAATGATGGTACCATCATATGTATTGTTCATGTGATGCAAGTGACATTTTCATTGTACTTTCTTTAATAGTGTTATTATTGTGTATGTGAGAGTTCTTGATACAATTACTTGTTTTGTTCCACAATTGCATTGGTGTGGTTTTACCATGGTTTAATAGAACACGCAAAGTAACAAATCTTTCTGCCGTGTTCCCGCTCCAGACTCTGAAGTGCACCGTAACAGGGGTTTGGGGAGGTAATACGTAACAATCAATACATTAGTCCATATAGAATTTAAAATATTAGTGTGCCCCGCATGCCACGAAGAAGAAGAACCTTCATGAACCAAGTAGGAAATCCGTTAGGCAGACTGTCCGGTAAGATCGTATGTGTGTCTGCATATGAGGGGTGGAGCTATGCTCATTAGGTATGGCTTAAGAATAATCCCCAGTGTGTAATTGCCACTGTGATTTTCCCTTATGTTTCATTTCATCTCAAAAAAGCTGCCATTACAACAACAATTGCAACAACAACAACAATAATCGCCGACAGGACCCAGATATTATGACCGGCAAGTGCACCCCACCCAGCCGAACATTCCCGAAGGACAGCTAGATTCCGTCTTGAAGGACCGTAATTGACAGGCCCCGCCCCTGAACATTCTCGTTCGGCGGTCAAGAATGGCCGTGAGGTCACGCCCCAAATGAGGATTGGTTGAGGAACGATGGGGTGATTAAATCACGCTTGGTGATTGCAGAGAGCGCGACGTCAGAGGGAACCATCCAGAACGGAGGAAGGAAAGCGAAGGGGTCGCCATTGTTCTCTCTCTCACTGGTCCTGGCTTTGATATGGACGGTGTGGAGGAATAATTTCTACTCCTGTTCTACTATTAAAACTTCCAGAAACTCGTTTTAGCAAAATCAATGTTTTATTCACTTTTGAGAGTTTTGCTGTATTCTACTAAATGTACTAATTAGATATTAATGACGTTGTCTGCCGGTCGTGGCTGTAGCTCCTTCTGTAGGTCTTTTGTTGAACCTCGTTCAGTTGTTGACCAGTCTCCAGTTGGTTGATCAGGTCAACTGGTCTTCAGTTGTTCACTCCTCTTCAGTCACTCTCCCAGTCCACTGCTTCACTGTCACTCTCCCAGTTCTCTCTGCTCTCCAATCGCAACTTTCTCTTGGTTTTAAAGCCCCAAACTCCTTTGATGTTGCGGAGCATGTAGGGTCACCCCAAAGGTTAATTCCCCTTGGGACATGAGAGCCTGCAAGCGTCTCTGGTTTCCTTATCCAAAAACCTTATTTGGCTCTTTGGCCAGCTTTCTATGTTTGGGAGACTGAGAGCACTACCTTATTTCTGTTCAAGAGGTCAAATGCTCTGACCTGCTGAGGGAGAATTTGCAGCCTGTGCTCCATCTATGGAACACAGGCTAACTATTGATAGACACAGATGGCAGTCCAAGAGCGGTACACATTCTGTCTTGAATTATATTGCTCTAGTCCTATGCTCTTGGCTCATTTGTAAAGTAAAACATATTCCACTTTACACAAGATCACATTGAGGTATATTCTAGCAATATTGTCAATAGGAATATTTATTCCCTGACAGTCCCTGGTTTTTTTTCTTTTATGTTTATATTAACCATTAATCTAAACATTACCACATTAAATATTCAAACCACTAATCTGGTAATTCAATTTCCTAAGGCATACACCGTCATTCTGGAAGAATTTTGATCACAATACATTTCCTTGTTCATTGACTCTTTCTATGTTGATAATTCAATTCAACTCATTTGCATAAAGATCACAAAACATTTCACCTTCACCAAAACGCAATAATTTCAGTTCATCATTAAAATAATAAAGCATCTGCAACATTTGGCAAAATGTTTGCCTTTAATCAAATATTGACGTTCTTTTTTTGAAAAAAAGGGGCGGATCACTTGTGTTTGAAATTACAGCATGAAACATTTTTCTTCAAATGTCTTCATAACACCTACACTATTTGCGTAGGATTTTCTGCTGTTGTGATAGCTGGGCAGAGTCATAGACTGACCCTGGTCTCCATGCAGCATCCTTGCCACTCTTGCTGTGAGCCATAGTAGATTTGAACAAGGCCTCCATCCAGTTGTAGTCGACTTGCCTCCTCACACATCGTGAGCATGGAGCAAGTGTTGATGTGATGTTGATTTGTCAACAAGATGTGGAGCAGGGATGCCGGATGCATCCGCAATGATGATGTTGGGACCATGGTACTCAGTTGTCCATGGTCCATACCAGGAGCACACAGCAGAATCGTGCACAGCTGTTGTGAAGGAAAAGGCGCAGACGTTCGCTTGCAGCTCCATGCTGGCTCCCCGGAAGTTGGTGAAGTAATGACACACGTCACCGTATCCCGTAGACGTTGCAGGTAAAAATGTCGTTGTCCTGCAATTGCTGATGTGATGAATGTTCGAGGTATTCGAACAAAAGTAAGTGATCGCCCTTTTTCATATGTTGCAGTGTGATCCAGACAAATGGTCACATAATTTTCCCTTGGTGAAGGTAAACATCCATCTTACAACGGAGTATTTCTTCATCATTCTTTGAGAAAGAGGGTGTATGCCAGAATTAACTTCATTTTTCACAAATTGTCCTTTCTCAAACTTCTTCCCAGATGTCGTTATCACTCCATTTGGGATGTGATCTGGTCTTCCCTTTACTCAGCCACATATATCTGCTCTCCACACAGATTGAATCAGATGGGGTACATTGTAACATGAAATCACTATATTTTATAACAACTTCACACGAATAATATTCAAATCAGATATGTGTTTTTCACTACTAAACTAAGAATAGCATCCACAATTGCTTTCAGGTTCATATAATTCAAAAATTAAACTCATGCAGGTATTGTAACACAACTTCAAAGAAAATAAATGCATTAATAATGAGTATATATGATTGAAATCACAAACAGGAATATCTAATTCCCAACAAATCTTGCAAACAAGCAAACTATGCATAATGTATTATTAGCATAGTCCTCCCCGCTTTTTGTTTTTCTTTAACAGTGTAACTTGTGGTGATATGAGTTCATCGATCTTGTAAAACGGACATAGTTCACAACAAGTTGTTATGCCCTTATTTTAACTCTACTGTATTCATTTGCAACATTACTTGATTCAATCGTTGAATCTCAGTATTCATGTCGCCATAGACGTCTTCCTCTTGTGGTTCCACATTCATTTCCTCATTTGTTGCTTTGTTTATTTCCTCTTTTGTGGCTGCTTGCACTATCATAGTGTTGTTTGTTATCTTATTCAAACCCACCATCACTAAGGTTTTCAAGCAAGCCACTACTAAAACTATTTCCAATATAACCACTAATCCAATAAACAAATATTGGAGTATCTCAGCTGCTACTCCTCGTATATGTTCATACCTATAACATAATTATATGTCAATGACATTCAACATTATATACCAAACTAACAACTTCTTAAAATGAGACTAAAGAAAAATCCCTTAATATGTAACATAAATTTGATTATTTGCCTTATCCTGATGCCCCTATCTCCCGGGGTCCATATTTATTTCTATTCTTATCAACTCCCTATGGTCTGTGAATTGTTCCAAAATACCACAACCAAAGGTGTTGACAAAGCTCTACCAAACTATTTCCAAGTTGAACTCAAAATACTAGTAAAACAACCAATTCAAAGAATTTACTTCAAAGGGTCAGCAAATTCATTCTATAACCAGGTCTAATTTTCCCATCCAATAGTTTGACACATGTCATATTATAACCCTTTAATAAACCTTCAGAAATGTTTCCCATCGCAACAACTTCCCTTTTACAAATAGCCATGTGTAAATTACTTATTGAACTACAATTTCCTCTCAATTTATTTGGCCTAAATGGCCGCAAAAGTGGCTGCCAACATGCAGTACCTTTTTTCTACCAAGTAAGTGCTCGTCCACATAAGACCTCTACCAAAATGTTGTTTGTAAAAACAAATCTGGGATTTCTAATTACATGGATGCACACTCTCAGGACATTGCAGGCTGCTGTTAACAATCCATTACGATAAAATAATTCCTTTACCCACAATCAAATAAGTAACACAAATAGAGGATATTATCCCTATCACATTCATTTATAGATTCATTTGGTTGTAATTCTCTCTTTTCCCACTGCTATAAGGAAGAACAGTAGCTCTTATAAGTCTTTGTAATATCTCATTAAATGTACCCAGCATTGAAGAATTTATTTACTTTCCATTTCCCTTCTGTTTACCAGTAACTTTGTTTAAACTGCATAACTTAATTTGATAAATCCCATGTGTACAGCTACCACTTATTGAAACCCCTACTTTTGTAGAAAATATCCAAATAAGTGGTTGTATGCTCCCTTAAAAGTTGCTCCTCCATTTCTATGCACCTTAGTGAATACTACTGACACCAGTATGCCAATATAGGTGTGGCAGATTAACAAAATATGTTGCAGGTACACGTAACATCGTGTTCTGAGTGTAAAAAAACATAACAGCGCGTTCACGTCTGCCCCTTGGTTTTAAGATTCACAATGCATTTCGTTTTAAAACTCACAATAGTTCAATTCAACAAAATTGTCTTTACTATCTGCCCATATCATCTATGCCTAAGACACATCCATACATACAGCACAATTTATATGCTGATAAAGGTCAAGTTTATATATGTAAAAATCCATGAGCAGAGTACTCTGGAAAGTCAGTGTAAGACCACTTCCAACTTTGGCTAATTTTGTACTTAGTTTGTTTATGAAGCTCCTTTCCATAAATAGCTGTTATTCTCATATAAATTCTATCAAAAATGGAATCCCAAAATTACTCACAATTTTACTATTAATTAATGGCTGCTCATAACCTAGCACATCAAATCTGTATATTCCATCTCCCTTGACAAAAGAGATAATGTACATAATCAAATTATATTCCTATTTTATTGTACGAATTCTCTGGATATTCTTGTAAGATTGACACACAAAACAAAAAACAAAAAACATTGACACACAAACATACACAAACCCAAGCATTATGTATATTTGTTTGCATTGGAACCATCATTAACAGATCAAGATGGGTGTCAATTTCATTTCAATTTCGTAAAATTTATCCTTTAATTTTAGAAACGCTAATACACAAATGGACAAAAAGTTTATGTTTAGAAAACCCCTATAATGTCACATTGAAATTACCCTTTTTGGTCCCACAATAATTTATCCAAATTTTACAACACCTCTATTTACATGTCAGTCGACCACTGACCTATCAGCATGCAAAAGAATAGTCCAAAATTCCCACCTGATGATCATGTGACGCTCGTCACTTGGTTTCCAAAAAATTTTGCAAAGCAATGTTCCACACTTTGGTAATTGTTTTGTTGTAAAAAAATTGTTTTGCCCAAAATACTCACTAAAACGACATTTATAACTGGCAAATATGAGGCTTCCAGAATGAACTCTAATTCTGGATATTTTAATTCATGTTCCAAAAAAAACCCAATTTTGGCATTTAATCAATTAATTATTAATTCGCTAATAAGCAAAAGTAAAATTCATTCTTGCTCCGAAAATTTTTGAGACAAGAAGCATGAACAATTATTCATGTTGGTCTGATGATTTAATCTGTTGAGGCCTGTCGTCATTTGAGATCTGCAGCAATGAAGGCCTAATCGTTATCTGAGGTACCGGTAAGCACTGGTACCCTTGATCTTGGTTCGTCCTATGAACTAGTCTTCCTATTTGAATATGGACAACGTCATTTACAGTGTCCAATATTTCCACAATTAAAACATCGATTTCTGTCATTGGCTGATCTGTCCACCTGTTCACTTGTATCTCTAGGCTGCATCCCCAGATCCCTGAGTTGCCACCGCAACCTCTGGTTATCTCCTGAAACATGAAAAAATTCTCTGTACCATCCTTTTTGGAGAGACAAATGGGAATCAGATGGGACAACTGTCACTTTTATTCCTATGTTCGAGGGCAGTTGTGCATTTATCTCCTCCAATGTATCCTGCATCGTTTTTATTTTAAGTTCTAGGTCCAATATACGTCCTTGCTGTGCCCTTTTCCTGGATTCCACATCCCAATAATGGAATGTAAGCCAATCTACTTTGAACTTCTGTCTCCTCCTGGCTTTCAATTCTTCACCGAGTGTTTCCAATATGTTCCTGTGAAAAGCACCATCCCGTGGGAATTCCCTTTTTCGTCCTTTAGTCCATTCATGCCAGGATTCCACATTTTTAAGTGATTCTGCACCATATTTTTGATACATGGAGTTGATACAAGTACCTCTTTGACTCAAGTCTAATTGACTTTGTTTGTCCTTGCAGGGTCCACTTCCCATCTTTTCTGTGTGTGAGTAACACTGTATACTCACTCAATGTACCAAATAACTACTAGGACTACACAACGGACTACACCTATACCTACTATCAACTGTGTGTACTGCAAAAATCTCTGAAGTTTGTTCCACCTTATTCAGAGTAGCGTTGAATACGTTGTTTTCTAGCTTATCCCTATAAGCTCCACTCTGTGGTCTTCCAGGAAGTATCTCTCCACCCTTTCAATCGATGACTTCAGGTGATTTCCAGAGAGTCTCCCTGTCCTGTGGCTTTTCCCACACCCCAATCTCACTGATCGGTGTTGCAGATGAGTCTGGATCAGTAAGTCCTGTTGAGGGGGGATCAAACAAAATAACCACATATAATATAACAAATAACTACTAGACTCACCACCTCGTTCATCGTCCAAGGTTGTCTGCACATTGATGTTTCGCAAATGTCTCAAAGCTTCTTTCTTGAAACCGCACTTTTTATTCATCCATCAATTGACTTGATTAAATTAAATTTAAATTAAATCAGATCAGATTAAATCAATCAGATCAGAATCAATCAGATCAATCGGATCAGAATCAGAATCAATTCAATTATGCAATTTCAATCAATTTATCAATATTCATCAATAAAATTCTAATAATAATATATAATAAAATAATATAAATGATAATATCAAAATTCACATTTATCAGTTTGTTACTGAATTGAAACCAATGTCTGATACTGAACTATGATATGGGATCAACATTACTCTATACCTAAACCTTTTCCCAATGTTGCCAAAACAGTTCCATCCACTGACGGGGAAATATGATCATCGGTCGTCACCGTTTGACCCATATCTGCCGTCAGTTGACAAATCACCGTTCTGCCTCTGGATCATATCTGACTTTTTTTTTTTTTTAAATCTTGTCTGGTCATTATATCACAAATTCAAATACATTACTGTCTTACATGGTGTTACGTGGTCCCCTCGGTGACTACCTGGTCTCGGTGACCCCCGGACCGTGAGAGGACCTTCGCCAGCAAGTAGTATTATATATATGCGCTTTCGCAACGCAATCCCTATGAATTCCACCCAAGAGAAACTGATGTGCAATGATATATTTCCAGGGTAAGGATAGCATACGATTTCACTGATACAATCACGGATATTCCCCGAGCAATCAACAACAAACAACCATCAACCATTCCCAATCCACAATCAATTCCCTATATGATTAAGATGGCCATCTTATATAGGTGTGTCCACTTCTGTACTCACGACCCCCTTTTGGTCTCTGCCCCTCACAATGTCTCTGGGCCCCTCCTGACCGAGATGCTGGTCGGCGTCGCCGCACTCGGGCGGTTGAACGAACCCCGGGTGGACGTGTTTCCACCGGGCAGGTATCGTACCAGGCACTGCGGCTGCAGCCCCTCGTGGCCATGCGAAGCGGGTACGGTAAAGCAAGCCAAAAGCCCCACGCCGCTTGCAAGGCGTGTTATGCCCCAACGCGCGACCCGTACGCGTCGGTTTAGACGGTGCCACGAACGGTGCCAGACGCGGGGTCGATGCACGGCCCCACGTCAACTTGACGTCTCCACCAGGCAGGTACACGTCCCGGTAACTCCTCTCGCCAGACGGGCTTCGGAACGCCGCTTTTCCACGCAGCGCAAGGTCGATCCCACCTTTCGTCGGAGCGGGGCGAGGAAGAAGAAGAATACTCGTCGCTTTTCTTCCTCGTGTCTTTTTCTCTTCCGTTTCCGGTCACTTCCATTTCCGGACACTTTTTCAGAAGGGCTCCTGACCCTCCAACCACAACAACCCTTAATCTACTCCACATGGATAAGCAAAGACCTGAATGGTAATTCACATACATTCACATAAATATGTAACACTCCCCCCCTTCAAGAAAGAAAGTTTGAACCCAGCGAAAACTTTCTTTGCCGGCCAATTTGGAGAAACCAACCAGATAACTCAACCCCCCAAATCATCAGTTCCCCTGGGCAACAATTATCACAACTCCCAAAATAAAGCAACAAAATTCACAAAACCCCCCAGATTTTCAAAGGTAATTCACTCTGGACAAAGCACCAGCAACGACATTGTCCCTGCCCTTTACATGGTCAATTTCCCGTTGGACTCCTACCAAGCCAAACTCCATCTCATGACCCTCTGACTTTGACTGTCAGTTTCTTGTGAATGAAGGTTAAGGGGTTAATCAAAGATCCAAAGTTAAGCAACTCGATAGCCCTTTTTCCGGGAGGCCAAGCCGAGTATTCACTACATGGATGCCTTTAGGAACGTGGAGTTCACGGTTAGTCCGTGCAGGAAAGTTCTCTACATGGGCGCCTTGAGGAACGTGGAGTTCACGGTTAGTCCGTGCATGAAAGTTCACTACATGGACGCCTTTAGGAACGGCGTTCACGGTTAATCCGTGTAGGAATCTTGGCTCGGCGGCTCCGCCGCATTCAGTGCTTCAACTTCTCAGAACTTCCCTAATAATTAGGGTGGGACCCCTTGTCCCTGTAGTCCCATGAATAGCGGTCTCCTTCTCGGCCACTACTTTGCCAATCCTTCCTTCGGGAGCGGCCGTAACTCAGGGAGCCTCCATAATAATATTGATTGCGGCCACCACCAAAACTACCGCCCAGTTGTCCTCTCCTGTAGACCTCTCGACGCCTACGAAATGCCTTCCCTACTGTTATGGTCCGACCCTCCAAATCCTTGCCATTCCAATTCTTCTCTGCCTCTCTGGCGTCTTTTGTGCTGGCAAACGTGACAAAGCCGAACCCTCTTGACTGTTGCGTTTCCCAGTCTCTTACCAACCGCACTTCCACCAGCAGCCCATATCTGTTGAAGACAGAGGTCAGAACTTCTTCCTCTGTTTTGAAGTTCAGTCCCCCTACAAATAACTTGGCACTTTTGTCGCCATCCCGAGCTGGTGTGGTGTTATTTTCCCTGCTGGGCTCTTTACCAACCCTCAGGTTACCATAAACTTGACCCCCGGCCAAATCATTCCCGATAACCACAGATACACCCTCTACAGGAAGCGTGGCTTGTAAACCGACGGTGACCGGTCCTGACACCAAATCGGACTCCAAATGGATGACATGAAGGGGAGCACTAACACCGCCCCCGATCCCCTGTAAACGAACACTATCCCCCGTTGCCGTCTCCTCGGACCATGGCAAAATGCCTTCAAGCATTAAAGATTGATGTGCCCCTGTGTCCCTCAATATCCTAACCGGTTTCCGGTTAGTCGAGGCTCCATCCCGTGACACAAACCCCTCTGAAATAAATGGTTGGTAACCCTTTTGATGGCGATTTCTCACAATGGCCATTGCATTTGGAGTCGTAATAGTCGGACTCCGCTCTGGGTCTTCCCTGTTCATGCGGTAACAACTGGACATCAAGTGTCCAGGTTTCTTGCAAAAAGCGCAAGTAGGCCCGGAGGAAAAACTCGTGGTCTGCCTCGGGCCCCCCGAACTATAAGTTTGTCTTGGGCCCGCATCCCTCTGATTTCGAACAGGTGGGGTATCATAGTTGTCCCCATAATCATCTCGAGGCCGCCGCCATGTAAGGTCGTTCTCCGCCCCGGGTGTTCCATAACTCCCCTGCTGAAGTCTAGGCGAGGAGTTAGGTTTGTGGACCCCTATTCGGTGGGTTAAGGCGTAATCATCTGCCATGGTGGCTGCGTCCCACAACTTTGGTACTTTCTTTTCCTGCAGGTACACTTTGATGTCCTCGTGGACACACTGCTGGAATTCCTCCACCAGGATCAAGTCACGCAATGTTTCGAAGTCTTTCCCGACTCCTTTTGACTCACACCACCGATCAAACATGTTTTCTTTCACTCTGGCAAACTCCACATGGGTCTCACTCTCCCTCTTCCTGGCATTCCTGAATTTTTGCCTGTAAGCTTCTGGAACCAACTCATAGGCTTTGAGGATGTGCTTCTTCAGTACCTCATAATCTGCACATTGGTCCATTGGTAGCGCCGAATAAATTTCCTGAGCTTTCCCCACCAGCACACTTTGCACGAGTATGGTCCAGGCCTCCTCCGGCCAGTTTAATTGTCGAGCCACTTTCTCAAAGTGTGGAAAAAATTTCGCGACTTCCTTTTCACTGAACGGTGGCACCAGCCTCACATGTCTGCCCACATCCCAGGTTTTCTGGTTAGGTGTCGACCCCGTCAGCAAGGGTGGTGCCTCTCCCCGTTCTCTCATTAACTCCAGCTCCTTGAATTTGATTTCTTGCTGAAGCTCCATGTCATGTTCCTTTAATTCCCTTTCCGCTTTTCTCTCCTCTGCTTCGAGGTCCCTTGCAGCTCTCCTCTCCTCTGCTTTTCTCCCTTCTAACCTTCCCTGGAGTTCTCTTTCCACTCTCCTTTCCTCTGCTTGTTTCTCTTCTCTCCTCGCTTCTGCTTTCCTTTCCTCTTCTTTTAACCTTTCCTGGAGTTCTCGTTCCACTCTCCTTTCCTCTGCTTGTTTCTCTTCTCTCCTCTCTTCTGCTTTCCTTTCTTCTTCTTTGATCCGTTCCTGGCTCCGTAATTGCAACTCCAGTTTCCGGAGCTCAACGTCTTCTGGTTCTTCGGGTAGCCACTCCCAGGCTAACTCGTCCCATGTTCCTAATCCCACCATAGATTGTATCACCGTGGCCTGCAACTCTGCCTTCCTCAAATTAGTTCGGACCTCCAAGTTAAAATGTTTGGCCAATTTCAAGAGGTCCGACTTTAGTAACGCTCGGAACTGTGCCTCACTCGGTGTTACCGCAAAGTTCTGTGCCACAAACGCCATGGTGACTATCGTTAACACCTGTTAACCTTCACCCAAGACTTTACCCCAATTTCCCCAAAAAATTTCCAATTAATACTTAATTAATAAATTTTAATTAATAAAAATATTATTTTATTATTTTATACAAATACACTTTTAGATCCCGGACGTAGACCCAATTGCGTAATCGTAATTTGGACGAGCCCCCAATTCTGTTACGTGGTCCCCTCGGTGACTACCTGGTCTCGGTGACCCCCGGACCGTGAGAGGACCTTCGCCAGCAAGTAGTATTATATATATGCGCTTTCGCAACGCAATCCCTATGAATTCCACCCAAGAGAAACTGATGTGCAATGATATATTTCCAGGGTAAGGATAGCATACGATTTCACTGATACAATCACGGATATTCCCCGAGCAATCAACAACAAACAACCATCAACCATTCCCAATCCACAATCAATTCCCTATATGATTAAGATGGCCATCTTATATAGGTGTGTCCACTTCTGTACTCACGACCCCCTTTTGGTCTCTGCCCCTCACAATGTCTCTGGGCCCCTCCTGACCGAGATGCTGGTCGGCGTCGCCGCACTCGAGCGGTTGAACGAACCCCGGGTGGACGTGTTTCCACCGGGCAGGTATCGTACCAGGCACCGCGGCTGCAGCCCCTCGTGGCCACGCGAAGCGGGTACGGTAAAGCAAGCCAAAAGCCCCACGCCGCTTGCAAGGCGTGTTAGGCCCCAACGCGCGACCCGTACGCGTCGGTTTAGACGGTGCCGCAAACGGTGCCAGACGCGGGGTCGATGCACGGCCCCACGTCAACTTGACGTCTCCACCGGGCAGGTACACGTCCCGGTAACTCCTCTCGCCAGACGGGCTTCGGAACGCCGCTTTTCCACGCAGCGCAAGGTCGATCCCACCTTTCGTCGGAGCGGGGCGAGGAAGAAGAAGAATACTCGTCACTTTTCTTCCTCGTGTCTTTTTCTCTTCCGTTTCCGGTCACTTCCGTTTCCGGACACTTTTTCAGAAGGGCTCCTGACCCTCCAACCACAACAACCCTTAATCTACTCCACATGGATAAGCAAAGACCTGAATGGTAATTCACATACATTCACATAAATATGTAACAATGGGAAAAATGAATTGATGGTGCACCTCATCAAATCATTCCCCATCAGAACATCATAAGGTTACATCATAAGGTTACATCATAAGGAACATCATAAGGTTACATCATAAGGAACATCATAAGGTTACATCATAAGGTTACAATTTCTTGTGTTCTTAAGAGTATGCTTAAGAGCACAAAAAACAACATGTTTCACTTTGAATGACACTCAAAGTTCTTGACAATTAAAATGTTGTCAGAGTCCTGAAATGCCGTACCAATGAATGGCAATTAATCCATAATATTGACCAATGCAATCCAATCACACTGAAATTGCAACCTTCCAACAAACTTTGTGACTTGTAATACAGCATTTATCCTTCAGGGCTGTAAAGCTATCCTTAAAGTCCATGCAATCGATTTACATCAAAACCCAATGATGACATGCCTGACATGATGACATGATGACATGATGACATGCTGACATGCCTGACAATCATAGCAATTTTCATGATTGTAAAATCATGACCATTGTAAATCATTGTAATTATAAATCGTAAATGTAATTGTAAATAAATTGTAAATAAAAAAATTGTAAATCATTACCCTAATCAGAGTCATACCATAATCATCCATTGCAGAAGACAAACATTTACTGTATCATTACCTCCACGTGGTATAATCAGCAATGAAACAGTTTATCATTAACAAAATTTGAGAATGAACATCAATAATAATCAACAATATGACAATCATGATGACAATAATGAATCTCATCAACAATGAGAGAAAACAATGAGAACTATGAAAAGGGAAACAGGTAAAAGTGAGATAAAAGAGGAGTAAAGAGGAGGAAAGAGGGGAGGAAAAAGGGTGGGGAAGGGAGGAGGAGAAGTGGCAGAACGCCAAGGGAGGAATGAGGCTGGGGGGGTGGGTGGGGCGGGGCTCCCTTAGGGGTATTAATACTATGCGAAATACGACACTCATTTTATTATTCTAAAGATAACTGTGTATTATTGGCTGCACTTATTCTCCCTTACAAGGCTGTGAGAGATTATATGGTGGATACTATCTTCCTCTCGAACTTCTGTGCAAGCCATACACTCATCTGTGTATTATCTAACCATGTAAACTGTGTCGTACCATTGCACAAATTATTTTAGCAGTATTGGGCCATGGTGTAAGGGGAGGGGGGGGGGGGAGAGGGGTGAGGATAAAGAGCACATAAAGAGACCACATAATAAGGTGATAACACACTCCTATACATGCCTCACAATCTGTAATATAACCTGACTTGGTGGGGAGGATGATGGCAGGATGGGGTTAGGATTAGGATTGGGGTGGAGGGGACAGGAAATGGAAGGGGGGGGGGGGGGAGGGAGAGGACGTTCCATATATATACGTTCCATGATGATGTCATGATGATGATGTCCATGATGTTACTTCACCACTTGAAAGGGTCACCAAATCCATGTACCTGTAAATTCACCCATATATATATACAGATCTAAGTTTTGTTTCATCAAACAGGTACAATGTTGTGTTTGGGTCCAGTTAATTGCCTTGCCACATGGCATGGTATCTTATTTCAATAAATTCCTTTATGACCTCCCCAATGCTCATCTGTAACTTACATATGTAATTTCAATTGTCTCCCAAATGTGTTTGGCCTAAATAGCAGTACCTGTTATCTACCAAACAAGTATTCCTGAAATATATATATATATTTTATTTTTTGAAAAAGACAAGTGAAAATATGAAATTTCAAATGTACATCCCAGGATTCTAATTTTTAGAGATTCCGTATCCGAGTGGCATGGGATTGTCTAACATTAATTTGTATCTTGATTGAATGATTTATATTTGTGATCCAAGATCCCAAAAAGAATCCCAAAAATCCCACAAATTCCCTAATCAGGATGTAAAAGGTAAGTTTGGAAAGAAAAAGAAAGGGTAAGGGGATGCAGAAGGGAAGAAAAAATGGGGGGGGGGGCAGGGAGGGGGTTGGATAATGGTTGGATGGGGTAAGGGTGAGGAGTTAGGATGGAGGGGGGCAGGAAATGGAAGGAGGGAGAGGCCGGGGGAAGGTTGGGGGGGGTGGGGCGGGAGAGGATGAAAGAGATCGTTTTGAGAGAAAAAATGCGTCTGATCCCATATGTAATAAGTGGACTAGGGACTAGGAGATATTTACAAAGCAGTCACCACATGGTTGCTACGGGCAACCAGGCTGCACGCATTCCAATGTCCACGGCTGGAAGTGCAAAAGAAAAATGCCTATTTTTAGACCGTCTTTCGACTCGTGCAGACAAATTGGCCTGGCGCGCACGCTAACACGTGTCGGATGAATTTTTATGAAAGTGCTAAACCCACTGTTGTACCACACTAGGAATTCATGTTTGAAAATCGAATCCAGCCGATTTTCCCTTAGCACTCACTGTACGCTGTATAAAATTCACTTTTTGTACAAAAATCGCTAGTTATTGAAAAATCCTCAGATAATCGTTTTTTTTTTGTTTTTTTTAAAATCGCTGTTCAACTTCCGCGACAGTATATTTACTCGTTCCTTGTGACCACATCAAAGAAGAGGCTCACCACAGGAGAAATACTATAGTCTCGACCGTAGGAACCCAGCAATATTTGAATCATCATACAAAAGGAACGGGCAGATATGTGACGCAGACCATTGAACTGGAATCACGTATGAAATCAAATGAATACACAAAAAGCATATTCATACACAAAATCTATTTTCAGTTTATTTTCATGACTGCACGAATGCAGCACCCTTTTCGCTAACGTCCCGGGATTCGTTAGTGGCTCTTTGCACTCGTAGAATGTACCGAAAAAAAATTCAAATTAGAGGAAAAAAAACACAAAAAAACAATTTATTATTATTATTATTATTAATTTATTTATTTAAAAAAAAAATTCAATCGTCATGACTTCTGAAATCTTTTCACACCTTTAAGACCCCGAAGGGACCAAGCGGTTCTCCCTCGAGGAGGTATGCCTCGTGGCTTTTTCCACCTTCCACATATCAGCAAAAATACACAAAACTCAAACACTGGACAATTTAGCGCAGATTAACATCAGACTACACAGATAACAAACAAAAGCTTACCTTGTTCTGTGGAGTTGACTCCCTTACGGACCACCAATTCTGTGGAGGAATAATTTCTACTCCTGTTCTACTATTAAAACTTCCAGAAACTCGTTTTAGCAAAATCAATGTTTTATTCACTTTTGAGAGTTTTGCTGTATTCTACTAAATGTACTAATTAGATATTAATGACGTTGTCTGCCGGTCGTGGCTGTAGCTCCTTCTGTAGGTCTTTCGTTGAACCTCGTTCAGTTGTTGACCAGTCTCCAGTTGGTTGATCAGGTCAACTGGTCTTCAGTTGTTCACTCCTCTTCAGTCACTCTCCCAGTCCACTGCTTCACTGTCACTCTTCCAGTTCTCTCTGCTCTCCAATCGCAACTTTCTCTTGGTTTTAAAGCCCCAAACTCCTTTGATGTTGCGGAGCATGTAGGGTCACCCCAAAGGTTAATTCCCCTTGGGACATGAGAGCCTGCAAGCGTCTCTGGTTTCCTTATCCAAAAACCTTATTTGGCTCTTTGGCCAGCTTTCTATGTTTGGGAGACTGAGAGCACTACCTTATTTCTGTTCAAGAAGTCAAATGCTCTGACCTGCTGAGGGAGAATTTGCAGCCTGTGCTCCATCTATGGAACACAGGCTAACTATTGATAGACACAGATGGCAGTCCAAGAGCGGTACACATTCTGTCTTGAATTATATTGCTCTAGTCCTATGCTCTTGGCTCATTTGTAAAGTAAAACATATTCCACTTTACACAAGATCACATTGAGATATATTCTAGCAATATTGTCAATAGGAATATTTATTCCCTGACAACGGTCACGTTTTATAACGCTCTCCCTGTGCCTTTGGCGGAGGCGGCTGTGCTTTGAGGGGTACGCACTAGCGAGGCAAGTGGTAAGAGCCCGGTGGATCATGATGATCAGAGGAGGAGGGATTTCAGCTGCCGCTGCGCTGGTCGGTGGCTGCTACGGGCACAACTGTGCGCCATCTTGTGCGCTCCCCATGCTGTGACTTGGAGGAGGAGGGATTTCGGCTGCCGCTGCGCTGGTCGGTGGCTGCTTACAGGCGCAACTGTGCGCCATCTTGTGCGCTCCCCATGCTGTGACTTGGAGGAGCAGGGTTTTCGGCTGCCGCTGCGCTGGTCGGTGGCTGCTATGGGCGTGATTGTGCGCCATCTTGTGCGCTCCCCGCGCTGTGACTCCCGTTCGACGACCACCAGGCTTTCAAAGGCCATTTGGGGATGCCAGGCTGAGTACCGGCCAACGCAACAAACGAACACATTTTATCTTATTCGGCTTCCCTTGTTGTGTCTGTGTCCGTGGGGAGGGTCCCTCAGTTAGAATTTAGGGAGGGGGGAGGGGAGAGGGGAAGGGAGGGGGGAATGGGGGAAGGGGGAGGGGGGAGGGGGAGGGGGGAAGAAGGGGGATGGGGGAGGAGGAGGGGGGAAGGAGGGGGAGGGGGAGGGGTGGGAGGGGGGAGGGTGAGGGATGGGAGGGGGAGAGGGGGGAGGGGAGGGGGTGGGAGGGGGAGGGGGTGGGAGGGGGGGGGAGGGGGTGGGAGGGGGGAGGGGGGGGAGGGGGGAAGGGGAGAAGGGTGGGGGAGGGGAGGGGATAGGGTGGAGGGGGTAGGGTGGAGGGGGAAGGGAGGGGGAGGACGGAGGGGTGAGGGGGAGGGGGGAGGGGGAAGGGGGAGGGGGAAGGGGGAGGGGGAAAAGGAGGGGGGAGGGGGAGGGGGAAAAGGAGGGGGAGGGGGAAAAGGGAGGGGGAGGTGGAAAAGGGAGGGGGGAGGGGAGGGTAGGGTGGAGGGGGAAGGGAGGCGGAGGGGGGAAGGGGGAGGGGGGAAGGGGGAGTCAACAATGACGTTGCAGTTCTCATGGTCGGAGAGCAGCACAACAATCGCGACATAGTCCTGCATATTCCCAACAGCACGAAGCGGATTTTGGAGACTCACCGATCCTGTGACGTCCTCCAGTACCGGCGTTGCCGGGCGGGGGAAGGGAGACCCGTACATTCCCAACCCGTACATTCGCCTCTCGACTCAAGCTCACTCGGACAAAAGCCTCGCACAAATTACACCGTGAAGGCCCAATGGTCATGTCTATGCCACAAATCACGGGCGCACTGAATTGAAAATATATAGAACGCTCATACTCAGTGAAAAGTGAAGCCGCCGTGTCGCCATCTTGGTCAGCACGACTCGACCAACTCGCTTCGCGGATCTCGTTTTGTGCGGCAATAAACTGCTCCAATCGGTTACGGAAGGGTTGTGGAAAGACGTTTCACAGCTGTTTCAAAGACATTTAATTCATATCGCACAAAATCGATACAAAACACGATCGCATAAAAGGTGAAAAAACGTGTGACGTGTGACGGGATGGAACATCACGTGATCGCTCTGAGCGAATCAGTCTGGCGGCGGGAATGGAACATCACGTGATCGCTCTTAGCGAATCAGCGAGCTGCTCTGGAACCGGCTGAGATTAGCGGGTACTTTGCTGAAATGCGCTGAGGTAAAAATGAACTGAGGTCATATTATGGGAATGATATGTATGTATAAACACTACTTTGTTTTTTTTGTATTAATAGCAAACACATAACAAATCAGGAAGCAACACAACAAAAGGAAAAGGGGGAAATAGATGGAGACGGACAAACAAGGGATGCAGGTATAACGATGAGGGGTATGGGATAACGCAAGTGGTGGACAACATGGATACAGAACCACGATTTTGGGCTTCGGTGAAGTCTGAGCCTGCTAAGTGACATGCTGGTACTCCCTCACACCTGGTACTCCCTCACACCTGGCACCCAAATGGCGGTTTGAGCTATCACTGTGCCTGATGCTATTTGCTTTCTGTGTGGACGCTAATCGTCCCACACACAATCTGTCCTTTTTATATGTTGTCCGAACTCTGCAATAATATGTTGGTTCCAAAATAAATTGGGGGTGAAAGCTAGGAAAGGGAAAAGGAGAAGAGTGAGATGGAAAGTATTTATCTGCATTTTCTGATGTTCAATCTTCGCCAGCATCGTTTGCATCATGTGTTTATGACATCATAATCAAGAGATTTGTGTTAATTAACATATCCATTTTTTCTGGTTGTAGCCTTTTTGGTGAATGACCAAAGAAAGTAAAGTCAAGGAGATGCAGACTGTTGGAAGGGTGAGCAAAGTTAGCAAATAAATCCCATTTTGTCATCATTTCCTTCAAGCTCCAAAAGTCACGTGACTTCTGTTATGACCACGCATGATGAAATGCACCTGCTTTATGTTTGCACGAGTTCGTGTGATGGATGAATTTTAACAGAATGTCCTCAATCATCTGTCCATGTCATGAGAGCTAGAGTCTAGAGGTTCATGAATGGAACAAGAACCGACATTCAAAGCTCGCTTTAGCCATCGTGAGATTCGATCAGTTTTAACTCATTCAATATCATTTCATTTACACTGCTAAAAGAGCTTGTCAATCATCAGTCACGTGGTACGGCGCCATCTTGGAAAAACCGAAAAACTTTGCATCTCTGTATCTCCGAAACCACTGCCTGGAAAAATTGAAACATGGCTCATTGTAACGTACTCCTCATGGGGAACAGCATGTATTCAGGACGATGTCATTGGTCCCTTCATTATGACGTCATAATGAAACAAGTAGAACGCTTCATCCGATGGGAAAATTAAGTCGATGACGTCATTGGTCACGTGGTTCGGCAGCCATATTGGATTGAACATAAATCTACGTCGTCGATGTAAACCACACAAACACAGTGCAGCTAATAAACACCACACAAACACATCCTGGCGAGGGTATACAATCTCTGATTGTTCTTTCTTGTTATTTGATGCAGATCTTTATAGAGAAAGCACCCTTAAAATCTCAATTCCTGTTTCCTGGTGTCTTGTTGTCATCTTCAGTCTTTGTTGTGTAACAGCATTCGATGAGTTGCTATGGTGACTGGTACAGGAAATACAAGTTCACATCTGGACTCGTAAAGTTTTAGCTGGAAAAGTAAAGTTAATCATAAAGTGAAGTGAAGTTTTCTCTTTGCAGGGTTAAAAATCATGTAGAATACCTTGTCACATTCAGTGGGCCTGGCAATTGACAGCTTAGGGGTATTCACACCTCAACTTTGAGCTGTCCAGCCTGAGTTTGAATCGCGACTCCACGATAAAGTGCTCTCTCAGGTGTTTTGCAGGCACCACGAGGAATCAATGTCCGTCAGGCGTCAGGTCACTTTGATGGATGTCAAGCTTGAAGACCCTGCTAGCACTGGTGGACGTTGAAGTTCTCATGGCGTTTTTCCAATGATGAGGTGAGTTATCACTATATATAGTGATATATATATATATGTATATATATATATATATATATATATATATATATATATATATATATATATATATATATATATATATATATATATATATATATATATATATATATATATATACAGACTTGGCATTTAATATGGAATATTTTTTTGTGGGGGTGAACTTACTTGTCAAGATGTCTTAGAACCAAAAGTTCATTGGAATTATGTCGAAATTATTCTAGATTTTGTTAATGTGACCTTTAAAAGAAACAAAAACCACATTTGACATTTCGAAACAAATAAATTGATCCTTGAAAGTGATGTAAACTGATATCGAACTCAATTCACGGACAGTACTGTGTTAAACTTCTGTGCGTTTTCCAGAAGTATCTCTTTATTTTGCACATTAGCCCAATTTTTTTTTAACAAAAACAAAAGTTAAATTACGACTGGGATTACGGACAGTAAAATTACAGTTCAGTACTTCGGGTAACCCCCCCGAGCATTCAGGAGAGCACGTACACGTTGAGGCATGCTGTTCACGAGATTTGCCAAGGTTTGGACAGGAATCGTTTGCCATGCAGTGACTATAGCCTGCTGCAATTCACACACAGATGTCGGCTGCTGGTCCAAGTGGTCGATTTGACGCGTTAATTCTGCCCAAAAGTTCTCTATCGGATTCATATCCGGGGACATGGCAGGCCACTCCATATGCTCTACACCATGGTCAGCAAGAAAGTGTTGGATCATGTGAGCACGATGAGGCCGTGCATTGTCATCTTGGAAGACAAAGTTTCCTCGAAAGGCTGCACCAGCAAATGGAAGCAATGTTTCTTCCAGAATGGCCCTGTACTTGAACTGGTTCAGGTTTCCATTCAGAACAACCAGGTTAGTTTTGCCCCCTGCATGAAAAGCAGCCCAAACGGTCACCCCACCACCTCCAGCTTGGACTCTTGGCACTATACAATCTTTGTTGTAGGCTTCATGCACTTGTCTGCACACTCGGACGTGGCCATATTGACGATAGACCAGAAATCTAGACTCGTCACTGAAGATCACGTGATTCCAGTGTCCTGGCTGCCATTGACGGTGCTCTCTGGCCCACTGCAATCGACGCTGGTGGTGTTGTCTGGTCAGGCGTGGCTTTCTCAGGGGACGCCTGGCATGATAGCCTGCTTGAACGAGTCGTTGGTTGACTAGCCTTCTGGATACAGGCACATTTGTCAGTTGCTGCCACTCAGCCCTAAGCCGATTAGCTGACTTGGTACGGCCATTGCGGACTAACCGGTGCAGCTGGCGATCATCCCTCCTTGTGGTTCTGCGGGGGCGTCCTGGCCTCGGTATTGGAGTAGGGACACCCCTCTGAGCATTTCGTTTCAGGATCTTTGACACCTGACCTTGAGTGATGCCATACTGCCGAGCAATAGCCCGCTGTTTCATGCTGTAATTTCGTAAAGCCACCACTCCATGACAAACAGCATTGTCGAGTTAACGGACCATCTCCAGAGGAAGCGGCAATAACTTTTGGAGATATGCAGCAGTTGTTTTCCACTAATACAGAACGCAACAACCCTTGTGTACCCGAATGTGAAGCCAATCATCAAATGCATCTGTCCATACATTTTGCCACGCCACCTGTGATATAATCCTGTTGTTGACTTCTTGCTGCGACAGACAATCAGTGACATGGTTCTTTTAACAAATAAATCACCAAAGTGTAAAAGAAACTCACCAGATTGATATACTGAGTTAAGAAAGTAAACCCAAGTCAAGAAAAAAAAAATTTCCATATTAAATGCCAAGTCTGTGTCCATATATATATATATATATATATATATATATATATATATATATATATATATATATATATATATATATATATATATATATATAACTGTGAGAAATAGTAGAAACTCCACAGTACGAGCAGGGCGTCTCATTTGCATTGAATAAATAATCGGGAGATTGAATAAGACGCGGACGTAGCTTCAGGGCTTCGATCTTTAATTCGACAAGCTTTCAACCAACAAAGGTCTTCTTCTGAGTCGGCCCCAAGTTCAACGGAAGTGAACTGTTGAACTTGAACTTGGGGCCGACTCAGAAGAAGACCTTTGTTGGTCGAAAGCTTGTCGAATTAAAGATCGAAGCCCTGAAGCTACGTCCGCGTCTTATTCAATCTCCCGATTATATATATATATATATATATATATATATATATATATATATATATATATATATATATATATATATGTGTGTGTGTGTGTGTGTGTGTGTGTGTGTGTGTACAACCTTAACCAACTACAAATTATTGCCACTAGTGGGGTCACCCATGGGAATCCTACGGGCATGGAGGTGTATTGTTGCGATCGGTGCAGCCATTTTTGCGGTACCCGGGGCAATAACGTTACGCGGGAGTCCAAACCTGAAAATGCTGGAGACCAAACCTGAAAATGCTGGAGACCAAACCTGAAATTGGAAAAACAATATAACCTATTTTACTCCAGGGGGTCCCAGGATTACCCACCCAAAATTTTGTTGCGATCGGTTCAGCCGTTTTTGTGGTACCTGGGAACGGACAGACAGACAGACGGACATTTGGTGAATTATAGTAAGATAATCAGTTTCAGTCGAACCTCAGGTATGACCAGCCAGTTTACAAAAGACTTGTGCCAAAAACTTTCCCTGGCCGACCCCCCAAGAAGATGAGAATAAGTGGGGCTTTTCCAAGGAGGGGAGAGAGATGGGGGTGAGGGAGGAGGGGAGCTTGCCACATTAAAGACCCTTCCTGTTGTGTTAGTGCTGCCTGCTGAGGCTCCATGAATGATGACTCCATAATAGAAGATCAGATCAAAAAAGATTGTTTGAGAAATCATATGTGCGTTTCTTGATTAAGTTGATACCCCGCTGACCTCCAACAGAAGAACATCATGGCATCAATTAATGGAAATCTCAAAAAAAAGGTTTCACAAGCCTTGAATTTAGAAACATAAATAGTCGAGGCCGATATAGCGAAAGCTCAGAATGACAAGAATTCCTTGAGACATAAATGGGTTGAGATTTGAGTCATCAATCCTTGGAAAAACGAATCGACTGCTCTCGCCATAAGAGCCTCCCGATGCATCCTTGAAGAGGCGAGCAGCTGTTGTGATGAATGGAAGGTATTCCAAACAAAAAGCTCATAAAGACAGTTCGATTTAGACTTCCCTTTTCGGAGATTTTTTTCCCCACCCCGAGGGAGAAAACAGACACCGGACAGGTTTCGGGGAGAGCTCTCGGGGCTGAAAGTCTTGGGGAATTAGTGGGGATTGGGTGACAGCTCAGAAGGGAGAGAGAACATTCTGGACTTGTGCAAATACTTTGTATTCACCGAGATTCAAACAAAGCATTTTGATTCCATTGTTTGAGGGCAACTGTGGAATAGGAAAACTTTTAGTATCTAAAGATATACAGTTTATGTAAGGGAATGAAAAGTAATGTGAGCTGGAGCAGTTTGATGTGCACGCAAAATGTATTGGTGTCTTTTTCTGAAAACTGTTCAACTTTGAAAAAGTTTTTTTTTTCCATCGGTTTCTTCCTTCTCCTTCACCATTGTTGCATTTGTGCTTGTCATGATGCTAAGTATCAGATGTTTACAGTGTTTGTGTTGGTGGTAATGAAAATTTGGGGTTGGCATGATGGCCTAGAGGTATGCACACTCGTGCCTCTGAGCTGCCGAGCCTGGGTTTAAATCATGACCCAGCTATAAACTACCTTGCTGGAGTTTTGCATACAGGCTGATTCATCAGTGTGTATGTCGTCCCATGGATGGACGTTAAGTCGGGTGTCCTGTCTGTTGGTGTCCTTCGTGCAGAGTGTGTGTGCTACCGCCGGCACCCTCAACAAATTACAAATTCATACCCTAACTACTGCAGAGAGAAAGAGAGACAGACAGAGAGAAATAGACAGACAGGGAGAGAGAGAGAGAGACAGACAGGGAAAGAGGGAGACGGGGGGAGACAGAGAGACACACAGAGTGAGAGAGAGACAGACAGAGTGAGAGAGACAGACAGAGTGAGAGAGAGACAGACAGAGGGACAGAGAGACAGACAGACAAAGAGAGACAGACAGACAGCGAGAGAGATGGGGGTGTAGTGGGGGGAGACAGAGAGACAGACAGGAAGACATACAGAGTGAGAGAGAGACAGACAAACAAAGAGAAACAGACAGAGGGACAGAGACACAGAGAGACAGACAGACAGAGAGAGAGAGATGGGGGAGACAGAGTGAGAGACAGGAAGACAGACAGAGTGAGATAGAGACAGAGGGACAGACAGACAGAGAGAGACAGACAGACAGAGACAGAGAGACAGACAGAGAGAGAGAGAGACAGAGAGACAGCCAGACAGAGAGAGGGAGATGGGGGGGGAGACAGAGAGACAGACAGGAAGACAGACAGAGTGAGAGAGAGACAGACAAACAAAGAGAAACAGACAGAGGGACAGAGACAAAGAGAGACAGACAGACAGAGAGAGAGAGGGGGGGGGGGAATGGGGCGAGACAGAGAGATGGACAGGAAGACAGACAGAGTGAGAGAGAGACAGACAAACAAAGAGAAACAGACAGAGAGACAGACAGACAGAGAGAGAGAGAGATGGGGGGGAGACAGAGAGACAGACAGGAAGACAGACAGAGTGAGATAGAGACAGAGGGACAGAGAAACAGAGAGACAGACAGAGAGACAGACAGAGAGAGAGACAGAGAGACAGACAGAGAGAGAGACAGAGAGACAGACAGAGATACACAGAGAGAGAGAGAGAGACGGAGAGAGACAGATAGAGAGACAGAGACAGAGAGAGATTCGTCAAGGATTGAAATACATATTCTAAGTTTTGTCACCAGTTTGTGATTTTTTTTCACGGTCTGAAGAGAGGGAAGAGTTTGCAGTCTGCTTGTCTGAAGGATGAGGGATGTCACGGCAGAGGGTGTAGTCATCAACAAATAGATAAAGGGGATTTTCCAGAGAGTCAGAGAGATCATTGATGATGATTAGGAAAATGATTGGGCCCACAACAATGCCTTGGGGTGCTCCAGCCTTAACAGGTGAAAGGATTTCATTTAGAGGTGCAGGTTGGCTATGAGAGTGTAGGAAGTCAATAGGCCATGGTTGGAGTTGGCGATGGATGCCACAGTAGAAGCAGGATGCCCAAGATAGAGTGAATGTGTGATCTGGGATGGGGTTGTTGAAGAAAAGTATGTACTGCAATGATGTTGCTTGATTTGCAAGAAGATGGATGATTACCTTGGGCAAATGACAGGGTGAAAAGAGCAGAAAGAGGACGTGCAAGAGCAGCAGAGCAGGCTTTTCGGACACGGGAGCTGATGCCATCTAGTCCAATAGTTGCTGAATCATTCCAGTTGCAGAATCCGAGTCGAGTGTTGGTTGACACATGGTCGAGGAGCAGTTGGGTACAGAGAGTGTGGGGTTCGGGACAAAATATTTGGAAGTAACCACAGAACTGCATTATTCGACCTTCTCACGAGCAGAGTCGGCTGTAGTGCCATTTGTAGTATGGGAAAGGATGGAAGGGGAACATTCACCAGGGACGGACATAACAGGGTGCTACCAGGTTTACGCTACTTTACACTGTATCCTCTCTGTGGCAGCCATGTCCTTCTTGAGTTGTGGTGACCAAAGCTGCACACCATATTCTCGATGAGGCCTCAATACATTCCTACAGTGTTAACACTACCTCTTTTGACATAATTTATACCCCTACAAATACGCCCTAAAAAAACAATTAGGTTTACCTGTATCTACCTGACTGTGATGTCTGCGTATCCCTCATACATACATATTACCATCCTCAAGTATCCTACTTCTCCTTTGTGACTTGCTTCAAGATTGTCCGTTAATCATGTAATGTCTACTTTTATTATTCTTACCCATCCTCAGCACCTCCCTTATGTTAAACTACATCTGTCAATCTTTCCCCTAATATATCAAGGTATCCAGACATTCCTAAATGGGATCAGCGATCGACCGGGATTCGAACCCAGGTATCCTAGGATCCCAAGGCGGCACCCTAACCGCTAAGCCAACACCAGGCTTTCCCTAAATACTCTTGGATGCATATTATCCAGTCCCGGAGCTAATTATATCATCCATTCGTTTTCCTCGTGGTTTCTTTGCTTTTGCTACTCCGACCTGGATCTCCTCAAGAAGCCCTTGCTCACCCCCAAGATAGATAACCTCCACTATTAGAAATTCCCTTAACTGCTCCCGTGAAATGTCGAAGCAAAAAAACGGTTTAATAATAATCCTGCCATCCCACCCTCATCATCCACCAACTCTCCTGTGCTGTTCCTCAATGAGCTCACACTCCCTTTAACCCTTTACTTACCCCTTACATACTTAAAGAATGTCTTGCTGTGATGTTTAATATTCTTGGCTATAACCTTTTCATACTCTTTTGGCATGCCGGACCCCATCGCCAACCTCTCTTTTCATCATTATTTTTTCCAACTCTATGGTAAACGATAATGTTTTGATGTTACAAAGACTTGGGTTTTTTGTTTTTATACCAAGAAACTAGACTGATGGGATTGCAATGTCAATCATTCAACCATCCTGCACAAAAGTCTTGATTGAGCATCGGTGTTGCACAGGCAGTTCCTGGGTGAGGTTTGTGCCGGATGGTTTGGTGGTGCTTGGTGGTTTGCCATTGCCTTCCCAGCAGTCATAGCAGGAATTTTGCAATTTGTTGAGGGTGCTAGTGATAACTCGTTTATTCTTTAAGGTGAAAATTGATACACCAGGGTATCTCTAATATGCAGCAACGACCAGCGCGAGACAGAAATAGACAGACAGGGAGAGAGGGAGACAGGGGGAGACAGAGAGACAGACAGAGTGAGAGGGAGACAGACAGAGTGAGAGGGAGACAGACAGAGTGAGAGGGAGACAGACAGAGTGAGACAGAGACAGACAGAG
>NC_136264.1:66422267-66549767 GCF_964187855.1 Myxine glutinosa | reverse complement strand
TGTGTGTGTGTGTGTGTGTCTACGTCTGTGTGTGTGTGGTTGTGTGTGTGTGTGTATGTGTGTGTATGTGTGTGTGTGTATGTGTGTATGTGTGTGTAATTGTGTATGTGTGTGTGTATGTGTGTGTGTGTGTATGTGTGTGTTTGTCTGTGTGTGTGTGTGTGTGTGTGTGTGTGTGTGTGTGTGTGTATGTGTGTGTGTGTGTCTGTGTCTATGTGTGTGTTTGTCTGTGTGCATGTACGCATGTATGTATGTATGTGTGTATGTATGTATGTTTGTGTGCATGTGTGTGTATCTGTCTGTCTGTGCATATGTGTCTGTATGTGTGTGTTTGTGTGTGTGTCTGTGTGTATTTGTGTGTGTGTGTGTGCGTGGGCATTTATGCACATGTATGTGTCTGTCACACCTCACTCAAAAGGGTTCCTACTCTCCGAGAATAATAATAACTTGCGGAAACATGAAATCACGAGTGTGATATCTTGACAACTAAACGTAAAGTGAAGTGGAGATTTTGTAACAACTAAGACTGCACAAAGGTATTATTGTAAACTGAGATTTTAGTTGCTAATACACAGGACAGACCGAGGTGGAGGTGAAGGAACATTCTCAGGTTTTCAGCATTAATAACTTGCTCCGGCTTTGAGACGATGTCAAGGTTGCTTGGTCGTGTTGCAAAACAAGCATTCTTAAAACTCATCCTCCACGAAGAACTTGTGTGTGTGACAGCTGAACTTAAATATATTTCTCCTGCTTTGAAACTATATCAACCTCGCTTGCTCGTGGTGTTGAACAAAATGGGTCGGTGATTCGAACTAGGGACCTGCAGTTCCACAGATGTGCGAGTATACAGTCACGTGAAAAAGTAAGTACACCCCACGTAAAGTTTTGACTTTTTCAACCTATTTCAACATACAGCCATTTGATCTTCATTTCAACAATGTTGATAGATAAAGGTGATATAATATAACAAATATCATGAAACATTTACATTTTGTAGTCCATTGTATAATTTAAATAAACATAAATGCAAATTTCACATGTGGAAAAAGTAAGTACACCCCGACATTTATCACTACTTCAAATACCTAAAATTAGTATCAGGTGCACCAGCTCAGGTGCAAATGATTAGAACATCGATAGAGAGGATCTTGGAGGAACCTGTCTAATTTAAACCTCAGACATTTAGTTTGATTTGCTCTTTGTTGCCGAAGTGTGCGGCATCACCATGCCGAGATCAAAAGAGCTCACTGAGGCCTTCAGAAAGAAGGTTGTAGATGCCTACGAGTCTGGGAAGGGATTTAAAAAAATCTCCAAACAATTTGAAATCAATCATTCGACTGTCCGGAAGATCATCTTCAAGTGGAGAAGATTCCAAACAACTGCCAACTTGTTCAGGCCAGGCCGCCCCAGCAAGTTCAGCCCGAGAGCGGACCGCAAGATGCTGAAAGAAGTCTCTAAGAACCCCAGAATGTCATCACGGGACCTACAGGTAGCTCTTGCCACTGTTGATGACAAAGTGCACGAGTCTACCGTTAGAAAGAGGCTGCACAAATTTGATCTACATGGGAGGTGTGCCAGGAGGAAACCTTTGCTGTCCAGAAAGAACATCAGGGCAAGACTAAAGTTTGCCAATGAACACCGAGGCAAAGACCAGCACTTCTGGAACAATGTGCTCTGGACAGATGAGCCAAAGGTAGAGCTATTTGGCCACAGTACCAGAAGACATGTTTGGCGAAACCCAAAGACAGCATTTGACCACAAGAACCTGATACCAACTGTAAAGCATGGTGGTGGAAATATTATGGTTTGGGGCAGCTTTGCTGCATCAGGGCCTGGGCAGCTCACCATCATAGAATCCACTATGAATTCTTCATTGTACCAGAGGGTGCTTTTGGATAATGTGAGGCCATCTGTCGTGGTATGTTTACCAGTAAATCCATCAAGGAATGGCTGAAAAGAAAGAAATGGAGGGTTCTGGAATGGCCAAGTCAAAGCCCGGATCTAAATCCCATCGAGATGTTGTGGGGGGATTTGAAACGAGCTGTGCTTGCAAGAAACCCCTCAAACATCGCACAGCTGAAATAATTCTGCATGGAGGAGTGGGCAAAAATTTCTCCCAGTCGATGTCAGAAACTGGTAGAC
The DNA here is from genome assembly GCF_964187855.1 of Myxine glutinosa. NCBI lineage: Eukaryota > Metazoa > Chordata > Myxini > Myxiniformes > Myxinidae > Myxine > Myxine glutinosa. Next base: position 66,547,625 of record NC_136264.1, on the reverse strand, counting down.
AGTTATGAGAAACGCCTACTTGAGGTTGTTCCTGCCAATAGGGGCGATACCACCTATTAGAGCCAAGGGTGTACTTACTTTTTCCACATGCCAAATTTGCATTTATGTTTATTTAAGTTATACAATGGACTACAAAATGTAAATGTTTCATGATATTTGTTGTATTATATCACCTTTATCTGTCAATATTGTTGAAATGAAGATCAAATAGCTGTGTGTTGAAATATGTTGAAAAAGTCAAAACTTTACATGGGGTGTACTGGTATATTGGTATATTGGCAACCTTGCACTTTTTTCAAATAATGCACCATTTCTTCCAGAAAATTGTTGAAATCAAAAAATCTTTTGGTATCCACACATGTATTTCTTTGGTTTACAGTGGAACAAATCAAAAAAGTAAAAGTTACTAAATCTTAGCGTATTCCACCCAGAAATCCTAAAATGGCCTGGACAATATTATTGGCACCTTTTAGAAGTTGTTAGAAATAATTAGATTTCAAGCAGGTGATTCTCCTTTACTTTGGAATTGATATCACCTGTGGTGAGTTGGACGTGCCTGCAATATAAAAATCACTCATTCAAACAGTTTGAATGAAGAAAAGGAGTCATTCTGCTGTTTTGTGTCACTGTGAGCACCGCAATGAGCATTGAGAAAAGAAAGAAAACAAGAGAATTGTCTGAGGAGGTCAGACACAAGATTGTAGCCAACCATGGACAATCTCAAGGCGACAAGTCCATCTCCAGAGACCTTAATGTTCCTGTGTCCACCATATGCAATGTTGTCAGGAAGCTTAAGGCCCATGGCACTGCAGCCAACCTCCCTGGATGTGGCCGCAAGAGAACGCTTGATTGAAGTGAGGGATTGCAGCGAAGGATTGTTTGAATGGTGGAGAAAGCACCTCAATTAACTGCCAAACAGATTCAAGCTGACCTTCAGACACAAGGTACGACAGTTTCTATTCGCACCATCCATCACCAATTCAATGAAAGGGAGTTCTATGGAGGACCCCACTGCTCAGAGATATATATATATATATATATATATATATATATATATATATATATATATATATATATATATATATATATATATATTGTAACGAATTTGAGAAGTGTAACGGATTTGAGAAGTGTAACAATTTTGAGAAAGTGTAACGAATGTGAAAAGTATGGTTTTGTTGTGTGTAACTGACCCTCGTAATGTAAAGAATGGTCGCAGCTCGTCCTCTTAGTTAATTCCATAAACCTACACACAGGACACGATATATCCTTTTAAATAGTTAGTCCCTTATTCTCTGTGTAGGCTAAGGATGTGTTTCCCACTAGTTTGACTCTTCATTGCACCAAATTAAATAAGAGTAGGCCCTCTGACGCCCCATGGCAGCTTCCAAGTGCCAGGTTCGCCACTTTGCTGCAATTGCCTCTTTAGGCACTTTACTGCATTTTCATCTGCCGTCCACTTTGCTGCATTTGACTCCATTACGCACGAGGTAACGCCGAAGAAGAAAGGCGGGTCTCCACCTCGTCATAGAGGGGAGGAGTAAGTCGGCCCGCTCATCCAACCCAGAACAAGGGGTTTGGCTTGGGAGGGCGGAGAGAGAACGTTTGGGGAAGGTTCGAAAAGGGTGAAGGGCGGGGCCTATATAACCCGCCGCGGGACGCTCCCAAGAGATCTGAGATGAGCTTTTCCGGAGATGGGTCCAGGAGATGCGCTGGAGACGAGCAGGTGTGACCGAGCCGCCGTGAAACGTGCCGCGCGGCAGGAAAAGCGGACCGGAGCAACGCAAGGAGCGCACGAGGCAGCAGTACAGAGAAAGGAACTTCGCCCGCGCAGTTTGGGACCAAAGCTCGGCTTCTTGACGGCGGTGCCTTCTGGCCCGACCGTGCCCAGTACCCACTGAACCTTCCTTGCCCCTAAAAGCCACCCATCTCCAAGCCATTCCTTCCTGCCTGCATTTCCCCGTGTAAGTGTGATCGTCCGTCTGTCTTTAACGTTGTCCTGGGGTTTATTAATTAAGCTTGTTATAGGTAAGCTAAAGATTTCACTGTGTGCCTGCTCCTTCCATTTTCTGTATATAACCAACTGCTCTCTTTGCCTTGGCTTGTGTAAATAATTAATAAAACCTGTTATTCCTCCATACGTCTTCTTCTTCCTCCCCTTTACATTCGGTCGCTTTAGAGGTTTCCATATTAAGTGTACGTGGCGCGATTCGGCCAACGTCTGGGTGAATCGGGGAAAAACTGTTCGGCCGCGGTGCCTCCGCTCGGTAAATAACATCTAATCCGCGGACCGTAACAATATATATATATATATATATATATATATATATATATATATATATATATATATATATATATTGTTGTGGATATGAGAATTGTGTTTTTTTTAAATTGCTTTATTGTGGACCCTCCTTCCTCCAGTTGTTGTGTATAAAGGTCAAAGGGCGTCCCGTAGTTAGGTCATATACAATCACGTTTAGCCAATCATAGATTCCCTGCTTGTTGGTAGTTATTTCCTTTTTCTGTGTATTAGGCTAAGGCTTTGTCTTCCATTAAATGACACTCCATTGCACCGAATTCAAATAGATAGATCCCCTTTTATTCCCAAAGCCCCATTCCCAAAGTCTCGATTGCCAACTGCATTCGCCGCAGCTGCTGGGCGGTTTTCACCGCGACTCCATTAGCCACGAGGTGGGCTTGGAGAAGAAGGGGGAGGAGCCGCCGAATCCAGGGCGCGGCCCACCGATCGTCATCAAGGGTGGAGCCAGAGAGCCCGTGCCCACCAATCAGGGCCGAGGCGACCTCACCGATGGGCGTGTCCTGGAGGCCGGCGGTTTGATCGCCCGAGGGAGATATAAGTGCGCGCGGAAGCCTTTAAGATGAGTCCAGATGAGCTGAGAGGAGAGATGAGTTCTGAGTCCAGGAGATGAGCAGGTGTGACCAAGCCGCCGTGACACGTGCCGTGCTGCAGGAGAAACGGACCGAGGCAACGCAAGGAGCGCGCGAAGCAGCAGTGCGGACAAAGGAACTTCGCCCGCGCAGTTTGGGACCGCGGGAGTTCGCACGACCGCGGCTCGGTTTCTTGATGGTGGTGCCTTCCGGCCCGACCGTGCCCAGTCCCCGTTTAACCTTCCTTGCCTCTCAAAGCCATCCATCTCCAAGCCATTCGTTCCTGCCATCATTTCCCCGTGTAAGTGTGAATGTTTGTCCGTCTTCCACGTTGTTCTGGGGTTTATTAATTAAGCTTGTATAGGTAAGCGAATGATTTCACTGTCTCCTGCTCCTTCCATTTCCCTGTATATAACCTTGACTGCTCTCTTTGCTTTGGCTTGTGTAAATAATTAATAAATCCTGTTATTCCTCCGTACTTCTTCTTCTTCTTCATTCTCGTTCGGTCGCTTTAGTGGTTTCAATATTGAGTGTACGTGGCGCGATTCGGCCAACGTTCAGGATCGGGTTTAGTGAAGGCTAATGACTCGAACTTTGGGTTGCTAAAAACCGCTCGGCAACTAACTAGACCATCCAAACCGGGGTTCGAGCGGTACTTGTCTCCCTAGTCTGCGGAGGGACGGATAAAGGTATTCGGGATAAACCCTGGGCCCATAACCCTGATCTGTTCCATCCCGCGGGATAGCGTTACAAGTGCCAGGACCGGAGATGGTCAGCTTAACAAGACAAGGGACTAACCACCCCTTGCTAAGAGGGAAGAGCCGTACTCCGTATCCGTAACAATTGGTAGTCAGGAGTTGGGATTCGAACCTGGGACTAAATTTATTTAGCCCAAATTTTGGACACCAATTGTGCTATTGGCCGTAACAATTGGTGTCTGGGTGTGAGATTCGAGGCCCGAACCAAATTTTTAAACATCTAAAAAAAAAAAAAATTTGGTCAAAATTTGGAGCGGCCGAGATTGCAATAACATCTAAATTTAAATCGTGCCATGGATGGTCAAGGCGACGGAATGCCGGTGGGGGAACTAGAAGGGGGGGTAGAATCGACCCAGGACCCCAGGGAAGAAGTGGGAAAAATGGAGGAGGAGAGCAAAGAAGGTGCGGTCGTGGGGGTTAAGGGCACACGAAATGGCGGCCTCCCGTACGTGACGGCGATAGCCGGACCCGCAGTGCCAATGGACTGGGGCCTTTTGATGATGCATTTCAGTGCCGCTCTGATGGGTGACAGTAAGGGATTTGATGCAATGATGGCTACCCAGTGGCTAGACGCGAAAAAAGCGAGGCACGAAGCAAGGTACAACCCGGTTGGATTTCAGGAGCAAATAAACGCCACGATGGAAAGAATACGGGAAGACATTGACCGCAGGGTGGGCGAAAAGGTCCCAAGGGTGCACGACGAGGTAAAGCGGGTCGAGGAGCACTGGTTGAACGAAGTTGAGAAAAGCACAGGTAACTGGACCGGGGTAGAAATCGCGACCTGGGGTATGGGGCAGCCGGTGACCGTTGAGGTAGAAGAGGGAATTTTAATAAAGCCAGCGGTCGTCGAGGTGAATAAAGAAAAAGTGCTGGGAATTGAAATTGGAGAGACCGGGGGCTTAGAAAAGCACTCGCGGCAGGGAGGAATGGAAAATGTGCAAAGTCCCTGCTCACATCACGATGCTGTGCTTAATAACACCAATGAAAGTTTGCAGGTGGTGTTGGAGCGAAGGAGGAGGATCCCCCAGGTGAGTCGTGCTGTGTATTGTGCGGGGAGATTTTGTAGAAGGATGTTTGGCGACAAAAGAATTGTCGCGCGATTGGGGTCAATATGGCACCCGGGCGTTGGTGAAGGGTCCCGTGTGAGTGGAAATGGCACGCGTGTGAAAACAAAGTGTGCGTCAAGGGGTGAGCATGTTACGAAGCGCGAGTGTGAAACCGAGTGCGAGCGAGAATGCACGTCGGGGTGTACGGAGAGTGAGTTGGTGGTGGCGCGAGTGTGAGAGGGCACATCGGAGCGTGAGTGTGAAACCGAGTGTGAGCGAGAATGCACGTCGGGGTGTACGGAGTGTGACCCGGAGAGTGAGTTGGTGGTGGCGCGAGTGCGAGAGGGCACATCGGAGCGCGAGTGTGAAACCGAGTGCGAGCGAGAATGCACGTCGGGGTGTACGGAGTGTGACCCGGAGAGTGAGTTGGTGGTGGCGCGAGTGCGAGAGGGCACATCGAAGCACGAGTGTGAAACCGAGTGCGAGCGAGAATGCACGTCGGGGTGTACGGAGTGTGACACGAGGAGTGAGTTGGTGGAGGAGCGGGTGCGAGGATGCACGTTTGGGATGAACGGTGAGAGTGTGCGAGAAAGCACACCTGAGTTGGTAATGGCGCGGGTGTGGGAGAGCCCATCGGAGCGCGTGAGTGGGTGGATGCAAGAGTGCACGCCCATGGTGAGTGGTACAGAGTACGTACTGAGGGAGAGTGCACAAGACGGTGCGCGAGGTGTGTTAAGGGAGTGTGCGAACGGGGAGTGTGCGTGAGAGGTGTGGTGTGTAACAGGGAGTGCGGTGGTGGAATGGACGGAGTGTGTGGGATGCACTGGAGGCGCCGAGACGCCAGGTTTTGTGAGCGTGAAACGGGTCGCGTATGCAAGTGAAGCATTGACATTGAACGGGTTAGCGTTTAGGGCGACGGATAGCCTACGCGGGTGCTCGGTGCGCGGTGCGCTTTGTTGGATGCTGGGCCCCGCACGGTCGAGTTCGGGCCTTGTCGGGCGAGGCGACCGGTCCGGTTCAAGGGCGAATAGGAGGAAGCGGGACGGTGCCCCCTGGCGGGGGCGGGGTTCCGACCGGGCGAGATTGAGCCATCGGACCCGGGACCGCAAGGTTCCGAGCCGCGATGAGGAGGGGAACCTCGGCCCGAGTATGCCTCCTCCCCAGAATCGTGAATGCCGGACGGATCCAACTGCAGGCGACCAAACAACCCGCGTTCATTGCTCGGCTTTACGAAGCCGAGTTTAATGATGTCATGACGCACCGAGGCTAGGATATAGCGGACTGTGATGATGGTGATAGTGTTTTTGGATTCGGAATTTTGGGATAGAAAATTTTTGATTGGTTGGAATTTGGAGAGCCAAATTGGTAGTGAGAGATACCCGATGTGGTGGGATGGCAACTCTGCCATCCCTCACAACGGGGGCAAAGGAGCACTAGTCTTATGGGGTTTGGCAGTGAAAACTAGCCCGGGAGGGTTAGGATATCGTGTGTAGGGACTTAGAGATTGACCATAGGTAACGGTAAGGTTTAGGTAGCAACATTGAACCGGTAGTGCGGACATAGAGGGGGTAGTTGGATTATAATGACGAGGGAGCGCAATAGTTTAAAGGGGCGACTGGGAAGCGCAAGTTCCAGAGGGGAGTAGTTAGATGAGATGATGCCGTGTGTGAGGATCGAAAGTGTATTGAGCAGGGTATGAGTAAATGATTGTAATTGTGAGTTGTATTGAGATTGCACAGGTGTGCAACTGAACAGGTGTATGGAGCAGTGTATGAGTGAGTGATGGTGATGTGTGCTGTGTTGACCAAATGGTCCAGGAAGGAAGGAGGGTGCAGGTGGCACCAGGTGAGATTGCACAGGTGTGCAAGTGAATGGAGAATGGTTGTGTGGAATACATGGTGTGTGGAATATATGGAGTATGGAATGGATGGTCGTGGAGTGAGTATGGTGGAAACTGTGGAGTGGAGTGGATGGCGCGAAGGTGTGGATGGGGGAAAGGAGGATGGACCCCATCACGAATACCCGGGGAGGGTAGTGTAAGAGTTAGGTAGAGGGTACAGGTAAATTGTGATTGGATATTGGCATCTGTGGTGCGTGGTGGAAGAATGATGGATGGATGGGTGCATTAGTGTTGTGGAAATGGCTGGGCGTGTAGCCTGTTAGTATGTGTAGTTGATTGGACACTCCACCACTGTGAGGATGTCGGCCAGGTGAGGCCACAGGTGGGCTCTGGGAGCCGGTAGAGTTGTTGTGGATGGGGCCCGAGGATCCGGAGGACGGACCTGGGTAGCCCAGTGCCAGAGGGCACCGAGGGGTGACAGAGCCAGGAGGGGCCTTCCCCAATTAGATAGGTTAGGTGAGGAGCAGGTAAGCTCCGAGGCAACTACAGTGGTGGAGGTGTGCAGGTGGGTAGGCCTGCTGGGAGAGCTGCACGACCCAGCCCGGAAATTGTGCAAGGGCACCGGGAGTTGAATCGGGGGAGTGAGACCCCAAATTGATGAAGCACCACAGTTTGGTCAATGGGAATTGGTTTTTAGAACCCATAGAGTAAGTTGGCCAATGGTTTTGCAGGGAAAGACCCCGGGTAGTGTAAAGTGTGTTAATGTCATTTAGAAGATAGTTAGGCTTAAGAATCTCCTCGCACCATCTGCATCCACTCACCTGAGGTGACAGGAATCCGCACCATGCCATGTTTTTATTATTTTATTGTGCAAATGTTTGGAATGTGAGACGCATCATGACGTGGGTGTGACATTGTGCTGATGATCCATCTCTTCCTCCTTATGAGGATTGATGATGAATTGGTGATGGCAAATTTTGAAGTAGAGGAAGTGAGGACGAATTTGGTATCGGGGAAATATGGGGAAGACGAGACATTAGTGACGAATTTGTAAATGTGTAGGTTGTTGTAAATATGGGGTAAGGGCAAGGGTAGAGTAGGTGACGGGGGGGGTGACGTACGGTAGGGACGAGCTTTTCTCCGCTCCGTCTCCATACGCACCTCGCCTTGCATTGCCTTTATTGATGTGTACCCTTGTGACCTTACCCCTCGCTCACCTGTCTTCCCCCCCCCCCCCCTTGTCTCCCACACGAGGACTGTGCGCCACTGGGAGCCGAGGGGAGCGTGCGGGAGTCCGCCATTGTGCGCCCGAAACTCCCGGAACCAGCTGTCTGCATCGATGCACCACCTTATGGACCACATGTCTGTGGCTGAGCACCACTGATGGACCCCATGGGTTGGGGAATGGCCCCTCTGCTGGAACTGGCCATGAAGGCCCGAGATCTTGCTGGCGGACCTTGGTCACAGGGCACCTATGCCCTACAGGTGAACCATACATAGTCGGCCCTGTGGGCCATAAATAAAAAATGGACACGTTGGTGCACTTTTATTATGTCCAAATAGGCCGCCAGCAAAGAAGATGACAACATCTGGAAGAATAACAATAGCCAGCAGAGGGAGCCGAAGAGGAAGGCCAGCACCAGGGTTTGTTGTTTTTATTTTTTATTGAACTGCAATGACTGTGCACCGATTGGTGCTTGAGGGTGTTTTGGTGCTTTGTGGGTGCTTTCTGGTGCGTCGATGCAGGGCAAGCTGTCTCTCCCCCCCAAAAGAACAATCACAGGTCCTGGGTTGCCATTGTAAATAAAGATAGCGTCATTGTAAATAATGTGCCCCCACCGTTCATGTATAGTTTGAAGACCATTCCGCAATTCGGTTAGCTGTGGGCGTGAATCTGTTAGGCAGGGTGCAATGGAGCAGCGGGACATATTTATTTATGTTTTAAAACTGTCACACTCAGGGTCAGGTTAAATGTAGAGGGAACTACACCTACGTGCCACACTAAACGTAAAGGTAATAGGCCTGGGCCATGCCTAAGAGGAGGAGGGTGCAGTGTTGTGGATATGAGAATTGTGTTTTTTTTAAATTGTTTTATTGTGGACCCTCCTTCCTCCAGTTGTTGTGTATAAAGGTCAAAGGGCGTCCCGTAGTTAGGTCATATACAATCACGTTTAGCCAGTCATAGATTCCCTGCTTGTTGGTAGTTATTTCCTTATTCTGTGTATTAGGCTAAGGCTTTGTCTTCCATTAATTGACACTCCATTGCACCGAATTCAAATAGATAGATCCCCTTTTATTCCCAAAGCCCCATTCCCAAAGCCTCGATTGCCAACTGCATTCGCCGCAGCTGCTGGGCGGTTTTCACCGCGACTCCATTAGCCACGAGGTTGGCTTGGAGAAGAAGGGGGAGGAGCCGCCGAATCCAGGGCGTGGCCCGCCGATCGTCATCAAGGGTGGAGCCAGAGAGCCCGTGCCCACCAATCAGGGCCGAGGCGACCTCACTGATGGGCGTGTCCTGGAGGCCGCCGGTTTGATCGCCCGAGGGAGATATAAGCACGCGCGGAAGCCTTTGAGATGAGTCCAGATGAGCTGCGAGGAGAGATGAGTTCTGAGTCCAGGAGATGAGCAGGTGTGACCAAGCCGCCGTGACACGTGCCGCGCTGCAGGAGAAACGGACCGAGGCAACGCAAGGAGCGCGCGAAGCAGCAGTGCGGACAAAGGAACTTCGCCCGCGCAGTTTGGGACCGCGGGAGTTCGCACGACCGTGGCTCGGTTTCTTGACGGTGGTGCCTTCCGGCCCGACTGTGCCCAGTCCCCGTTGAACCTTCCTTGCCTCTCAAAGCCATCCATCTCCAAGCCATTCGTTCCTGCCATCATTTCCCCGTGTAAGTGTGAATGTTTGTCCGTCTTCCACGTTGTCCTGGGGTTTATTAATTAAGCTTGTATAGGTAAGCTAATGATTTCACTGTGTCTCCTGCTCCTTCCATTTTCCTGTACAAAACCTTGACTGCTCTCTTTGCTTTGGCTTGTGTAAATAATTAATAAATCCTGTTATTCCTCCGTACTTCTTCTTCTTCTTCATTCTCGTTCGGTCGCTTTAGTGGTTTCAATATTGAGTGTACGTGGCGCGATTCGGCCAACGTTCAGGATCGGGTTTAGTGAAGGCTAATGACTCGAACTTCAGGTTGCTAAAAACCGCTCGGCAACTAACTAGACCATCCAAACCCGGGTTCGAGTGACATAGCTCTTGAGGGAATCCAAAATATGGTCAGCGTCGTCGATGATGTGCTAACCTATGGACCGACATTCAAGGAGCATGTTCAACAGGTGCGGAATGTACTTCTCCGATGTCGGGAACATGGCATCACATTGAACCCACAGAAATTTCACTTCGCTCAGGACAGTGTCAAATTTTGTGGCTACATCATTAATCGCGATGGCGTCGCATCGGATCCGGGCAAACTGAGTGCTATTGCGGACTTTCCTACACCTACCAACATCACTGACTTACTTGGTTTGGTTCATCAGATGGATAGCTTTTCCACTGAGATTTCGACAGCTTCGGATCCTCTCCGGAGTCTACTGAAGAAGGGATCAGTCTTTGATTGGACTGCCGATCATGACAACGCATATCTTGCTAGCGGTACTTGTCTCCCTAGTCTGCGGAGGGACGGATAAAGGTATTCGGGATAAACCCTGGGCCCATAACCCTGATCCATTCCATCCTGCGGGATAGCGTTACAAGTGCCAGGAGCGGAGACGGTCAGCGTAACAAGACAAGGGACTAACCACCCCTTGCTAAGAGGGAAGAGCCGTACTCCGTATCCATAACAATATATATATATATATATATATATATATATATATATATATATATATATATATCTATATATATATATATATATATATATATATATATATATATATATATATATATATATATATATACAGTGAAACCTTGACTTACGAGTTTAATTCGTTCTGTGACCGAGCTCGTAACTCAATTTGCTCGTTTCTCAAATTAAATTTCCCCATTAAAATGCATTGAAATGCTATTAATCCGTTCCAGCCCGCCAAAAACCACACCAATTTTTTTTTAAATATACAGTATATATAAAAATATCTCGCGCTTTATATTTCACCTGTATGCAGCATACAAGTTGGCAGGATGGCCTGGACTGGAGGTACGCACACTTGACTCTAAACTGTCCAGCCTGGGTTTGAATCCCGACCCAGCTATAACCTGTCATGGGTGAATCACAGGCAGGGTGATTCATCAATGTGTGTACCGCTAAACTGGGCGCCCCGTTTGCGTCCCATTAGTTGTTGGATGTTAAGGATCTCACCGTGTTTTCCACAAAGAGAAGGCGAGCTATCGCCGGCACTCTGAACAAGTTGTGGCCTGGCATGCTCTTCTCCTCTGCCGTTATATACGTCCTCCTCGGCATCTTTTTCCAGAAGAGCCCTGTCTCGTCACAGTTGAAGATTTGCTGGGGGATGTATCGTTCGGCTTCTATCAGTTCGGCAAAAGTTATAATAAAATCTTCAGCTGCCTTCACATCCGAGCTTGCTGCCTCACCATGCCTGACGACGGAGTGAATGCCGGTCCTCTTCTTAAAATTATTAAACCATCCCCGACTGGCTTTGAATGACTTCCGATGCCTTGTCCGTTGATGTTCCCGCCGTCTGCTGCACCAAATCCCCGTAAATGTCTCGTGCCTTCTCACAGATGATGCTCTCGGTCACGGTATCTCCTGCGAGCTGCTTCTCCGTCAACCACACAAACAACAACTTCTCCATCTCTTCATGGATAGAGGTCCGGAGCTTTGAAATAATCGTAACGCCCTTGGCTGGCGTTATAGCCTTTATCGACTCCTTCTGCTTCAAAATCGTACATATCGTAGAAGTACTACGATCGTACTGCCTCACCAAGTCGACAACACGCACACCTCGCTCATGTTTTTCGACGATTGCGTGTTTTATATCCAAGCACATCATCCTCTTCTTCTTCTCAGTACTGCCCTTGGCACTCAATTTCTTAGGACCCATGGTGAAAACTAAGAAATTTTCCAAAATAACCAAAATGCGAAAACAAAGCAGCAGCGATATACGGCAGAGATGCTTGCACAGCAAGATAACCACGTGACCGGAACCCACCTGGTGGCGGGTGGCATAAGCTCGTAACTCAGATCTCGGCTCGCATCTCAAAGCAAAAAACCGCCCGAGCGACGGCTCGTATCTCGGAAAACTCGTAAGTTGGTGCACTCGTAAGTCAAGGTTTCACTGTATATATATATATATATATATATATATATATATATATATATATATATATATATATATATATATATTATATATATATATTATATATATATATTATATATATACATACATACATACATACATACATACATACATATATATATATATATATATATATATATATATATATATATATATATATATATATATATATAATCAACGAACATAACAGCGTGACGAGCGCTGTCCTGATCTCCTGTGGACCGAAGTCCTAGACCAAAGCGTCACCTCCGACCCAAAGGGTCTAGGACTGGGTCGGAGGTGACGCTTTGGTCTAGGACTTCGGTCCACAGGAGATCGGGACAGCGCTCGTCACGCTGTTATGTTCGTTGATTATTATCACCGCCGATCGCACCGCACCCCCTGGTTTTGGTTTGCACTGGTGGGAACGATGGTCTGTGTGGCAGACAGGCTGTTGGTTCCTTGCGGGTTATGCGGTATTTACCCTGTGAGACATAATTCGTGGCTGGTGCTCACCATTAAAGCTAGGAGGTGCCTTGATCATATATATATATATATATATATATATATATATATATATATATATATATATATATATATATATATATATATATATATATATATATATATATATATATATATATATATATAAATATATAAATAAATATATATATATATATATATAAATAAATAAATATATATATATATATAAATATATATATATATATATATATATATATATATATATATATATATATATATATATATATATATATATATCCCTTAAACGGGGTGAAAATTTTAAAATGTTAATTTGAATTGAATGTTCTCATGGCCTAGATGTGATCCATTTGGGATAGAAACACAGCATTCAAAACTTCATACAAGTCTGTTTCTCTTTAGAGGTAGTCCAGGCACCTTCAAGAATCAAGATTTTATATATGGAGAGTACACAACAAAATATACGACTATACAAACACACTTCTCAAAGTTATTTTCATTTATCCTTGTCCCCCGTCGCACCGCGGAGCGAAATGGGGCCTATGGTTTTCCCTTCCGTCCGTGTGTGCGTCCGTGCGTGCGTGTGTGTGTGCATACGTGCGTTGAACCTTGTGAGCGGAATATCTTGAAAAATAAATGAACTACTAACTTCCAATCCGGTGTGTGGGTGTATCTACGCATAAGGAAGAAAGCTATTGAAAATTTGGTCGCCACGTCAAAATCCAAGATGGCCGCCGCCATGTATGTCTGAACCTTGTGAGCGGAATAACTTGAAAAATAAGCGAAGTACCAACTTCTAATCTGGTGTGTGGGTGTATCTAGGCATAAGGAAGAACGCTATTGAAAATTGGGTCGCCAGGTCAAAATCCAAGATGGCCGCCACCATATATGTCTGAACCTTGTGAGCGGAATATCTTGAAAAATAAACGAACTACTAACTTCTAATCTGGTGTGTGGGTGTGTCTCCAACCCACTCGCAAATATTATCGACTCTTCCATGTTTCCTGCGTCTTCCACTTTGTCAACTCACATCACTTCACCGATGGGGGACCTAGGCGTAACGCTTGTTCTATTTAACATTCCTGATGTTATTATATTTCCTGATGTTATTATATTAGTTTCTAGTCAAGGAAGTTCTCACCAACATAGGTCATATCATTGCTGCCTGATTTTAGCCAATGTTGCTTTCCGACAGTCTTGATAAGTACGGCGGTGTTCAGACACAACTTGAAGTAAGAATTGGAGTTGCTCCTCATCCTTGGTAAGGAGCCGGTTGTAACTTTTCATGAGGGCCACACCTCGTTCAGCGTGGTCATTTACGACCTTCAACTCCCTGATCTGTTCCACAGCAGCTCTGTAGCCTTCATGGTCACCCCATGTGCTTGGATCCACAGTTCAAAAGTCTGACGAGATTTTCAACTTTTCGAATAATGTTTTTGTGTGTGGTGACACAAATTCTTCAATTCCCTTCTCGCTTAAGACTTTCATGTCAGGCCATGGCATCTTTGATGGTTCTTCATTTAATGGACACTTGCCTTTCAGTGCTTCCACCATCAGATGTTTAGTAGCGATGGGCACTTGTTTGTCGAAGAAGGCCAACCCCACCAGCTCTTCTGACAAGTACCACAGATGGTCACTCAACTTCTCACTGGTGGCTGTTGAGATTGCACGAGATTACTGATGATTGGGATTGGGATAATTGAGATTACTAATGTATCTGTGATAAACTTAATTTAACTAGTTGATTGTTTTACCACTCTTACTCTAGTCCATAGATGTGATAATTATTCATAAGCATGTTTTATCAAACGGTTTTATTTATTTCTGTGATACATACTGTATTATCTGTGATATGTGTTTTTAGTGTTACATGACCTCAATCACATGGCCTTTAGGGGGAAATGTTCAAGGGTCCTGGACTACCTCTAAGTATTTATGAATGTAGCTGACATTTGGCCTGTTTTGTTTTTATGGCAAATGGACCAGGTGTAGATGGTGTGAGCTTAACATTTCAAACTTTCAAAAATAAGGGCCACCCTAATTATATATCTATGTATATATTGTTGCGGATCTCAAACGTCGGCTCTCCCCTTATCAAGAGGGGGTTAATCCCCTTGTCCTCTTATCTAGCCGACGCGACCCTGGAAGTTATAACGTTCCTTCCGGTCAGTGGTAAATAGGGATGTTGGTCGATTTTTAGTCCTATTACCTAATTACTACCACCGACTGTAAAGCAAGGGAATAAATCCCGCCCGAATCACGGATATTGTTGGAATATTGCCGAGCGGATAGCAATCCGTGACCCGAGCTGTTAACAAGTGACTAGACCCGATTCTCAGCGGTTGCGATCATGCCACGTTTACCCAATGGAGAAAAGATTAGGACAATCGGATTAAGGAGAAACCAGAAAGAACAGGGCAATTTATTACAGATGTACAAAGAAGAAGACGAAACGAAAGGATGTACAAGAAAGAAAGAGGAAGGAAAAGTACACAGGGCAGCCTTAGACAGTCTTATTCTACTCCCCAGACAAACGGGCACGTCTCACATATGGACACTCACACGGGGATTGCAGATGGTAGGGTGGAAGGTCCGGCGATGGGTCCAGGCTCCAGTCCGGCTCCGGTCCAGCAGACAAAACCCGGCAGGCAGCTCTTCACGTAGCATAACGAGAGCGGACAATTATAATGACGGGGGAAGGCTGGTATACTGGCGTACGTAATATGCGCACTACTCGCTCCAAGCGCCCCCCTCCCCAATGTCCTGCACGCTGTAGTTCGTGGCAATGCGTGCCGCGTGCTCACCCTTAGTACAGCGGGTTGCCACAGCGCGTCTCTTTGAAATACCAATGCTTGGCTTCAGTTCCCTCATAAAGCGCATGTCCCAGGTCAAGCGCCTCTCTCTCCCCGCTCAGACCTCTTTTATGAGCGCTGCTTCGTAATTCTTCCCATCCGTCCTTCCAAGCCCTTCAAATCGCAGCAGTCCTCTTCGCACAAGCTTCCTACGAGAGTCCTCCCAAGCCATTCAAATTGCAGCAGTCCTCACGAGGGCTTTGCGTGCGCGCTTTTATAATCAAGCCAGTGAACGCTCTCGAAGCCCAAAAGCCACGCCCGTCAGGCGATGTCACTCCAGCCCTGGTTGGCTGGTTATGGCTTACCGGCCCCACCCTGACGGCTGGTTGACGTGGCCACACCTCCATCCTGGTGCTCCGCCCTCTTCTCGGGCCTTACCTCGTGGGTTTCTGGGCTGGTTTGGGTGGAAGCCCAGCGAGGTTGCAAACGCCGCTGCCCCTAAAGGGCGAGGGCGATGGCTAGCGCTTAATGGCGTCGCTTGGAAGGGAGGCTGCCAAAATGAACGGAAGGGCCTACTCTTATTTGATTGACGCAACGCAGATGCAACTATTGGAAAATGGCCTTATCTAACACATACTAAGAAATAACTGACGTCCTATGGTGACCTACATGTTGCTTGTGGCCTACCTATGGGGTGCTACCTTTAACCTTTAATGATGTTATATTTATTTACAAGTGTGGGTTCTCAAAACCGCAACAATATATGAATTCTTCCCCTTATCAAGGGGGGATTAATCCCCTTATCAAGGGGGGATTCATCCCCTTGTCTTTACTGGCCGGGCGGAACCGAGACTTATTACGTCCTTTCCGGGCGAGCGCAAATTAGGGTTTCGCGACCAAATTCTCGATCGTACCTAAGTACTCGCGCCGCCACGGAAACGAGGTAGCAAGCCTCGCATGAACCACGTGAGATTGGAGTATGCCGAGCGGTTTGCGTACACGTGATCCGCACAGTCTCAATTATTGGACCCCGATTTAAGTGGTTCTATTCGTGCCACGCTTAGTCAAATGGAGAAATCATGGGAACGATCGAATCAGGAAGAAAGAAAGAACAGATGGGTTTAATGATTCTCACACGTATGTACAGTTCAAGGACGCAGGGACACAGAGCAAGCTTAGACAGTCTTAACTTATCCCTGGACAACGGGCCCGTCTCACTCACACTCACACAAGGGATTGCAGATGTCGATGTTCACCAACGCGCCGATGTGGTCGTCCAGGATCGGCCCCGTCCGGCTCTCCGTGGTCCACATGCGTCCCGCGAAGATGGTGATAGGCGAAGACCGGGGCTCGTAGGGCGTCTCTCGAACAAAGGCGATATATCAGGCGGAACGGCAAGGGGCGGACTTTTACGGCAAAGGGCGGTTACTCAGCCATTCTTAGGCAAGTGCGGCAAAGCTCATCAAGCTCATCAAGCACTGCGCGTTCTGGCTGTAAGTTCAACAACGAGCACGTCCTTTCCCGTAACTGGTACAAGTCCTCTTTAATGTATTTCTCCCTCCCGGCAAGTCCTTTGGGTTCTCCAGCGCTAGTCCTGTTTAATCTCTTTCTCTCTCCCTGCAAGTCCTGTCGAGGGCTTTGTGCATCGGGTTATATAGGTACGCCCCTCGAACCTTCTGGAACTCACCAGACTCTTCTCACCACGCCCTCTGATGCACAGAAGCTCTGATTGGTGGCTCATGCTTGCCGTCATTGCACCTGCCGCGCCTCAACTCCGCCCCGATCCTCCTCTGCCTCCCTCATGTTAACTCGCCCAAAATGAACCAACGTTAACAAACTGTATTGAGGTTACGGACGTAGGATGATCGGTGGCAGTCGGGCCTATTTTCCTGGCTTTACACAATGCAGAACTAACATAGGAAATGGCCTAGTCTCACACATACTAAGAAATTAAATCAAGACTGATTAAAATATACAGGTGAGGGGGGGAATGGAAGGGGGTGCATCTTTTGTACATTCAGTGTGCATTGTGCAACTGCTACTTCAACTTGCTTGAATAACTTCCAAGCTTTTCTGAAATATTGTGCATCTCAGAAGTTTCGAATTACATAATTGGTGTCCTGAACATTAGGCTACTGAAACGTCTTTCTATTCCACATAACTTTAGACGTCTCTCAATCAGTTTTGTGTTTTCGACAGAATTACATCCCTTCCAACAAATATCAACGACTCAGTTGCATAAAACTATCTTATCCTTAAGAAAAGATTCCCCTAAGCATGTGTGAAGGAGAGGGGGGGTTCCTTGAGTTTAAGGAAGGATTTAAGGAAAAACCTAAGGAATATTCATAAATGCAATCATCCTCAAATTAAGGATGTCCTTAACCATAACTGAACTGGGTGATTTGGAGCCTTCACTGACTGATCTCGGCCATCAATGGTTCGATGAACTTGAAAATTTGCACACGCATATATCATCACGTAATGAACGCGATGGTGATTTTTTTTTTTAAGTGTTAATTTGGCCAATTATTGCCTAATTATTTTGTCCTATAATTCTTAGCTCAACTGGACTTTAGTTCTGTGAGCTTATGCGATTGAGCAGTGCCCGTGGGTGTCAGTGAGTGTGAACACTTCAGTCATTATCGCTTCAACTAAACACACGATTTTGATGAAACTTGGCCACAAGCTGCATATCTGATGCCTAAGGAAGGTGTATTGACTACATCAAAATCTGCGCTCATTGAGCAGGTCTACGGGGTGAGGGTGGGGGGTGTTTGACCCCCCAAAATTAGTATGTGCTCTCTTCTCTCAAACTACACACACTATTTCAATGAAACCTGATCACAACATTCATCGCCCATGATGTTCCCAAGTTTGTTCACGACATAAAAAATATCAGGGTCTGAGAGGGTTTGTGGGGTGTTTGAGCAACTTGCTCCTGATCCAGGTGAGCTTCAGGACCCACGGTTCTGTTTTTCAGTATGTCTTAGCCAACATGCTGAAACACAGAAAAAAATTACAGGTCAATTCATTTACACCATCAGTGTCCGAATGCATGCAACCCTTATTCACATGTGTTTGTTGTACATGAACATATGCAAAAATTGCACTTTTTAGGACATATTGTCATTTGACACGTGAGCGGTAAGTTCGATTTGGACGTTTGTGGTGTCAAAATGTGCGTAAGACCTTAAAGAAAAAATTAATGAGTGGAGAATTCCAAATCACAGCGGTTGTGAAAAAATTGCGAAAACGTCCCCTCCCCAGTGCAGTTAGGGTTAAGGAGAAACTTGAGGAAACATGAAAACAAATCCTCAAATCTTTCCTTAAGGATGCTTCATGCAACCAGGCCAAGATCCTTACAAAAGTGTCATATATATTTATGGTCAATTTACTGTCTGTACTCTGCCTTCAAATAGTCTGTGGCTTCTGCAATCACTGTTCTTCGGCTTTTTATCTATCTATAATTCCAGTAATCTCTGTGTGTATGTTTGTATGTTTGTATGTTTGTATGTTTGTATGTTTGTCTGTGACCGCTGTTTCTCGACAACCACGGGTCCGATATACTTGAAACTTGCCAGGTATATTGCTGGGGACCTGAGGATGTGCCTTTTCAAGGTTTCATATTAATCGGACAAGTAGTTACCGAGCTATGGCGATTTCTTTACCAAACTCCGCAAGCCGTTCGCTTTGGACCAAACCATTTCATGTAAATAGAGGGGGGGGGGGGATTGTCACCGTACTCGCAAGCCGTTCGCTTTGGACCAAACCATTTCATGTAAATAGAGGGGGGGGGATTGTCACCGTACTCGCAAGCCGTTCGCTTTGGACCAAACCATTTCATGTAAATAGAGGGGGGGGGATTGTCACCGTACTCGCAAGCCGTTCGCTTTGGACCAAACCATTTCATGTAAATAGAGGGGGGGGATATAATTTTAGATATATATATAGTACGGGCATGCCCTAGTACTTATAAGTTATGAAAGATCAGTGACGCGTTTAACATGGCCCTGACTGCTGACTCGTGAGTACGTTTGCAAGTAGGGGGTGGTGTTTCATTGTCCAACTTGAGAAAGGCTTTGTGTCCAGAATAATACTTATAATAACCAGTTCGGATCAGCTATCAAGGCTTCCAAGGAGTAGTACCTGGGGTAGAAACAAAGAATCACGAGACTGCTTCAAATTTAGCAATTAAAAAAAAGACAAAAGTCCAAAAAAATAGATGTTTTTCTTGTAGTAATCGGCATTGTCTCGGTTGCTGTGGACACCCTCTTGGTTTTAAAGGTAAGATTCATTGAATATGGTCACAAATGTTCAATTGAAAATGACTGTAGCTGGTAATTACCCATACGTACTCGAGCCTGAAATAAAATATTTTTTAAATTATCTTCCATACAAAACACAATGTCCGTTTGAGTGTTTGTACAGATGTCTGTCCCCTTCATAAGGGTAGGTTTTAAAGGCCAAATTTTTAACACGAAGGTTAAACATGAATGTGTGTTCACTATGGTATATTTTTGAGGATAAAACAAACTCGAAAAAGATTTTCCATAAAAGAGTAATTATGTCTCCTCTCTTGGAATTGTAGATGGTGGCTTGCAAACCGAGCCTCGAGGATGATTTACAGAAGCGCTTTAAAAAAAATAACAGCAAATAAAAGGCGCAGTGAGGTGAAAGCCGCTACACATGATGTACAATGCACGAAGAGTAAAACAAGTGTTCAATTATATCCGTAGGATGTCTCATAAATAAAGAAGATATAAGCACACATGACACGAGGCCCAGGCTTCAGACTTTGGCACGATCACGAGGCTGCACTGTCGAATAAACTGTTCCAACTCGGTATTTTTGATGCTTTTTACCAGTATTTATATATTAAGCCTTTATATACCCGTTTAGTTTATAACCTTTCCAGACAAGTTTAGTCTTTAACCTTCATATACCAGTTTAGTCTTTCATATTTATATCCCAGTTTAGTCTTTAACCTTTATACACAAGTTTAGTCTTTCATATTTATATATACTAGGGCATGCCCGTACTATATATATATCTAAAAGTATATCCCCCCCCTCTATTTACATGCAATGGTTTGGTCCAAAGCGAACGGCTTGCGAGTACGGTGACAATCCCCCCCCCCTCTATTTACATGAAATGGTTTGGTCCAAAGCGAACGGCTTGCGAGTACGGTGACAATCCCCCCCCTCTATTTACATGAAATGGTTTGGTCCAAAGCGAACGGCTTGCGAGTACGGTGACAATCCCCCCCCCCCCCTCTATTTACATGAAATGGTTTGGTCCAAAGCTAACGGCTTGCGGAGTTTGGTAAAGAAATCGCCATCGCGTGCACAAATGCGCAGGAAAGCGAATGAATCGCAAATTAGTTTTAATTAGTTTTAAAACATAGTTTAACGCCCGAGCGAGTTTAACGCAATCGCAAATCGCATCGCAAAGCGAAAGAATCGCAAATTAGTTTTAATTAGTTTTAAAACATAGTTTAACGCCAACATAGCGCCAACATAGTTTGCCGACGGGAAATAAATGAATACGCTCTCAAATGTGCCGTCCGAGGCAGAGTCTGTTCGCCACGTTCGGCACACGTGATAGCTCGCTGCTCTCTGATTGGTTGAATCGTTTTTTGGACATAGCTCGGTAACTACTTCTCCGATTAATATGAAACCTTGAAAAGGCACATCCTCGGGTCCCCAGCAATATACCTGGCAAGTTTAAAGTATATCGGACCCGTGGTTGTCGAGAAACAGCGGTCACAGACAAACATACAAACATACAAACATACAAACATACAAACATACACACAGAGATTACTGGAATTATAGATAGACTAGGGCATGCCCGTACTATATATATATCTAAAATTATATCCCCCCCTCTATTTACATGAAATGGTTTGGTCCAAAGCGAACGGCTTGCGAGTACGGTGACAATCCCCCCCCTCTATTTACATGAAATGGTTTGGTCCAAAGCGAACGGCTTGCGAGTACGGTGACAATCCCCCCCCTCTATTTACATGAAATGGTTTGGTCCAAAGCGAACGGCTTGCGAGTACGGTGACAATCCCCCCCCCCCCCTCTATTTACATGAAATGGTTTGGTCCAAAGCGAACGGCTTGCGGAGTTTGGTAAAGAAATCGCCATAGCTCGGTAACTACTTGTCCGATTAATATGAAACCTTGAAAAGGCACATCCTCAGGTCCCCAGCAATATACCTGGCAAGTTTCAAGTATATCTGACCCGTGGTTGTCGAGAAACAGCGGTCACAGACAAACATACAAACATACAAACATAATAACATACAAACATACACACAGAGATTACTGGAATTATAGATAGATAAACACAATATATATATATATATATATATATATATATATATATTGTTACAGATCGCGGTTAGGATGTTATAGACCGAGCGGTGGTTTAAAACCGCGACCTAACAAAACTCACCCGATTCCACCCGAACGTTGGTTGTATCGCACCCTAGCTGCTCAATGAGGGAAAAGACAAAAGCGACGCAATGCAAGAGGAAAACGGAGACAAAAAAAGGTTTGAAATACTACTACATTTATTCCTACTATTTACACACAAGCAAAAAGACAGATGTCACGTTTATTTACAAGCACAAGACGCAGGTGACAGTGCAAATTTAGCTTACCTACAGACTTAACTTATATCCCCGGACAGAACAAACAGAACGCTGACTCACGCGGGGAATGCCAGGGATGGCAGAAGGTGGATGGCTGGCGGGAGAGGAAAGGTCCAAGGGGGGGTCTTGCAGCTCAATCGTGCGTTTGGCAGCCGCCGTTCCTTTTTGTTGGCCCTGCTCCAAACCGCCGTTCAGGCCCCCCTTTGGCGGTTGCCGGGTGTCGCTGCTGCGGCGGCCTCCGTCCGCTGCGTTCCCAGGACTTGTCTCACTGGTCTGGTCCCTCAACCCTCAACCCTCAACTCTTTCTTGCTTCTCTCACTTCTCACCACCGACTCCCCTCTCTGGCAACCGACTGTGACCAATTCCTTGCAACCAACTCCTCCTCTCTTCACAACCCTTCTTTTTCCAACCCAGAGTGCATCTCTCTTTCTTCTTCTCTCCCCACTTCCGGTTGCGCCCTTTTATAGCGCCCCCAGCGATCACGCCCCCG
This sequence comes from Myxine glutinosa, assembly GCF_964187855.1. Lineage (NCBI taxonomy): Eukaryota > Metazoa > Chordata > Myxini > Myxiniformes > Myxinidae > Myxine > Myxine glutinosa. The sequence goes on along the minus strand of NC_136264.1, from coordinate 66,525,366 downwards.
GCGCTTTGGACACGCCCATCGGGGCGCTCACCTCGGCCCTGGCTGGTCGCACGACCCTCGGGCTCCGCCCCGGACGACGACGGGCGGGCGCGCCCCTCCCCTCCTCTGACGAGGTGGAGACACGCCTTTCTTCCCTGACTCGAGCCTCGTGGTCAAGGGCGGTTATTGGAGGGGAGGTGATTGGGAATCGAGGGCTCAGCAATGACGAGAGGGGATGTAATATGGCAATCGAGGGTCGGCAATCACGAAAGGGGGATGTGAAGGAAATGGGGATTTTTGGGGATGGGAATGAAAGGGGATCTATTCTCTTTCACTGGTGCAATGGAGTACTTCAATTAATGGGAGACACAGCCTTATCCTAAAACACAGAATAAGATATAACTGTCAAAAGAAAAGATATATCGTGTCCTGCATGTATGTTTTTATGGACTAACTACGGGAACGCCCTTTGACCTTTATACAACCACAACGGAGGGAGGAGGGGTGATATTTTACAACATTTTACCACCACAACAAAATAAAATAAAAACATTCTCATATTCACAACACTGCACCCTCCTCCCCTTAGGCACGTCCCGGGCCTATTACTTTTACCTTAGTGTGGCATGTAGGTGTAGTTCCCTCTACTTTTAACCTGACCCTGAGTGCGACAGTTTTAAAACATAAATAAATGTGTCCCGCTGCTCCATTGCACCCTGCCTAACAGACTTACGCCCACAGTTAACCGAATTGCGGAATGGTCTTCAAACTATACACTGACGGTGGGGAGCATTATTTACACTGACGCTAATTTTATTTACAAAACTAACCCAGGACCTGTAATTGTTCTTTCTGGGGGGAGGACAGTCTGCTCTGCATCAATGCACCATTAAAGCACCCAAAAACGCACCAATACACACCCAAGCACCAATCGGTGCAGTCACCATTGTTCAATGAATAAAAGAAAACCAACAAACCCAACCCTGCAGGTGTCTCTTGCTCTTCGGCTCCCTCTGCTGGTTATTATTATTTCTTCCAGTTGTTGTCATTTTCATTTGCTTTGCTTACTGGCGGCCTATTTGCAATAAAGCTTGCCCAAACGTGTCCATTTTATTTATCTTTATTTATGGCCCACAGGGCCGACTACGTGTGGTTCACCTGTGGGGCATCGGTGCCCTGTGGCCAAGGTCCGCCAGCAAGATTTCGGGCCCTCATGGCCGGTTCCAGCAGAGGGGCCTTGCCCCAACCCATGGGGTCCATAAGTGGTGCTCGGCCACTGACATGTGGTCCATAATGTGGTGCATCGGTGCAGACAGCTGGTTCTGGGAATTTCGGGCGCACAACGGCCGACCCACGCACGCTCCCCTCGGCGCCCAACGGCGCTCAGGTCCTCATGTGGGAGACAAAAAGGGGGGACAAGACAGATGAGCGAGGGGTAAGGTCTCAAGGGTACACATCAAAAAGGCAATGCAAGGCGAAATGCGTACGGAGGGCGAAGTGAGAAAGCTCGTCCCTACCGTACGTCACCCCCCTGTTACCTAGCCCACCCTTGCCCTTACCCCATATGTACAAAACCTACACATTACCAATTCGTCACTACTGTCACGTCTTCCCCATATTTCCCCTATATCAAATTCGTCACCACAATCCCTCTACTTCAAAAATTTGCCATCATCAATTCATCATCAATCCTCATAAGGAGGCAGAGATGGAACATCAAAGCACAATGTCACACCCACGTCATGATGCGTCTCACATTCCAAACATTTGCACAATAAAAAATAATAAAACATGGCATGGTGTGGAGTTACCTGTCACCTCCGGTGAGTGGGTGCAGATGGTGCGAGGAGATCCTTCATCCTAACTATCCTCTAAATGACTTTAACACACTTTACACTACCCGGGGTCTTTCTCCGGCCAAACCATTGGCCCTCTTACACTATGGGTTCTAAAAACCAATTCCCATTGGCCAAACTGTGGTGCTTTTCAATTTGGGGTCTCACTCCCCCGATTCATCTCCCGGTGCCCTCGCACAATTTCTGGGCCGCGACGTGTAGCTCTCCCAACAGGTCTACCCACCTGCACACCTCCACCACTGTAGTTGCCACCCGAGCTTACCTAGCTCCTCACCCTAACCTATCTAACTGGGGGCAGCCCCTCTCCTGGCTCTGTCACCCCATGGTGCCCTCTGGCACTGGGCTACCCGGGTCCGTCCTCCGGATCCTCGGGCCCCATCCACAACAACTACTACCGGCTCCCAGAGCCCACCTGCGGCCTCACCTGGCCGACATCCTTACAGTGGTGGAGTGCCCAAACCAACTACACACACTAACAGGCTACACGCCCAGCCTATTCCACAACACTAATGCACCCATCCAAACATCATTCTGTCACCCGCACCACAGATGCCAATATCCAACCACAATTTACCTGTACCCTCTACCTAACACTTACACTACCCGCCCCGGGTATCCGTGATGGGGGTCCACTCTTCCCCCATTCACACCTTCGCACCATCCACTCCACTCCACAATTTCCACCATTCTCACTCCACGACCATCCATTCCAATCCTCCAGACCATTTATTCCATACACCTGTCCTCCATTCACCTGTCGTTGCACACCTGTGCAATCTCACCTGGTGCCACCTGCACCCTCCTCCTCTTTCTGGACCATTTGGTCAACACAACACGCAATCACCACTACTCCCTCATACACTGCTCCATTCACCTGTTCAGTTGCACACCTGTGCAATCACACCTGTTCAATTCTCACCTGTTCAATCCTCACACACACGGCATCATCTCAGCTAACTTCTCCCCTCTGAAACTTGCGCTTCCCAGTCGTCCCTTTAAACTATTGCGCTCCCACGTCATTATAATCCACACTAATCTACCTGCGTCCCCACTACAGGTATCAGTCACTAACTAAACTTAACGTTACCTAATGTCAATCTCTTCTAGATCCCTATTATTATCCAAGCCCTCCCTGGCTCGGTTGTCATAGCCACCCCATAAACTATTGCGCATTTGCCCCCCCACTCTGTGAGGGATGGTGGATTTGCCATCCCACCACATCGGGGGTCTCTCACTATCAATTTTGTTCGTCCAGATTCCACAAGTCAAAAATTTTCTATTTACTGCCAATTCTATTCACTTTTCTAAATTTTGTATCAAATCACTACTATCACTATCACCATCACCCGTCTACTTATTAGGTCCTCTCGGTGCGCCAATTCACATCTACAGCCCGGCTTCGTACAGCCGAGCAATGAACGCGGGTTCTTTTGTGCCAGCGGCTGGATACGTCCCGCATTCGGGGCAGGGACGGAGGCTTACCCGGGCCGAGATCCCATGCACCACCTCGGCGTGGAGCCATCCAATGTCCCGATCTCGACCTGCCGGCACGTCTCAATAGAAAGTGGTCGCCATGACGACCCTTCCTATCGGGCTGCCCGCTCCGCCTAGTGGAGCCCGGACGCGGCCGCTCCACGCGAGGCCCAGCGTGGATCGCGCACGGCGGTCCTTTCGAACCCGCCGTGGCTCGGATCTCCGCTGGTTCTCGCGGCACGCGAAGCCCGGCACGCACCGAGGGCCCGATCCGGCTAAAAGTCGACCTAACCTTTAACCCGGTTACCGTCGACGCTTCACCTGCAGGCTTACATGCATACGCTACCTCTTTCTTGCTCATACATGCAGCCGTTCCCATTCTCCTCGTACCTTTTCTTTCACACCTCGGTACACTCACTCCGCTCACCGACTTGGTCACACACCTGACCACCGAACACTTTGGCACACATTCGTCGCCCGCACACCTCACCAATACACCTCTTCGCGCCCCTTTCTCGGTCACCTCCTCTGTGACAATCACAGGTGTGCTCTCACTCGCACACCCAACCACGTGTCTCACTACCAATTCCAGCGTGCATTCCCACTCACGCTCTACCATTCCAGGTGTGCATCCTTCTATTCCAGGTGTACATCCTCGCTCACCTGCCACAACCAACTCACGCTCCGTTTCACTCTCACTACTCTCACCTCCACTCTTGACAGCGCACTCACCCTTACTCTCGACGGCACACTCTTTCCTCATGCACCCGTCCGTTACACACCTTTCTCGCGCATCCTCTCGCGCACACTTTTTCGTTACTTCCTCCGTAACACTCACCACACCGCGCTTCCCTGTGCTCCCTCGCACACGCGCTACGACCGGCTCACTCCTGACGGCACACTCACTCCTCGGCGTGCACTTTTTCCTCACACACCCCATGGTCGGACATTCTCGCACACCTCTTTTTTCGCACACCTGACCTGTCGCACACTTCACCAACGGCCTTTCACGAACACCCGGATCCAAACCAATCCCCAAGCCGACTGAAGCTTTCCTCACATCATATACATTGCCACTCACCTCCGTACTTTGTCTCCGCACCTCCTTTGCCACCTGCAAACTCTTTATTTGGTTAGTGAGAATCACATCATGATTTGAACACAGACCTTGTACACATTCCATCACCTCCTCCTGGATTTCTCTTTTAGTTTCTGTTCGTCCCTTCTTAATTTCACTCACCTCTTCTCCCACTTCCTCTAATTTTTGTTTAACCTCTTTTATTTCTCGGTGCGTCCCCTCAAGTTCGTCCTCTAAGGCTACCGTGACCGTCTCTATGTGCATCCTCACCTGCCGGTCCTTTGTCTCCATTATCTCTGTCACCTCCTCCACCCTCATTGTCAGTTCCTCCCGTACCATCTGACATTGCCTCTGCGTCGCTATTAATTCGTTTTTAATTTCTTTTTGTGTCGCCTTTAACCCTCCTAGTACCGCAGTGTTCTTTTGAACCTGCTCCACTAACTTAGTTTGTCCCTCTGTCAGCTGCTCCACCTCCTCCGTCAGATCTTCTATTCCCCCTTGTAACTTAGCCGTATTATTCCTCACTTCTTTCTCTATACGCTTTTCGCCTCGCCTTACCTCCTCGCGTAGCCCCGAGACCTCCTCACTCACCCCTCGTCGTATTTCCTCCATCTGGTTCCCCATCTGTTCGATTTCCCGGGCGGATTGTTCCCCTATTTCCCGCAATTTGTCCTCCATCCTATTTTCTAACCCCATTAACCCATTTTTCACCCCCTCTAACTGATTCTCCTGGGCAGCCATTCTGTTTTCCACCCCCGTTAACCCATGTTTCACCCCTTCTATCCCATTGTCTAACCCCTCAAATTTCTTGTCTAATCCCTCAAATTTCTTTTCTAATCCCTCACCGGTACCCCTCGCTTCGTCCCTCATTACCCCCATTTGGTTTCCCATTACCCCCATTTGGTTTCCCATTACCCCCATTTGGTTTCCCAAGTCATTCCTCAGGTCTTCACTTGTCTGGACCATGAGCGCCTTTATTTGTTCCATAAATAGGCCCCAATCCATCGGCGGCGCTGCTACGGTCACGGGCGCGGCCAAATTTGGCGCCACAATAATCAAGTGCGCGAGCGCGCCATTTTGCGCGCCTGAAATTCCCGCAACCACATTGCCATTTTCCTCCTCCCTTTCTTCCCCGAAGTCCTGGGTTATTTCTAACCCCTCTATCTCTCCCACCGGCATCCCGTCGCCTTGGACAGCCATGGCGCGATTTCAAAATTCGGGCTTTTCCTTTAAAACAAAACAAATTTCGGTATTTTATAATTTTGAGCGCGTGAAGCGCGCTCCGGGTCGATCTCACTCCCCGACACCAATTGTTACTCTAATAGTACACTTGGTGTTCCAAAATTTGGGCTAAATAAATTTAGTCCCAGGTTCGAATCCAACTCCTGACAACCAATTGTTACTGATCGCGGTTAGGATGTTATAGACCGAGCGGTGGTTTAAAACCGCGACCTAACAAAACTCACCCGATTCCACCCGAACGTTGGTTGTATCGCACCCTAGCTGCTCAATGAGGGAAAAGACAAAAGCGACGCAATGCAAGAGGAAAACGGAGACAAAAAAAGGTTTGAAATACTACTACATTTATTCCTACTATTTACACACAAGCAAAAAGACAGATGTCACGTTTATTTACAAGCACAAGACGCAGGTGACACAGTGCAAATTTAGCTTACCTACAGACTTAACTTATATCCCCGGACAGAACAAACAGAACGCTGACTCACGCGGGGAATGCCAGGGATGGCAGAAGGTGGATGGCTGGCGGGAGAGGAAAGGTCCAAGGGGGGGTCTTGCAGCTCAATCGTGCGTTTGGCAGCCGCCGTTCCTTTTTGTTGGCCCTGCTCCAAACCGCCGTTCAGGCCCCCCTTTGGCGGTTGCCGGGTGTCGCTGCTGCGGCGGCCTCCGTCCGCTGCGTTCCCAGGACTTGTCTCACTGGTCTGGTCCCTCAACCCTCAACCCTCAACTCTTTCTTGCTTCTCTCACTTCTCACCACCGACTCCCCTCTCTGGCAACCGACTGTGACCAATTCCTTGCAACCAACTCCTCCTCTCTTCACAACCCTTCTTTTTCCAACCCAGAGTGCATCTCTCTTTCTTCTTCTCTCCCCACTTCCGGTTGCGCCCTTTTATAGCGCCCCCAGCGATCACGCCCCCGGCGCTTTGGACACGCCCATCGGGGCGCTCACCTCGGCCCTGGCTGGTCGCACGACCCTCGGGCTCCGCCCCGGACGACGACGGGCGGGCGCGCCCCTCCCCTCCTCTGACGAGGTGGAGACACGCCTTTCTTCCCTGACTCGAGCCTCGTGGTCAAGGGCGGTTATTGGAGGGGAGGTGATTGGGAATCGAGGGCTCAGCAATGACGAGAGGGGATGTAATATGGCAATCGAGGGTCGGCAATCACGAAAGGGGGATGTGAAGGAAATGGGGATTTTTGGGGATGGGAATGAAAGGGGATCTATTCTCTTTCACTGGTGCAATGGAGTACTTCAATTAATGGGAGACACAGCCTTATCCTAAAACACAGAATAAGATATAACTGTCAAAAGAAAAGATATATCGTGTCCTGCATGTATGTTTTTATGGACTAACTACGGGAACGCCCTTTGACCTTTATACAACCACAACGGAGGGAGGAGGGGTGATATTTTACAACATTTTACCACCACAACAAAATAAAATAAAAACATTCTCATATTCACAACAATATATATATATATATATATATATATATATATATATATATATATATATATATATATATATATATATACATATATATATATATATATACACACACTATATAGACACTATATATACATATGCTAAGCATCTTAAAATGCCAACCACGGGTGAAGGGTTATTGGACACTACCCAAATACCTTCGAGACCACGTGGTTAGAAAGACCGGGAGATGAACCCCCCTCTTGCGATTTCACACCTTATTCCAATCGAGTGCGCCGAGCGGTTTTATTGCACTGGTGTGAATCACGGTTATGCTGCGTGATTTATGGGCCTAATTAAAGACTATGCTATGAAATTCGGTTCGGACTATGCTGGGCCAATGGGGGAAAAGACGTACGTGAACAGGTTGAAAGGAACAAAAATGTACACTTTTATTTATTATTCACAGAACAAGGACGAGAGGCAGGCTTATCAATTCCTACCTATCTAAATCCCAACAGTCACCTTGCACAAACACACACCGGGGATGAATCGCACAGTTTAACTCATACCGAGCAACGTGCAGCTCGGGTTCTCGGGTTCGCCAGCTTGCCAGTTCAGACTCGGGTTCGCCAGCTTCCGTGCACAGCTTGCAGAAGGTCCGCAGGACGAGCCACCGCATCAAAGTCACCACGAACGACGATCCAGGTCAAATAATTCAGTGCAGGAAGGATGAACCAGCATGTCAGACAGCCAGCTTGAAGGATGATGACGAGAGAGGGCAGCCAGAGAGAGAGACAGAAAAGTGCGATGGACATGGGTTTTATATCGGGTGGAAAAGCTTTCTAGAATGTTCTGCAGCCTCTCATTGGCCGAAGTTTGCTAGTGAAGTTTGCTGGGAAAGAGTCCACACCTGATTGGTTGTTTACGTGTCCACGACCTCTCATTGGTTGTTTGCGTGTCCACGATCTCTCATTGGTTGTTCACGTGTCCACGATCTCTCATTGGTTACCTGCTGGTGAAGTGGGCGGTTCTTTTAGCCATGCCTACCACATTCGCGGTTGATCACGTGGACTGTGCTTGTAGCCAGGGCCGGCGCTACCATTAGGCCAACTAGGCAGCCGCCTAGGGCGCAGACATCAGAGGGGCGCATTACTGAACTTGTAGCAATAGCTCAAAGACTTCCAAAGTCTATGCTGCCACAAGAAGAACTTCTCTTCATACTACAACACAAACTCCTGGATAATGTGCCTAATGTTTCCGTTGCTTTGAGGATCCTTCTCACACTTCCAGTATCAGTGGCAAGTGGTGAACGTAGTTTCTCAAAGCTCAAAGTTATAAAAACTTACATACGCTCTACAATGTTGGAAAAGAGACTAGTTGGCTTGGCAACTATATCACTTGAACATGCCCAGGCATCAGCACTTGATCTGGTTGAATTTGTGACGACATTTGCAAAGGAAAAGGCACGAAAAGTGAGATGTTGATGTGTCTGAAATTGAAACTTTTATGAGACATTTTTAACTCTGTCTGTTTTTTTGTTTGTTTCTCTGTCTGACTGTAAACGAAATATTGTGGTGACATGACGGGTTGGTTACGCCAAGTATCCTTAAATGGTATATACCTGTATACTTAAAGGTGTGTGAAGTAAAAGGTTTGAATGTTGTGTTGCCAATGGCTGAGGTATGCATTACACCGAGTGCCCTTTAGTGCAAAATCATCTGTGTGCCAAAATATTTTATTTTGTATTTGCGAAAGATAAATCAAAGACTGATTATTTTAAATTTTGATTTTGCATATCTAAAACTTATTGCTCAAACCAAAAACGGTTTTGTTTATCTGTAATTCCCATTCACACACTCATAAAGGAACCGCTTTCTTTATTTTGCAAACCACATGTCGTGTCATTCTTTTGAGTGAAAGCCCATTTGCCCCAAAGCGTGGGGTAACAGGGGCACTGCCATAATAATGGATATTGCGCATTTAATATTGGTGCTGTTGGCATCTTACGGTAATTATTCTTGCAATTTAAAATAAATTTAGCAGTTTCAAGTTTTCTGCTTTTTATTTTTTCTACAAAACATCTTTTTAATAATCGAAGTTGGCAAAAAAAATGAATTGGGGGGGGGGGGGGATGCAAGTAGCTGGCTTTGCCTGGGGCGAAAAATAGTCTGGCGCCGGCCCTGCTTGTAGCCACGCCTCCTTGCACATGAATCAAGGTCTTCCTTCCACTATACGAAGGTTTGAATCCTGCCTAAACTCAACGCATATCTGCTTTAATTACGACATAATGGGAAGGGAGCTAATCTTTACATTTAATAAGAAATAACTGACTAATGCAGGCTACATGTTGTCATGTAATTAACTAGGGGGGGGGGGGGTGTTCTTTATTGCAAAACCACAACAATATTTTTATATATACACACATATGTATATTTATATAAAAAAACTACATGACCAAAAGTATGCGGACACTCATTCTAATTAGTGGATTCGGCTATTTCAGCCACACCCATTGCTGACAGGTATATATAATCAAGCACACCATGCAATCTCTATAGACAAACATTGACAGTAGAATGGGCCGTACTGAAGAGCTCAGTGACTTTCAATGTGGCAGCGTCATACACTACATGACCAAATGTATGTGGATACCCGAACATCAAACATCTCATTCCAAAATCATGGGCATTAATATGGCGTTGGTCCCTCCTTTGCTGCTATAACAGCCTCCACTCTTCTGGGAAGGCTTTCCACGAGATGTTGGAACATTACTGCAGGGATTTGCTTCCATTCAGTCACAAGAGCATTAGTGAGGTCGGGCACTGATGTTGGGCGATTAGGCCTGGCTCGCAGTTGGCGTTCAATTCATCCCAAAGGTGTTCAATGGGGTTGAGGTCAGGGCTCTGTGCAGGCCAGTCACGTTCTTCCACACCGATCTCGACGAACCATTTTGGTATGGACCTCGCTTTGTGCACGGGGCCATTGTCATGCTGAAACAGGAATAGGCCTTCCACAAACTGTTGCCACAAAGTTGAAAGCACACAGTTGTCTAGAATGTCATTGTGTGCTGTAGCATTAAGATTTCCCTTCACTGAAACCAAGGGGCCTAGCCTGAACCATGCAAAACAGCCCCAGACCATTATTCCTCCTCCACCAAACTTTACAGTTGGCACTACACATTTGGGCAGGTAGCGTTCTCCTGGCATCTGCCAAACCCAGATTCGTCCGTCTGACTGCCAGATGGTGAAGCATGCTTCTTCACTCCAGAGAACAAGTTTCCACTACTCTAGACTCCAATGGCAGTGAGTGAGTTTTGCACCACTCCAGCCGATGCTTGGCATTGCGCATGGTGATCTTAGGCTGGTGTGTGGCTGCTCGGCCATGGAAACCCATTTAATGAAGCTCCCAATAAACAGTTGTTGTGGTGATGTTGCTTCCAGAGGCAGTTTGGAACTTGGTTGTGAGTGTTGCAACCGAGAACAGACGAGTTTTATACGCTAAGCGCTTCAGCACTTGGCAATCCCATTCTGTGAGCTTGTGTGGTCCACCACTTCGCAGCTGAGCTGTTGTTGCTCCTAGACGTTTACACTTCACAATAACAGCACTTACAGTTGACCTGGGCAGCTCTAGCAGGGCAGAGATTTGACGAACTGACTTGTTGGAAAGGTGGCATCCTATGACGGCGCCACGTTGAAAGTCACTGAGCTCTTCAGTATGGCCCATTCTCCTGTCGATGTTTGTCTATGAAGATGGCATGCTGTGTGTTTGATTATATATACCTGTCAGCAATTAGTGTGGCTGAAATTGCCGAATCCACTAATAAGAAGGGGTGTCCGCATACTTTTGTTCATGTAATGTATATATATACATATATATATATATATATATATATATATATATATATATATATATATATATATTGTTACATATTTATGTGAATGTATGTGAATTACCATTCAGGTCTTTGCTTATCCGTGTGTAGTATATTAAGTTGTTGTGTAGTTGTTGTGGTTGGAGGGTCAGGAGCCCTTCTGAGGGAGTGGCCGGAAACAGAAGTGACCGGAAACGGAAGGAGAAAAGACACGAGGTAAAAGAAGGAGGTTTGGTCTTCCTCGCCCGCTCCGACGAAAGGTGGGATCGACCTTGCGCTGCGTGAACAAGCGGCGTTCCGAAACCCGTCTGGCGAGAGGAGTAACCTGGACGCGTAACTACCTTTTGACACGGCAAGTCACCGTGAGTGCGTGCACGGAACCAAGCGTCCGGCACAGTTTGCCCCGTCTACAAGGACGCGTACGGGTCGCACGTTGGGGCCTCGCACGCGTTGCAAACCGCGCTTGGTTTTGCCCCGTCTACAAGGACGCGTACGGGTTGCACTTTGGGGCCTCGCGCGCGTTGGAAGCCGCGCTGGGTTTTGCCCCGTTGCTTGGCAAGGGGGTGTGCGCTGCAGCAGCTGTCCCCGGTACGATACCTGCCCGGTGGAGGAACGTCCACCCGGGGTTCGTTCAACCGCCCGAGTGCGGAGACGCCGACCAGTAGCAGTATCTTGGTCAGGAGGGGCCCAGAGACATTGTGAGGAGCAGAGACCGAAAGGGGGTGTGAGTACTCACCGGGACACACATGTATAAGATGGCCATCTTAATCATAGGGAATTGATTGTGAATTGGGAATTGGTGATGATTATGTATTGTTGATTGCTCGGGGAAAATCTCCGTGGTTGTGTCCTTGAAATATTGTTGATGGTTGTGTCATTGAAATTGTTTGGTATCATTACCATTGAAATATATCCTTGAACGTCAGTTGTCTCTGGGGTGAAATTCATATGGCTTGCGTGGCGAAAGCGCATATATAATACAGCTTTCTGGCGAAGTTCCTCTCACGGTCCGGGGGTCACTGAGACCAGGTATTCACCGAGGGGACCACGTAACAGAATTGGGGGCTCGTCCAAATTACGATTTGCGGTTTCGCAATTGGGTCTACGTCCGGGATCTAAAATTGTATAAAATAATAAAATAATAATTTTTATTAATTAAAATTTATTAATTAATTATTAATTGGTAAAAAAATTTTTTGAGAAATTGGGGTAAAATCTTGGGTGAAGGTTAACAGGTGTTAACGATAGGCACCATGGCGTTTGTGGCACAGAACTTTGGGGTAACACCGAGTGAGGCACAGTTCCGAGCGTTGCTAAAGTCGGACCTCTTGAAATTGGCCAAACATTTTAACTTGGAGGTCCGAACTAATTTGAGGAAGGCAGAGTTGCAGGCCACGGTGATACAATCTATGGTGGGATTAGGAACATGGGACGAGTTAGCCTGGGAGTGGCTACCCGAAGAACCAGAAGACGTTGAGCTCCGGAAACTGGAGTTGCAATTACGGAGCCAGGAACGGATTAAAGAAGAAGAAAGGAAAGCAGAAGAGAGGAGAGAAGAGAAACAAGCAGAGGAAAGGAGAGTGGAACGAGAACTCCAGGAAAGGTTAAAAGAAGAAGAAAGGAAAGCAGAAAAGGAAAGAGCAGAAGAAGAAAGGAAAGCAGAAAAGGAAAGAGCAGAAGAAGAAAGGAAAGCAGAAGCGAGGAGAGAAGAGAAACAAGCAGAGGAAAGGAGAGTGGAACGAGAACTCCAGAAAAGGTTAGCAGAAGAAGAAAGGAAAGCAGAAGCGAGGAGAGAAGAGAAACAAGCAGAGGAAAGGAGAGTGGAAAGAGAACTCCAGGAAAGGTTAGAAGGGAGAAAAGCAGAGGAGAGGAGAGCTGCAAGGGACCTCGAAGCAGAGGAGAGAAAAGCGGAAAGGGAATTAAAAGAACGTGACATGGAGCTTCAGCAAGAAATCAAATTCAAGGAGCTGGAGTTAATGAGAGAACGGGGAGAGGCACCACCCTTGCTGACGGGGTCGACACCTAACCAGAAAACCTGGGATGTGGGCAGACATGTGAGGCTGGTTCCACCGTTCAGTGAAAAAGAAGTCGCGAAATTTTTCCCACACTTTGAGAAAGTGGCTCGACAATTAAACTGGCCGGAGGAGGCCTGGACCATACTCGTGCAAAGTGTGCTGGTGGGGAAAGCTCAGGAAATTTATTCGGCGCTACCAATGGACCAATGTGCAGATTATGAGGTACTGAAGAAGCACATCCTCAAGGCCTATGAGTTGGTTCCGGAAGCTTACAGGCAAAAATTCAGGAATGCCAGGAAGAGGGAGAGTGAGACCCATGTGGAGTTTGCCAGAGTGAAAGAAAACATGTTTGATCGGTGGTGTGAGTCAAAAGGAGTCGGGAAAGACTTCGAGACATTGCGGGACTTGATCCTGGTGGAGGAATTCCAGCAGTGTGTCCACGAGGACATCAAAGTGTACCTGCAGGAAAAGAAGGTACCAAAGTTGTGGGACGCAGCCACCATGGCAGATGATTATGCCTTAACCCACCGAATAGGGGTCCACGAACCTAACTCCTCGCCTAGATCCCCGCAGGGGAGGTGGGGAACAGCAGGTGCGGAGAACGACCATACATGGCGGTGGCCTCGAGATGATTATGGGGACAACTATGATACCCCACCGGTTCGAAATCAGAGGGATGCGGGCCCAAGACAAACTTATAGTTCGGGGGGCCCGAGGCAGACCCCGAGTTTTTCCTCCGGGCCTACTTGCGCGTTTTGCAAGAAACCTGGACACTTGATGTCCAGTTGTTACCTCATGAAAAGGGACAACCCAGAGCGGAGTCCGACTATTACAACTCCGAATGCGATGGCTAGCGTAAGAAATCGCCATCAAAAGGGTTACCAACCATTTATTTCAGAGGGGTTTGTGTCACTGGATGGAGCCTCGACTAACCGGAGACCGGTTAGGATATTGAGGGACACAGGGGCCCATCAATCTTTAATGCTTGAAGGCATTTTGCCATGGTCCGAGGAGACGGCAACGGGGGATAGTGTTCGTTTACAGGGGATCGGGGGCGGTGTTAGTGCTCCCCTTCATGTCATCCATTTGGAGTCCGATTTGGTGTCAGGACCGGTCACCGTCGGTTTACAAGCCACGCTTCCTGTAGAGGGTGTATCTGTGGTTATCGGGAATGATTTGGCCGGGGGTCAAGTTTATGGTAACCTGAGGGTTGGTAAAGAGCCCAGCAGGGAAAATAACACCACACCAGCTCGGGATGGCGACAAAAGTGCCAAGTTATTTGTAGGGGGACTGAACTTCAAAACAGAGGAAGAAGTTCTGACCTCTGTCTTCAACAGATATGGGCCGCTGGTGGAAGTGCGGTTGGTAAGAGACTGGGAAACGCAACAGTCAAGAGGGTTCGGCTTTGTCACGTTTGCCAGCACAAAAGACGCCAGAGACGCAGAGAAGAATTGGAATGGCAAGGATTTGGAGGGTCGGACCATAACAGTAGGGAAGGCATTTCGTAGGCGTCGAGAGGTCTACAGGAGAGGACAACTGGGCGGTAGTTTTGGTGGTGGCCACAATCAATATTATTATGGAGGCTCCCTGAGTTACGGCCGCTCCCGAAGGAAGGATTGGCAAAGTAGTGGCCAAGAAGGAGACCGCTATTCATGGGACTACAGGGACCAGTGGTCCCACCCTAATTATTAGGGAAGTTCTGAGAAGGTGAAGCACTGAAGGCGGCGGAGCCGCCGAGCCAAGATTCCTACACGAATTAACCGTGAACGCCGTTCCTAAAGGCATCCATGTAGTGAATACTCGGCTTGGCCTCCCAGAAAAGTGCTATCGAGTGGCTTAACTTTGGATCTTTGATCAACCCCTTAACCTTCATTCGCAAGAAACTGGCGGTCAAAGTCAGAGGGTCAGGAGATGGAGTTTGATTTGGCAGGGACAATGTCGTTGCTGGTGCTTAGTCCAGAGTGAGTAATCTGGAGGGGTTGTGGTGAAATTTTGGTTGCTTTATTTTTAAGTGATAACTGTGCCCGGGGGCAACTGATAATGTGGGGGGGGTTGAGTTATCTGGTTTGTTTCCCCAAATTGGCCGGCAAAGAAAGTTTTCGCTGGGTTCAAACTTTCTTTCTTGAAGGGGGGGAGTGTTACATATTTATGTGAATGTATGTGAATTACCATTCAGGTCTTTGCTTATCCGTGTGTCGTATATTAAGTTGTTGTGTAGTTGTTGTGGTTGGAGGGTCAGGAGCCCTTCTGAGGGAGTGGCCGGAAACGGAAGTGACCGGAAACGGAAGGAGAAAAGACACGAGGTAAAAGAAGGAGGTTTGGTCTTCCTCGCCCGCTCCGACGAAAGGTGGGATCGACCTTGCGCTGCGTGAACAAGCGGCGTTCCGAAACCCGTCTGGCGAGAGGAGTTACCTGGACGCGTAACTACCTTTTGACACAGCAAGTCACCGTGAGTGCGTGCACGGAACCAAGCGTCCGGCACAGTTTGCCCCGTCTACAAGGACGCGTACGGGTCGCACGTTGGGGCCTCGCGCGCGTTGCAAACCGCGCTTGGTTTTGCCCCGTCTACAAGGATGCGTACGGGTCGCACTTTGGGGCCTCGCGCGCGTTGGAAGCCGCACTGGGTTTTGCCCCGTTGCTTGGCAAGGGGGTGTGCGCTGCAGCAGCTGTCCCCAGTACGATACCTGCCCGGTGGAGGAACGTCCACCCGGGGTTCGTTCAACCGCCCGAGTGCGGAGACGCCGACCAGTAGCAGTATCTTGGTCAGGAGGGGCCCAGAGACATTGTGAGGAGCAGAGACCGAAAGGGGGTGTGAGTACTCACCGGGACACACATGTATAAGATGGCCATCTTAATCATAGGGAATTGATTGTGAATTGGGAATTGGTGATGATTATGTATTGTTGATTGCTCGGGGAAAATCTCCGTGGTTGTGTTCTTGAAATATTGTTGATGGTTGTGTCATTGAAATTGTTTGGTATCATTACCATTGAAATATATCCTTGAACGTCAGTTGTCTCTGGGGTGAAATTCATATGGCTTGCGTGGCGAAAGCGCATATATAATACAGCTTTCTGGCGAAGTTCCTCTCACGGTCCGGGGGTCACTGAGACCAGGTATTCACCGAGGGGACCACGTAACAATATATATATATATATATATATATATATATATACATATATATATATATATATATATATATATATATATATATATATATATATATATATATATATATATATATATATATACTGTATATATATATATATATATATACAGTATATATATCTATATATATATTTGTGCAGCGTCTGTCCTGTCCTGTGTTGTGTTGTGTTGTGTTGTGTTGTGTTGTCTTGTGTTGTCACTGAACTACTTTCTCAAACTTTTGTGAAATCGTACCAAACTTCTGGTATGTACATATCTCTCCCGTCGGTATGTCCTAAGGGTATTTTTGTTTTTAAATTGTAATATATATATTAATTTTTTTGGAATTTTTTGGGGAATTTTTTTTTTTTCAACAGTTATTGTCGGTTGATATTTGTGGACGCTGGAGTGTTAACGTCGAAAAGTTAACGGACGACAGACGACGACGACGACAGACAACGGAGGGTTCAGTATGTGATGAACTCAACTGGACGGTAGTCCAGTTGAGTTAAAAATGATTAAAAAATTATGTCAATTACCTGATCAAGTACTGCTTCAACTCAGTATGCGAATTAATGATTCGCCTGCCCAGTGTCCTCCTCGAGATGGAGCTCTTGCTGGAGTTCAGCATCTTGATCAGCCACTCGAACGTGTCAGACTCTACAACATGGAGTGGCAGTATGTTGTTGGCTACGAACAGGTCCACAATCCTTTGATCCACAGCAGCCTGGAGTACGCCACTGCCAGTAGCAGCGATGCCAAAGGACTCGGCAATGGATTGCTGGCGTGCTTGTTTGACAGCGGGAGGTGAAAACAGACTCGATAATACCGAAGTGCTGCTGCCACTGCTGGAACCAGAAGAAAACCTCTTGGCTTTTCCACGAGATGAACCTGCCTTGACCTTCTCCTCAAACCACATGAACTTGGCTGGGTGGGTCCTCTTGATGTGCTGAGGTTGTTTAGGCTTGTCATGTGCCCCTTGATTGGCACAGTCTTGGGTAGGCACAGCTTGCAGTTGAAAATCAACTTGTCTCCTTCCCTTGACTTGCACAAGAAGTAGTCGTCCAGGTGGAGCCAGGGGTTCTGAGCCTGTTCCTGCTGTAGTCCAGTGGCACTGGCAGTTTCAACCTCGACGACGTCAGAAAATAATAGAAATAATAATAATTAGATTAAACAATAATCAGAAAATAATAGAAACTTTTAAAAGTTTACTTATGAAAATTTTGGGTTAGCGAACGTAAGTTAACGGAAGTAAAATGTAACGGAAGTTAGTTAGTCCGATAATGGTTTTCAAATGACAGATTCAAGTTCTTGAGATGACAGATTGACAGATTGACAGATTGACAGTCCGATAATGACAGATTCAAGTTCTTGAGATGCCATGATGACTTATAAAATTCAAAATCACACAAGTGTCTGCATTGAAAATCAGAAAATAATAGAAACTTTTAAAAGTTTACTTATGAAAATTTTGGGTTAGCGAACGTAAGTTAACGGAAGTAAAATGTAACGGAAGTTAGTTAGTCCGATAATGATTTTCAAAGTTAACTTAAAAGTTAAAGCGTTAAAGAAACAGTTAACTTCGTTAATTAACGATTAACGGGTTAACGGTTTGGTGCCCAGCTTTGCATACACACACACACACACACACACACACACACACACACACACACACACACACACACACACACACACATACACACACACACACACACACACACACATACACACACACACAGTGTTTCAAAAAGGGTGATACAACTTTAAACGTTTATTTACAAAGAAACAGAAACCTCAGGAACGTGAACCAAACATTTATTTATTGAAAGCTTATGACATGGTATTTTCAATCACTGATTGCCATTGCAGTAATTCACTGCTAGAGTTAGTGAGAAGCCAAGGTCTGAAATTGGCATTTACGCAAAATCCTTGTAATTGACGTTCTCGATGTGTGTCCCTCTGCGCTTCAGACAGGCATTGATCCTGACTCCAAATAGTCCTTGAGCCAACCGGCCATTTTTTGAAGTGAATGCTCCGGGGGGGGGGGGGGGGGGGGGGGGAGTAATTCTCATTATGATTTTCCATTAGACCAATGTCTCAAGTGTCAGAAAAGGTGTGATGGACATCTGAGAACGGTAGCTTAGTGCCCGGATGGACGCCATCTTTGAAACCACCCAGCTCGAAAATGCCCATTTGGTGGGGTACATTGTTGCACGTGTATCTGGACTTCTATACTAGCTATCGATGTGCGGTTGACGACTAAATATACGTCCGATGTGTACCGTCTAAATAAAAAATAATATGAAGCATTTTGTTTCAGATTAATTATTATAAAAATCAATTATCGAAAAAAAATCATATATTTTTCAATATTTTATTATTAGACTTGTACTTTTTTTAGTGAAACAACACTGGTATGATTTTCCAAATTATGCATTGTGCTACACCGTTTATCTGTCTATAAAAATAACTCAAAAACTAAAACATATCATCCACCACGAGTGTACACAAAAAATATATGAAAAGGCATGCACTTTCCACAAACCGAAACTATGTCAGTTGGAATTTCCCGCCGATAATCAACCCACAGAACCCAGTGCCGAAAGTGACGTCAGTCTATTCTATATCTATATTCTATATTCTATATCTCAGTCTGAGATTTGTTGCGGTGACCTGATTAATTTCTGAGGGGGGGGGGGGGGGTGGGTGGCTTAAGAACTAAAAGTGAACATGTTAGATGGCGCCACATACAACTCTATTATAGAGTTGTATTGTGGCGCCATCTAACATGTTCACTGACTTGGATGAGTATGTCTATGTAAGCTGGCGAGCTTTTCGGATATCGGAGTAATCTAACGTCAGTCTTTTTGTTCTTTCAGCTGAGATGGCCGGTGTCGAGGCGAAACGGGCGAAGATTGAACCTGAGTCCGGAACGTGCATCCTGTGCAGCAAGAAGTCGCCACTCTCTGAACTAAGCAAGGCAGCGGGCAACAGTTCTTGGAAGACATTGTGTGACGCAGCCGCAGTTAGAAACTTTTATCCAATTCTAAAGCTAGTCCAAGAAGGCGCAGTTGAACTTCCTAATATTCCAATATTATACCATAGGGCTTGTAGATCAGACTTCACTCACAAAAACCACCTAGCTACTTTGACCAATGCAGCTAGAAGTTCTTCAGTTGATACTGGCGATGCGGTGCGACGGCGATCATCACGGGAAGAGACAGGATCAACTTCAACGGTCTACGATGATAAATGCATTTTTTGCCAGCGTGCTTCAAAATTCATAAAAGGCAGTCGTACCCGTGAAACAGTTGTCTTGGCTGTTGAACTTCGAGCAGATAAGACAATAAGAGATGCTGCGACAGCTCGCAATGATGAGAGAGTTTTGGCATTGACTACACGAGATATGGTTGCAGCTGAGGCTCACTACCACTTCTCCTGCTATAGAAACTACACACGGCCCCAAAAACCTCAAGTAGAAACTGACATTGAAGATAATATCGAGAAAAAAGAAATGATACGATGTATATTCAATTTCATTCGCACTGACTTGTTCTTGAACCCGAGGATTGTTCCAATAGTTGATGTTGCAACAGATATCCTGTCTTCAGATACATTTTCAGTTGATGTTCGTGACTCCATCAAGAAGAATCTGCAGCGCACATTACAAAGAGAGTTTGGAGAATCGCTCATCTTCTTCAATGTGAAACACCGTGTATACTTGATGCCCGATAATCTGACAAAGCGAGAGATTGCTGCAGAGTGCGTAAACCTGATAGCAGAAGTGAAAGCATTTGAACGAACGGACGGTGAAAGTAACATTGTGCGTGCAGCTACTTCACTGCGACACCAGATCAAAGATGCTCATTACAATGAACGTTGGCCGCCTCAGCCAGCAGAACTCACTTCAGATTACGTGAAGATACCAGATTCTCTTCGTGTATTTCTGCATACTTTGATTTGCGGGAGTGGGGGTAGCTCTGCGCGTGTCGACACACTGGTATGGTCGATGGCTCAAGATATCATCAATGCTGTACACCGGGGTACCATCAGAACATCGAAGCATGTCCTACTTCCGTGGGTCATGAAAACGCTCACCGGTAATACAGAGGTCATCAGAATATTGAATCGACTCGGGCACGGATGTTCGTACACAGTTCTGGAAGAAATCGAGACAGCGCTATGCATAGACAAATTAGCAAGTGTGGAGAAAGATACAGTACCACTTCCGTCACATGTGCACCCTTCGGTCCCGACTGTATTAGCATTCGATAACATCGACAGGCTAGAGGAATCGCTGAGTGGTGGCGGAACATCGCATCGCGTCAACGGTATCATCGTCCAACCGAAGTCGCAGTCGTGTTTGCCGCCCCAACCTCCATCGGCAGTATCCAAAGCAGATAAGAAGCGATCTATCCCGTCATCCAGTGATTTAGTTCCAATATACAGCGGTGGGAAACGAGAGGGCCCACCTGCAATCAAGCCTGCAGATCTTTCTGACACTCTTGCAGGCGCAACATCCCTTGCGCAGCGCCGAAATCACGTATGGATTATGACTCGCATGCTGGAACCATGCGACCAGACAATCAGTTCGTGGACTGGTTTCAACATCATGACTAGAGATCGTGTTCAGGTGACGGAAGATGTAGTTGGCTACCTGCCGACTATAAACGCGCCTGCCACAGATATGGCAACAGTGCAAGAAATCCTCAGAGAAGCTCTGAACATCATGTCATCACTTCAGCTTGAGCGTATACCGGTGGTGCTAGACCAGGCACTATTTGCTAAGGCGACCGAAATAGCATGGAAAGATGTCGATCGATATGGAAGAATCGTGCTCATGATGGGGAACTTCCATACCATCTGTAACTTCATGTCGAGCATTGGGAAAATGTTTGGAGATGCAGGCCTTCGGGATGTAGCTGTTGAGTCAGGAGTAATCGCTGAAGGTTCCATCAACAGGGTTCTGGAAGGCAAGCAATACAACCGTGCTGTGCGACTCCACAAGTTGATGTACGAGGCACTAATGCGCATCATTTGGAAGGGCTTCCAGGTGTGGATAGAAAGCAATCATCCTGACAAGGAACCCCAGATTCGAAGCACTGACCTCAAAATTCGCAGCATCAAGGAGGTTGTTTGCCACGAGACTCTCGCTGCTGCTCTCGATGATGATTCATGTGTACAGAGCTTTGACATGTTCGCGAAATACCTACATTTTCTGCGAACCAAACATGGAGACCTGGCTCGCTTCTGGATGATGTATATTGATATGGTAGAGACCCTGCTGGGGTTGATTCGTGCGGATAGAGAAGGCGACTGGATGCTTCACTTGGCTTGTGTCAGAAGAGTGATCCCTTGGTGTTTCGCAATGAACAAGGTGAACTATGCTAGATATCTACCAGTGTACTATGCACAGATGACGCAACTCCACGAAACATGCCCCGAGTTGTACAGGCATTTCAATCAAGGCTACTTCTCCGTACAGCTTAGACCAGGGAATCCATTTGCCAGAATCGCTGTTGATCAGACAACAGAAGAAACAGTAAACAAAGATACGCAAACAGCTGGAGGAACACGAGGTTTTAGTCTTCGACAAGGGGCTGTGTCACGATACTATCTAACTGCAGAAAATCGGGCTACTGCACTGAGGCAACTACGAGAAACTATCCTTGTGAATGGCAGCGACACATCTCACGCCAAGCACCCTGACTTGTCTACTTCTCGCATCAAACGTGATGAGTCTGGCGTCACAGCTATCTGTGATCTACTGGAAAATGACTGGACCAATCCATTCGCCGATGATCCGTCATGTCTTCTCAGTATATCTACCGGAGCGGCTGTGAGGGAGGACGTTTCTAATGACCTACTCAACACCCTGCAAAAGGGGGAAGCGGCGTATCAAAGCTTCCAGAAACGTCTTGAAGAGGGAACAGGCTTTCATGACACATTGAACAAGCTAAACTTGAAGACCTTTGGTAAGATCAAGCAGAAAGTTGTGAAGGGCACAAACAAGGAGATCGTCCTGAGAGCTGACAGACAACTGTTTGCCACCATGATACTCATCGCCAAGACAAGGAACCTCGACATGCAACTTGTCCTTTGTCACCCACTAGGGCCGTTACCATGGTCTTTGGCAAACGTTGATGGGTCAATGAAAAAAACGAACAAAGCTGCACTTGCGAAACACATGGAAGGTCTTGTGGAACCAGCCGAGAACGTTGACAAGCGAAGTGCAACAATAATTGATGCGATGGCTCTCATACAAAAGATGCATGGCGAGAATGACACGTTCGAAGAACTATCTGACCGCATCCTTGCTGCAGCGCTTCATGCTGGTCAAGGCAGTGAGCGCATCGATGTTGTCTTTGACACATACACAGAAGAATCCATCAAAGCAGCTGAGCGTGTGAACCGCGGTTCAAATGAAGGCATCAGTTTCAGCGAGATCAGACCCGCACACAAAATCATGAACTGGCGGCGTCTCCTTGCTTGCAGCCAGACAAAGGAGAAACTGGTTGTGTTTCTGGTGGAGTCGTGGAAACATGAAACAAATCGCGAAAAGCTAGGCAACAGAACACTGTATGTCACCTGTGGTGAAAAATGTCTGGTACTGACCCGCGATAGGTGGAAGTTGGTGCAAGCACTCGAATGTAGCCACGAGGAAGCAGACACGCATATGTTTCTCCACGCAAAGCACGCCGCTACCCACTACAAGACGATCATCTTAGTGGCAGATGACACCGACGTTCTGATCATCAGTCTTCATCTCAGCAGAACCATCGATAGTCAGCTCTTCATCAGACGAGGAACAAAGGTTCGAGTCAGAATGATCGACGTTGGAAAGTTGGCTGCGGTATTGGGGTCTGGAGTTTGCAGTGCATTGCCAGGGCTTCATGCATGGAGCGGGTGTGACACTGTGAGTGCTCTGGCTAGCCAAGGAAAGATAAAGGCTTTGAAGCTTGTGCAAGCGAATGAGCTGTATCTTCAAGCATTCACAGATCTGGGATCTTCGTGGAATGTACCAACAGACGTCTTCAATAGCATTCAGGCCTTCACGTGTCAGCTGTACGCCAAGAACACGAAGATCGTCGGTGTTAATTCGCTCCGTTATCACATGTTCTGTGCAAAGAAGGGCCAGATCGAATCTGGACAATTGCCGCCTTGTGAAGACTCCTTGATGCAGCATACGCTTAGGGCCAACTATCAGGCGGCTATCTGGCGACGCAGCCTTGAAAACCTACCAGACGTCCCAACACCATCAGCAGGACATGGTTGGGAACTCGATGATGGCGGTTCGCTCACAATCCGATGGATGGCGGGTCTACCAGCTCCAGATGTCGTCTTGAATCTCATCTCATGCACATGCAGAAGGACGTGTCGACCGTCAGATTGCTCCTGCATACTGAATGGGTTGAAGTGCACTGTTGTGTGTAAGCTGCAGGGATGCTCCAACATGGTGCAGGATGATGCTATCGTGGCTCAGGATGCCAATGACTCTGATGGCGACTCTGATTAACTTTGTGTGCACTGTATATTGTATAGCATATGTTGTTCTCTATTATAATGCAGGCCAAATTGCCTGAAAATCTTTATAGACAGATAAACGGTTTAGCAAAATGTATAATTTGGAAGATCATACCGGTGTTATTTGACTAAAACATGACATGTTCAATGATACCTCCGCTTGCTTATTAGGAATATACATCGTATGGTGTTAAAATCAGCTCCATACGTCTTTCCAAACTCTAGTAATGAATAATTAATATAATTGGCGGCCATTTTGAAATCCAAGATGGCCACCAAAGTGCAGATTTCCTATGTAACAATTTCCGCCTGCTTATTAGATATCGTATGGTGTTAAAATCCTCTCCGTACGACATTCCTAACTTGCGTTATCGTCAGAATAGATAATGCCAGCGGCGGCCTAAGTCATTTTATGCCTCTTTACATTTATTTGTTGTAAACTCGTGGTGGATGATATGTTTTAGTTTTTGAGTTATTTTTATAGACAGATAAACGGTGTAGCACAATGCATAATTTGGAAAATCATACCAGTGTTGTTTCACTAAAAAAAGTACAAGTCTAATAATAAAATATTGAAAAATATATGATTTTTTTTCGATAATTGATTTTTATAATAATTAATCTGAAACAAAATGCTTCATATTATTTTTTATTTAGACGGTACACATCGGACGTATATTTAGTCGTCAACCGCACATCGATAGCTAGTATAGAAGTCCAGATACACGTGCAACAATGTACCCCACCAAATGGGCATTTTCGAGCTGGGTGGTTTCAAAGATGGCGTCCATCCGGGCACTAAGCTACCGTTCTCAGATGTCCATCACACCTTTTCTGACACTTGAGACATTGGTCTAATGGAAAATCATAATGAGAATTACTCCCCCCGCCGGAGCATTACTTTTGGTCTGGCTCAAGGACTAAAAGTTCTGTCCAACTTTCCTGGAGGTCTCATGTGGCACTGCCTGGAGGTAGTCTGACACTTCTTGCTTCAGATCATCCAGTGTGGCAGAGCGGTTGACGTAGATAGAGCAGTACCCAGGGCAACCAGGCGGTTTCTGAAGAAATGCTGCAGGAAAGTGATGGTGTCATCAGCTGTATGTGGGGGTGCACCATCCTGCATAAACCAGGTCATGCTGAGCTGGTTTGTGGTGACGTTTTGGCCTTGATCATTGTGGTACTTCTGGAGCATGGCCCGGTAGCGCTCACCGTTGATCGTCACCATCCTGCTGTTGTCATTCTCAAACCAGTAAGGCCCTAGCAATTCCCATCTGGCATTGAAAGCGCAGAAGCATGTGACCTTAGGCCCTTTCAGGTTCCTCTCAGTGATCTCCTCAAGTGGTTCTGTCCCCCAGAAAATATTGTTGTGGTTGTTGATTTAGTCTCATACCACAGAGCCACCGCTTTGGCCTTCTGCTCCACTGTAAATGGCATAGTTGAGCTACGGAGCTATAAATCTCAGGGAACAAATACCACGATAACACCACCATACTCTGAAAAGAAAACGGTATCGGTAAAAAAACAAAGAAATGGCAGGAAGTCAAAGTTTTATCAACCGTTTTGAAACACCCCTGTATGTATAGATATATGTATATGTATGGGTGTATCATGTATATAAGCAGGGTTAGGCATTCGGTTGCGTATGTGTGGTGTACGTGTGCCTGCATTTTATAAATTCATTTTCTCGGCAACCGTTGGTCCAATTGACACAAAACATTACCATAGAAGCGCCTCCCCCTGTGTAATGTTTTTATTCATAAATATGATGTCATATGTCACGTGGTATGGACCCCATCTTGGAAAAACGTTGCACCTCTATATCTCAAAAACCGCTCAATGGAAAAAATGGAAACATGGCTCATTGTCAAGTATTCCCCATGGGGAATAACATTTGTTAATGATGTCATCGGTGCCTTCATTATTACCTCATGATTCCACAAGTAAAACACTTGATCCAAGCAGTATGAATTTTTTTCTATGCAATTGTTGGTCCGATTGACATGATACAAAATTGATAAATTATGACGTCATAAGTCACGTGGTACAGGTTCCATCTTGGATAAACCGAAAAACGTTGCACTTCTATATCTCCAAAACCGCTCCGTCTTACTATAATTCACCAAATGTCCGTCTGTCCGTTCGAAGGTACCGCAAAAACGGCTCAACCGATCGCAACGATATTTTTGGTGGGTATTCCTGGGACCCCTGGGAGTAAAATAGGCTATATTGTTTTTCCAATTTTTCAAAGTTTTCCAATTTTCCAGTTTTTCCAAACACGATGGAATAATATTTACCGATATGAACAGTGATGTGGCTTTTGTTGAAATTCTACAAATACTGTTTATTCTACGTGCCAGGAGAGAGTAGATCGACTCCTGACGAACTCTTCCTATATAAACTTGCGGCTCTGAAGTAACATGGCAGCGTGTGCAAAGCGACTGAGAAACAGGTGTAGCGGCCGCTTCCATGTTACAGATTCGGCGTGCACTCTTCACACATAAACGTGCGACTGAGAAAGATGTGTAGCAGCTGCTTCCGTTTTGCATAATTCAATCTTTTTTCAAAATGGGCGCCATGTACTGTTTAGATTTTGATGATTGGCGTGTGATATGATTCAACGGATGTTTATATGAATCGTTTAAAATTAAAAAAGCCTTCAATTTCTGATATTTTGCCTTTTGATTTTGGCCTCCCAATTGAAGCCCCGCCCATAGTGCGGGTACCGTTGCTCGTCTTACTATAATTCACCAAATGTCCGTCCGTCCGTTCGAAGGTACCGCAAAAACGGCTCAACCGATCGCAACGATATTTTGGGTGGGTATTCCTGGGCCCCCTGGGAGTAAAATAGGCTATATTGTTCTTAAAATTTTTCCTAATTTTCCTATTTTACAGTTTTTCCAAACACGATGGAATAATATTTACCGATATGAACAGTGATGTGGCTTTTGTTGAAATTCTACAAATACTGTTTATTCTACATACCAGGAGAGAGTAGATCGACTCCTGACGAACTCTTCCTATATAAACGTGCGGCTCCGAAGTAACATGGCAGCGTCTGCAAAGCGACTGAGAAACAGGTGTAGCGGCCGCTTCCGTGTTACAGATTCAGCGTGCACTCTTCACACATAAACGTGCGACTGAGCAAGACGTGTAGCGGCCGCTTCCGTTTTGCAGAATTCAATCTTTTTTCAAAATGGGCGCCATGTACTGTTTAGATTTTGATGATTTGCGTGTGATATGATTCAACGGATGTTTATATGAATCGTTTAAAATAAAATAAAGCCTTCAATTTCCGATATTTTGCCTTTTCATTTGGGCCTCCCAATTGAAGCCCCGCCCATCGGGCGGGTGCCGTTGCTAGTGTATAAAATTGAAACGTGGCTCATTGTAAATAACTCTGCATGGGGAATATGTGGCGTTAACGATGACGTCATTGGTGCCTTAATTATGACGTCATCATTCGACAGTAACAATGTTTAGTCTGATCAGTTTTACATTTATTGAGCATGATCTACGCAACAATTATATTAGAGAATATAAATTTATAATGTTATTGCTCACGTGGTGTGGCAGCCATATTGGATTAAAGATAACAACCCTTCAAAAACAAAAATGTTGGCTCGCACCAAATTGACTGTGCAGGGTAAGTATTCTATGAATACCATCTAGTTACCTCCGCCACCAAAGGTGGATGTAGGTTATGTTTTCACCCCTGTCTGTCTGTTTGTCTGTCTGTTTGTGAACAAAATATCTCAAAATGTTGTGGACGGATTCGGACGAAATTTGGCAGAGATGTAGCGCAGGACGAAATGATCAGATTTTGGTGAAAATCCGGATTCAGATCCGGCTGGTAGAATTTTTAAAGTGATTCTTCACCATTGGGAGATAGGACCAAAAACTATAATAGCAGAATATCTCAAAAAGTTGTGGACAAATTTGGACGAAACTTGGTGGAGCTGTTGTGTGTGTGACAAGGAAGAATCGATTCAATTTTGGTGAAGATCTGGATCCAGGTAGTAGAACTTTTAAAGTGATTCTTCATCATTGAGAGATATGGCCAACCAGGTGGAGGTATGCTCTCTACTGAGTGGCGTTCTAGTTAATTGTTGCACTTGACTTGAGTCTTTTAGCCGGTTTGATAAGCAAGTTCGTGGCCTGACTGCATACTAAGTGAATGGAGGGAAATTCGTTTCACTTGATCCTGCAGTGTTTTCACAAAATCTTTCATCCGTTCGACTGAACAAGCACCTTCGTTTTATGGATCATTTTACTCTAGGCCACAGACTTAGTGATCAACGTACCACGTGATGCAGCGTTCGTTTCACATATTCATTTATTACGTTGCGAGTAGAGCGAAAGGGAGGTGAGAGGAGCCACACACTGACGCGCTTGTTTAACGACTGAGCAGTCTGAGCAGTTTCAAGGTGTTCCACCTTGATTTGCGTACCACCATGTGGTCACACCAGCGTGCGTGTCATGGTAATTTCCTCGCTTTTCAGCCTGAAAAACGACAGAACTTTCCTTGAAGTCGCCAGCACGCCCGGGGAGGGTCCGTGCAGCACTCCTGGGTGATACAGGCAGTATGGTTTGCATTAACTCACTCGCGTTATTACAGCTTGGTTCAACTCCTGTTGCGGGCACACACTCACACATGCTTCTTGAAACATGTACAACTAGAAATCAGACTTTTTGTGACATACATGTAAACATACATGTGCACATAAATATACACACACATCCAGAGGCTTTTAGATTTTTCCTGAATAGCCTTCTGTCCTCCATATTCTCCCAATCACATCATTGCTGATCGATGAAGCCATTTCATATTTAAACCTTAAAGAGTATTGATCCCATGGTGGGCAGATTGCAGGCTGCACGCTGAGGATCGATGCAATTGTCGAGTGGACATTGCTTTGTATGGAAGGGGCGTGGTTAAGAGGATTACTCTGATAGAGGCGGAGCCTAGGCACCAGTTCGTGTAGCTATTGGACAAGGCGATGTAAAGGCGGTGTTAATTGGAGGCGCGACTCGCGCTGGCCACGCCCATCGCTCGTTGATTGGTCCGGGCATTTTCCCAATTCTGTGCATTGCAGGGCAAGGGAAATCGAGGCTGTGATGTGAGAGAGCGAGGAGTAGAAGAGACAGAGGGAGAATGAGTGATAGCGAGGGAGTGAGAGTCGCCGGAGGAGGAAAGGAAAAGAAGTGGATGTTATGAGTTTCCAACGGAAGGTTTTCGCCGTGGGAACGCAGCGACGCCGCGACCTGACAAAGCACACGAGGAATCAAGAGGAAGAAGAGTGAAATCACGGGCTCGGGAAGCGTCGAAGAGCGTGAGACGAGGAAGGACGTACAGCTCGAGTTGCGGGAGAGTCTCGCTCTGCGTCGTGACGTACAGCCGAGTGATCCAGTGAGTACCGCGTGGTTCGTAGGGTCATTTCGTAAGACCCCCACCTCTCCAGCCTGTCGGAGTACCTCCGCCGGTTTGCTGAGGTTGACGCGGTGCTGACCTGAACTGGAGAACTTGGTGAGAGTTCAGATGATTGGTGCGAACCTGTGGAGCGTACAATTGCGAGTATGTCTGAAATTATTTTTGCAGGATTTGTACTACCTGACGTTATAAGGAGTACCTGCAGACGTTACCTGTGACTTTGTGCACCTCGTGAGTCGTGAAGTTGCACCGAACCGCACGGTCCACTTGGAACACCTACCGACTGCACGCAAGGAGCACGCAAAGTGACAATTTTGAAGGTCCCTGTGATTACGGCGGTTTGCGTATCCCGGTACGTGTGTTTACGTTCGTTCGTCACGTGGAGGTAGGGACACCGTGCGTGATTTTTTTCCCGCCCTTTTAAATTCCCACCACGCGCAGCATCATGGTCACCGTGCGTGTGGTGCTCCCGCTGCTGGTGGTGGCGATCACGTTGCCGGCGTCGACCGCGGGTCGTCTTGTTTTTCGTGTGTCCGAAGAACTGCCCGCTGCCATATTGGTAGGTACGGTGGGTGGACTAGCGGAAGGTGTTGGGAGCGGTGGAGTTGCCTTCCGTTTTGCAGAAGACCACGAATCGCTTTTCGTCATCGACGCAATCTCTGGGGATATCAGGACCAATAGACCCATCGACCGAGAGGCGCTGGTCGCGGCCGGAGCGGCCGTGCGTCCTTCGGGGGAAGTCGTCGTCGACCTGGTCGTGCTCTCGGGCGCGGCTTCAGCGGCGCCCATTGAAGTTCGTGTTCACATCACGGACGTGAACGACCACGCGCCGGCGTTCTCCGAGGATTCGGTCGCCGTCACGTTCCGGGAGGAGGCGGCCATCGGTCGACGGGCGTTGCTCGATACGGCGCGGGACCCCGATGCGGGACCGAACTCGGTGGACCACGAGGCGTACGCCATCGTAGAGGGTGACCATGCGGCCTCGTTCCGCCTGGAGGCGACCCTCAGCCCGGGAGGAGAGAGGGCCTTCCTCCACCTTGTGACGACCACCGTGCTGGATCGTGAGATCACCTCAGCCTATCAGCTGATGGTTCGAGCCCAGGATGGAGGAAGACCTCCACGCTTTGGCTACATGAAGGTAAGGAGCATGGCACCTAGTACATGATAATACTTCAAGAATCCTTGGAGCCCAACTTGGTATTTTCGATCTTGATGCATCTCGTATGTTTATTTACAAAATGCTGAAATGTTTGGACAAACAAGACAACTGATGTTGCTTCGATCCCCTTTTTCCATCGTTCGTCCACACGGTCCAGATGAAAAAAATTAGCGGATACTGTATATTTTTAAGTGCAAAGTAAAGCCGAAGGTCAACAACAAGGGAAGGAAATAAGAGTCGACCACAATGAGTGGACCAGCACTCACATGTCCACCAAACCATTTGGGCCAGGCAGATTACCCACAATGCAATAGCGAGACAACTGCTTCACTGAAACAAACTCCACTTCTTGAAGCTGACGATACAAATTCCCGAATGCT
This sequence comes from Myxine glutinosa, assembly GCF_964187855.1. Lineage (NCBI taxonomy): Eukaryota > Metazoa > Chordata > Myxini > Myxiniformes > Myxinidae > Myxine > Myxine glutinosa. The sequence continues at coordinate 66,494,790 of NC_136264.1, read as the reverse complement.
GTTGGAGAATGGTTGCGGGAGAGGAGGAAGCCGTCCAGCCTGGGTTCGAATCCCCACCCGGCTATAAACGCAACATCCTCAGATGGATGTTAAGCCGGGCGTCCCATCTGCCTGCATCGGTTGGTGTACGTTAAATATTCCAGAAAGTTCTTCCCAAAGAGTAGGCGAGCTATCGTCAGCACAATGATCAAAAAAAATTCCCAAATTCCTGGATGAACTTCAGGCAAATGTCAGGCCTGTTCTTCCGCGTCACGAAGGACTCAGGCTGAAAACGTTCCCCTGCCGACCCCACGAGAAGGTGGGACTAATTAGAGGCTGTTGAAGTAGTCCTGGTAATTGTAGACATTTAGTTTGTGTCTTTTGTACAAAAACCTTCGATTACATTTCTCCGTGTTCTATTTCAAAAGATTTTCTCGACAGTTGCACATTTTCATCCGTTCCGGCAACAACATCAGCCCCTTTTCAATGCCAGGCTTTACCAGCTGCAGGGAATGTTCTTGATATTTTTGAGGACTGCCGTCATCGTCATGACGCAAAAAAGAAACCGCAGCTTTCCCAAAAGCAACACCGTTTGGGCCGAGTCTGTTGAGATAACATAAAAGGTGTTGATATTGTAACTTTGAAGCGGCAGACCCTCCTTCGCTGCCATAACAGTCTCCAGCCTCCGGGTGATCTAATCTCCATCGCCAAATGCTTCAAGCTGCTCCAGGACTATTGATGACTGAATCCTCCCTTGGATTTTAACCTCGGTTCATGGAAAAAGTTCCCGGTGGATTTTCATCCGTGCTCGCTTGGCAGGCATTTCGGGACGTTCACTCTGGAATTTTACAAACGCTATCATGAACGTGTAGATGCATTTGAAGGAGTTGCATATCTAGTCAGTAGTCATTATTATTAAATTATTATATTAATCTTACTGTGTTTTATATTCACTGTACACCACTCCTTGGGAGATATCGTTCAATGATCAGAAGCCGACGTATGAACCCGATGAATTGTTCACAGAGCCGCCTGAATACGTCTAGTAATAAATGGATAAACAAGAAATATGTCGTGCATATCACGATACTTGTGAAATCCCTCAAATAAGTCGTTTGACCTTTGGTATATGTTGACCTTTTGGCCTATGTTGACCTTTTGGCCTATGTTGACCTCAAAAATAATTGGTGAATCAATTCAGTGACTTGATATGCAAATCCTCTTCAAATTTCAAGTAAATCAGATTAAAATTGACAATTTTAGAAATCCTGCCTATGTTGACCTTATGGCCTATGTTGCCCTCAAAAATAATTGGTGAATCAATTCAGTGACTTGATATGCAAATCATCTTCAAAATTCAAGTAAATCAGATTAAAATTGACAATTTTAGAAATTCGGCCTATGTTGACCTTTTGGCCTATGTTGACCTCAAAATAATTGGTGAATCAATTCAGTGACTTGAAATGCAAATCATCTTCAAATTTCAAGTAAATCAGATTAAAATTGACAATTTTAGAAATTCGGCTTATGTTGACCTTTTGGCCTATGTTGACCTCAAAAGTAATTGGTGGTTGAATTCAGTGACCTGATGTGTAAATCCTCTTCACATTTCAAATCGACCACATGAAAATTGAGTATTTTAGAAATTTGACAAAGCTGTTGACCTTTGGCCTATGTTGACCTCAAAATAATTGGTGAATCAATTCAGTGACTTGAAATGCAAATCATCTTCAAATTTCAAGTAAATCGGATTATAATTGACAATTTTAGAAATCCTGCCTATGTTGACCTTATGGCCTATGTTGACCTCAAAAATAATTGGTGAATCAATTCAGTGACTTGAAATGCAAATCATCTTCAAATTTCAAGTAAATCAGATTAAAATTGACAATTTTAGAAATTCGGCCTATGTTGACCTTTTGGCCTATGTTGACCTCAAAAATAATTGGTGAATCAATTCAGTGACTTGAAATGCAAATCATCTTCAAATTTCAAGTAAATCAGATTAGAATTGACAATTTTAGAAATTCGGCCCATGTTGACCTCAAAAATAATTGGTGAATCAATTCAGTGACTTGAAATGCAAATCATCTTCAAATTTCAAGTAAATCAGATTAGAATTGACAATTTTAGAAATTCGGCCCATGTTGACCTCAAAAATAATTGGTGAATCAATTCAGTGACTTGAAATGCAAATCATCTTCAAATTTCAAGTAAATCAGATTAAAATTGACAATTTTAGAAATTCGGCCTATGTTGACCTTTTGGCCTATGTTGACCTCAAAAGTAATTGGTGAATCAATTCAGTGACTTGATATGCAAATCCTCTTCAAATTTAAAGTAAATCAGATTAAAATTGACAATTTTAGAAATTCGGCCTATGTTGACCTTTTGGCCTATGTTGACCTCAAAAGTAATTGGTGAATCAATTCAGTGACTTGAAATGCAAATCATCTTCAAATTTCAAGTAAATCAGATTAAAATTGACAATTTTAGAAATTCGGCCTATGTTGACCTTTTGGCCTATGTTGACCTCAAAAGTAATTGGTGAATCAATTCAGTGACTTGATATGCAAATCCTCTTCAAATTTAAAGTAAATCAGATTAAAATTGACAATTTTATAAATTCGGCCTATGTTGACCTTTTGGCCTATGTTGACCTCAAAAATAATTGGTGAATCAATTCAGTGACTTCAAATGCAAATCATCTTCAAATTTAAAGTAAATCAGATTAAAATTGACAATTTTAGAAATTCGGCCTATGTTGACCTTATGGCCTATGTTGACCTCAAAAATAATTGGTGAATCAATTCAGTGACTTGAAATGCAAATCATCTTCAAATTTCAAGTAAATCAGATTAAAATTGACAATTTTAGAAATCCTGCCTATGTTGACCTTATGGCCTATGTTGACCTCAAAAATAATTGGTGAATCAATTCAGTGACTTGAAATGCAAATCATCTTCAAATTTCAAGTAAATCAGATTAAAATTGACAATTTTAGAAATTTGGCCTATGTTGACCTTTTGGCCGATGTTGACCTCAAAAATAATTGGTGAATCAATTCAGTGACTTGATATGCAAATCATCTTCAAAATTCAAGTAAATCAGATTAAAATTGACAATTTTAGAAATTCGGCCTATGTTGACCTTTTGGCCTATGTTGACCTCAAAAATAATTGGTGAATCAATTCAGTGACTTGAAATGCAAATCATCTTCAAATTTCAAGTAAATCAGATTAAAATTGACAATTTTATAAATTCGGCCTATGTTGACCTTTTGGCCTATGTTGACCTCAAAAGTAATTGGTGGTTGAATTCAGTGACCTGATGTGTAAATCCTCTTCACATTTCAAATCGACCACATGAAAATTGAGTATTTTAGAAATTTGACAAAGCTGTTGACCTTTGGACTATGTTGACCTTTTGACCTCAAAATGAAAAGGCTTCCTCCTTTTGACCAGCCCTACCATTTGGTGAAGTCTTGTAAAGATCGGTTTAAAATTGTGACCTGTAGGCGGTTGACAGACAGATAGACAGACAGAATAACGTACAAGATCAATCAATGCGCTTGATAAATCTTCGATTTTCGCAAATAATAATTGCTCCCATACTCCCTTGGGGTGGGGTGGTGGCATCAGAGGTGCCTACAACTGGGCTCTGAATGCTCACACGGCTCCCATACTCCCTTGGGGTGGGGTGGTGGCATCAGAGGTGCCTACAACTGGGCTCTGAATGCTCACACGGCTCCCATACTCCCTTGGGGTGGGGTGGTGGCATCAGAGGTGCCTACAACTGGGCTCTGGATGCTCACACGGCTCAAAAGACACTCCGGAAAAGGTTGCTTGAACAACACCGGCTGCCGCCAAAGAAGACCACAGAGCAGGAATTTGGCCGGGCTACCGGAACGTTATGGCCTACTTACAAAATGTTCCGTAGGATCTTCAAGGTCCACACACACACGCTAGCAGATGGCACGGTTGCTTTCACGCCCCCTCTAGAAGAGGTTATACTCGTTGCATCACTCAGGTTGCCTGACGAGGAGGCTCAAAGCTTCAGAAAGAATCTCTGAGCTATCCTGCGAAATCCCATAAGGTTATTTTGGACAAACAGAAATCACTTTTATGGTTTTTCAGTACCACTTTTAGCCTCTACTAACAATTTCTCATACGTTTTCTTCTGATTTTGGAAAGATTTGAGGGGGGAAGTATCAAAAGTTTTCTTTTTTTGGTGAGCACTGTTACCAAATGCACAAGGCCAACACAATATGCACTTCAGAACAAAGATTCAAGACCAAACACATTCTATTGGACGAAACAGATTTGCACTTGTCTTGACTGCTTACATATACAAGATGGAAGTTATCGGTGAAAATGACTAACGAGGAAGTGTCTACTGAAGTAGAGAACTCGACTGAACAGTTGTGCGCGTGAGAAGGACCATTTTCCGTATCCTGATGGCACAGAACTCGGTTCCCGAGGAAGAGGAATGCTGCCAACCTCTGGAGGCATATTAATTCTGGGTAAATATGTATCTAAGGAAACGACCTGTTTCTTTTCCTCTCTACCTATGTCTTATCTAAGCCTGGTGTTGGTTTAGCGGTTAGGGTGCCGGCTTGGGATCCTAGGATCCTGGGTTCGAATCCCGGTCGATCGCTGAATTAACACCGGGGGGGGTTGACTCAGCCTGTCATCCTTCCGAGGTCCACAAATTGAGTACCAGTTCACTGGTGATTCCCTGTGTGTCGCAAGAGGCGACTAACAGGGTTGGCGGCAGGAAGGGCATCCGGCCGTAAAACATGCTTCAAAAAAGGGGACCACGGTGCCCAAAAAAGGCCAATCCCCACCCTGCTGGGAAAAATGGCCTCTAAAGGTGGTTCTACCTATGTCTTATCTACTTCCTGTTTCCTCAACATATATAATGTCATCTCTTGGAGATTTAGCGGTGGAGCCTCTTGGGTCTGCTGTCAACTCTTTTTTTTTTTTAATGCAGATAATTTGGAGGTTGTCCACCACATTGGACCAAAGGATTGTTGTGGCATCAAAATTGTGGATTTTTTTTAAATATTCACTTTGCAGATGGGGCAGCTGGATTAAATCTCCATGACAACACGCGATTGTCATCACTGTAGTGAGTGCCCTTCTCCAGGATCAGAACTGATTGTGATAGTGATGCATCATACTCTGGCACAGAGCATTGGTACCGCCTTAGGAGTTTCTTTGCAAGGGTGATACTGGGTGGTTTGCCATTGCCTTCCCAGCAGTAGTTAGGGTAGGAATTTGTAATTTGTCCATGGGGGCAGCGATAGCTCGCCTACTCTTCGTAAAGTACACCCTGCGATCTATAACGTCCACCAACTAATTCCGGCAGACGGGGCGTCGAGTTTAACATCAATCCGAGGGATGGCGCACACATCGATGAATCGCCCTGTCCGTGAAACACCAGACTGACGGTTTATAACTTGGTCAGGAATCGACCCAGGACAGACAGCCGAGAAGCGAGCTGCCTCAGAACTACACTGGCATAAAATGAATGACCTTTCTACAAGATTAAACAAAGCAACTCCAAACTAACTACAAGTTCAAAGATTAATTGACATATTCAGTATCTACCGAAGGGATTGGTCTGTTAATGCTCAAAATGTACTTTTTCTCGTAAAGAGGTATTATAAGAGCTGCCCCTGCTAAAGACCTTCGAATCGCCAACATCTTCATTAAAATGTGGTGTTATAATTTAAAATGTAGTTATAATTTTTAAATACACTTGCATCACTTCATAATAAGCTGAATATGATTTTCCTTGTACTTGTAAGGCTTGTAAGGGTTTATGGGCTGGCAGGATAGCCAAACCCTGAGAGTTACTCACACTCTGTTTGAGATGTCTTGCCTCGGTTTGAATCCTGACAGAGCTATAAACTGGCATACAAATGGATGTTACACCGGGTATCCCATCTGTGGATGCACGAGAAATGACAATGCAGACCCATCGGCCGATGGGTCTGCGCCATCTGCGGATGTGTTGTTCACCTTGAAGGAATGTGTATGCATCAATGGTGGATGAGTATGTTTATTTGAACCTAAAAATAAGCAATTGATGTCATAAATGTTTATAAAGCAGTCCGTGACATGTGGTTTGTCGATAACCGTTTGTCGATAAGATAAAAATAAGATAATGTCGCTCCATTTAAAAACGCTGGTCTACTTCGCTGGTGGCACTGGCAGACTCAGCTCTCCATTGTTTATACTAGGGCATGCCCGTACTATATATATAGGACGTGCCCGTAAGTGCGTGATGTTACCGTACAATGAATGTATCGTCCCGACGCCGCAGCTCGGATGGCGCTGCAGTTAATCGGGCCCCCAAATTCCTCATCGACGATAACTAAACAATATATTATATGAATCGCACCGTACATACCTCCTTCTAGATCTTGTTCTTGTCTTGATATACTCACTCAGGCTCACTCTATCACGACTGAGTCCTCCCAGCTCCTCCAAATGGCGCCCGCTCGCCGCTACGTAAGTCCGGAAGTGACGTCCTCATTTGACTGTCCGGAAGGTCGCATATCGCAGGAAAGCGAAAGAATCGCAAATTAGTTTTAATTAGTTTTAAAACATCGTTTAACGCCAACATAGCGCCAACATAGTTTGCCGACGGGAAATAAATGAATACGCTCTCAAATGTGCCATCCGAGGCAGAGTCTGTTCGCCACGTTCGGCACACGTGATAGCTCGCTGCTCTCTGATTGGTTGAATCGTTTTTTGGACATAGCTCGGTAACTACTTCTGCGATTAATTTAAAACCTTGAAAAGGCACATCCTCGGGTCCCCAGCAATATACCTGGCAAGTTTCAAGTACTGTATATCGGACCGGTAGTTGTCGAGAAACAGCGGTCACAGACAAACATACATACAAACATACAAACATACAAACATACAAACATACACACAGAGATTGCTGGAATTATAGATAGATAGCAATTCCTGGCATGCCTTAATCACCCCAAAGCTAAAGATGAAGGTGTGGCTTCGTAATCGGGGCATTGTCAATTATATAAACACAATAACGCATTATGTGATTCTATGAGGCCCTCAGTGTGATTCTATGAGGCCCTATGTGATTCTATGAGGCCCTATGTGATTCTATGAGGCCCTCAGCGATGGGTCTGACCCGTTTGCGGATCCACAGATGGGTCGCCCATCTGCGGATCCGCAAACGGGTCAGACCCATCGGCCGATGGGACCGATCCACAGATGGGTTCCTATATATATATATATATATATATATATATATATATATATATATATATATATATATATATATATATATTGTTGCGAATATGGAATTTGGCCTCCATATCCGCTTGTAAATATTCCCCTATTTTCTCCAATACTCCCCAACTTTCCCCAATCCCCCATTCCCTAGTCCCATTGCATGTAAATAACAATCAGTAGAGCCGACCTTCCCCTTATTCCCCCATTAAATGTCGTGCCCAGGTCCACCGCACCACACGTAGACAACTTTCGGACATCTTCCTAGTTATTCTTATTCTATGTCAGTTAAGGCCTCGTCTCCATTAATTATGACTCTTCGTTGCACCAGAATGTGATTATATGGCATCAGTAGTGAGTTTAGGACCTTTCCCATACCTCCTCCCATCTTCTTCCCCAAACAACAACAACAACAACAACTACAACAACAATTACAACTACAACTACGACTACAACAACAGAGGGGCGGGGAGTGTGCGTCCTCACACCGGCTCGGTTACCCGCCATGACCATACGCTCCACGGCGTTACCCCGAAGGGGCTGGCTGTCAGCTCCTCGTCAGGGGCGGAGCCAGTAACCCCCCCACGCACCCAATGAGAAGCAACGTGCCGATTCCACGAGGCGGAGCTAACGAGCCGAGGGCGTGTCACTCCCCGCCGGATATACGCGGCCCCGCGCCGGATGTGACGAGAGATGCGCCCCCAGCCTGGAGAGAGAAGTAGCCACCCCTCGAGCGCTGCAATACCTCCACCGCATCTCTTAAACTGGACCGTACGTGATCCTGCCCTGAGCCCAGGTGCACCTGGAGCGATCGCTACCCGCTTTCCTTGCCATCAAACCCCGTGTGAGTGAGCCTTGTCCCGTTTATTTGTCGTCTGTTGGGGTTAATATAAGTGTGTTTAAGTGCCCACCTTCCTATGTTTCCCTCTTGTCCCTGTAATCTAAACCTTCCGCATTATTGTAATAACAACCTTTGAGAACCGTATCCCTGGTGTCGTGTCGTATTAATTCCAGCCGTGTGTCTTCTTTTTCCTTCATTGGTCTAGCATAGCGCGATTAGTCAACGTTCGGGCACAATCGGGTAACTTGTGCAGACGTGGTCATACCATAAAACCGCTCGGTAAATAACATCCAAGCCACGTCTGTAACAATTGGTGTCGAGGAGTGGAATTCGAACCCGGGACTAAATTAGTTAGGCCCAAATTTTGGGAGGGAAAATCGAGCCGGAGCGCGTACGGCGCTCGACCGAATCGATTCGGAGCGCGTTTCCCGCGCGAAATTATAACGGCGAAATTTCAATTTGTTTTACGAAAATAAAAAATAAAAACCGAATTTTGAAAGTCGCGCTATGGCGGATCAAGACAGCTGGGGTCCGGTAAAGGAGAGTGAGGTAGGGTCGATCCAGGACCAAAATGAGGGACAGGAGGAGAGCGAAGCAGTGAGGGCGGCAGGTTCGCAAAATAGCGCCGTCACGCACGAAGAAGCGGGCGCGCAAAATGGCGCCTCGCTGGTCACCGTGCCCGCGACCGAAGTAGCGCCGCTGGGAAGATTGGAACTTTTTTTTATACAAATGACGGCCCTTATGGAAAAGAATAGTGAGCGATTGGAAAACCAAATGGGGGTAATGAGGGACGAAGCGAGGGGTACCAGTGAGAAGTTAGACAATAATTTTGAGGAGTTAGACAAGAAAATTGGGAAGTTAGACAATAATTTTGAGGAGTTAGACAACGGGATAAAAGAAGTAAAGAATGGGTTAACGGGGGTAGAAAACAGAATGGCCGCTCAAGAGAATCAAATGGAAGGGATGAAAAAAGGGTTAGAGGGGTTAGAAAACAGTATGGAAGGCAAATTGAGGGACATGAGGGACCAAGCGGAAAGGGAAGTTAACCAAATGGGGCAGCAGATAGAGGGGGTCAGAATGGGGGTAGAAACCAAACTGGATGCTCACAGGGAGGAAATGGAGCAGATGAGGGTGGCATCTGGGCAGGAGATGCAAGTGATGGGAGAGGAGATCAGAAGAGGAGTGAGTGAGGAGGTCGGAGGAGTGCGCGAGGAGGTGAGGCACTGTGAGGAGCACATGGAAAAGGAGGTGAGAAAGGGGACTGTAAAGTTACAAGGGGGCATAGAGGACCTGACGCAGGAGGTGGAGCAGCTGACGGTGGGACAGACGGAGTTAGTGGAGCAGGTTCAAAGGAACACTGCGGTATTAGGAGGTTTAAAGGCGACACAGAAAGAACTAAAAGATGACTTGGTAGCGACGAAGAGGGAATGTCAGATGGTACGTGAGGGACTGACAACGAGGTTGGACGAGGTGATAGAGGTAATGGAGACGAAGGACCGGCAGGTGAGGACGCACCTGGAAACGGTCAAGGTAGCCTTAGAGGATGAGCTTGAGGAGACGTACCGGGGAATAAAAGAGGTGAAGCACAAATTAGAAGAAGTGGAAGAAGGGGTGAGCGAAATTAAGAAGCGACGGAGAGGGGATAACAAGGAGATAAAAGAGGAGATAAAAGAATTGGTCCAAAGTCTGTGTTTGGATCGTGATGTGCTCATTAACCGGATGAGGGATTCGCAGGTGATGGAGGAGAAGCGAAGAGGAAGAGGACCCGGTGTAAGTGGTGACCAATATGGTCGTGCGTATGATGCGCCAGGGGATTTAAGGAGCTTGGGGGTCGAGATGGACCCGGGTGTTCGTGAGAGGCCGTTGGTGAAGTGTGCGACAGGTCTGGTGTGCGAAAAAGGAGGTGAGCGAGAAAGTCCGACTCTGGGGTGTGTGAGGAAAAAGTGCGTGCCAAGGAGTGAGTGTGCTGGCGAGAGTGAGTCGGTCGTAGCGCGTGTGCGAGGGGGCACATGGAAGCGCGGGGTGGTGAGTGTTACAGAGGGTGTAACGGGAGAGTGTGCGCGAGAAAGGTGTGTGACGGACAGGTGCATGGGGAAAGAGTGTGCTGTCAAGAGTAAGGGTGAGTGCGTTGTCACGAGTGGAGGTGAGAGTAGTGAGAGTAGTGAGAGTGACAAGGAGCGTGAGTTGGTTGTGACAGGTGAGCGAGGATGTACACCTGGGATGGAAGGATGCACACCTGGAATGGTGGAGCGTGAGTGGGAATGCACGCTGGAGTTGGTGGTGAGGCACGTGGTTGGGTGTGCGAATGAGAGCACACCTGTGATTGTCACAGAGGAGGTGACCGAGGAGGGGGTGCGAAGCGGTGTATTGGTGAGGTGTGCGAGCAACGAATGTGTGCCAAAGTGTTCGGTGGTCAGGTGTGTGACCAAGGCTGTGAGTGGAATGAGGGTACCTGGGTGTGTAAGGAAAGGTACGAGGAGCATGGGCACGGCTGGATGTGTGAGTAAGGAACGGGCTGCGGGGTGTAAGCGTCCAGGTGAAGCATCGACGTTAGACGGGATAGAGTTTAGAACGACTTATAGCCGAATCGGGCCCTCGGTGCGTGCTGGGCCTCGCTTTGAACGGCCGCGTCCAGGCTCCACTAGGCGGAGCTGGCAGCCCGATAGGAAGGGTCGTTATGGCGACCACGTTTTGTTGAGACGTGCCGGCAGGTCGAGATCGGGACATTGGATGGCTCCCCGCCGAGGTGATGCGTGGGATCTCGGCCCGGGTAAGCCCCCGTCCCTGCCCCGAATGCCGGACGCATCCAGCCGCCGGCACAAAACAACCAGCATCCATTGCTTGGCTTTACGAAGCCGGGCTTTGGACAGGAATTGGCGCACCGAGAGGCAGTAGTGAGTCGACTGGGTGATGAGGTTAGTGTTTTGGACCCAAAATTAGAGAAAAACAAAATTTGATGATTGGCAAGGGATTGGCAGTAGTGATTGGCAGATGATGGGCAGTGATTGGCAAATTTTTAATTTGTTGAAATTTGATGTGCAAAATTGGTAGTGAGAGACCCCCGATGTGGTGGGATGGCAAATCCACCATCCCTCACAGGTGGGGGGCAAAGGAGCAATAGATTATGGGGTGTATGGCAGTGAAAACTAGCCCGGGTGGGTTAGGATATTGTGTGTAGGGATCTAGAGAAGATGACCTTAGGTAACGTTAAGTTTAGTTAGTGACTGATACCTGTAGTGGGGACGCAGGTAGTTTAGTGTGGATGATAATGACGTGGGAGCGCAATAGTTTAAAGGGACGACTGGGAAGCGCAAGTTTCAGAAGGGAGTAGTTAGCTGAGATGATGCCGTGTGTGTGAGGATTGTACAGGTGTGATTGCACAGGTGTGCAACTGGACAGGTGGGTGGAGCAGTGTATGAGTAGTGAGTGTTGTGGATCAGCGCGAATGCGCTTGGGGAGAGAAGGGTGCAGGTGGCACCAGGTGTGAGAGCACAGGTGTGCAGGTACAGGTGTGTGGAGAGAGTTGGAGTGAGTGGTACGGAGTGGTGTGCATGGTGCGAAGGTGTGGATGGGGGAAGAGTGGACCCCTTTCACGAGTACCCGGGGCGGGTAGTGTAAGTGTTAGGTAGAGGGTGCAGGTAAATTGTGGTTGGATATTGGCATTTGTGGTGCGGTTGCAGAATGGTGTTGTGGATGGGTGCATTAGTGTTGTGGAAATGGCTGGGCGTGTAGCCTGTTAGTGTGTGTAGTTGGTTGGGCACTCCACCACTGTGAGGATGTCGGCCAGGTGAGGCCGCAGGTGGGCTCTGGGAGCCGGTAGTTGTGAGTGGGTGCCTGAGGATCCCGGGTGTGGATCGGGCAGCCCAGTGCCAGAGAGGGCACGGAGTGGGGAGAGAGCCAGAGGGCCTTCCCCTGGTAGTTAGGTTAGGGTAAGGAGCAGGTAAGCTCGGAGGCAACTGCAGTGGTGGAGGTGTGCAGGTGGGTAGACCCACTGGGAGAGGTACACGTCGCAGCCCAGAAATTGTACGAGGGCACCGGGAGATGAATCGGGGGAGTGAGACCCCAAATTGAAGAGCACCACAGTTTGGCCAATGGGAATTGGTTTTTAGAACCCATAGTGTAAGAGGGCCAATGGTTTGGCCGGAGGAAGACCCCGGGTAGTGTAAAGTTGTTAAAGTCATTTAGGAAATAGTTAGGATTGATGAACCTGTCGCACCATACGCAGCCACTTACCTGTGGTGATGATGATGACTCCACACCTGTGTTTTCTTTGTTTGTTGCAGGAAATGAGATTGCTGTGGATTTGTGAGACGCATCACGACGTGGATGAGACATTGGGGTGATTCCATCTCTCCCTCCTTAGGAGGGACTGATGATGAATTGGTGATGGCAAATTTTGATGTGCAGTTGGAGATGGCAAATTTTGATGAGAGTTGAAAATGGCAAATTTGATTGGTTAGGAGGGAGAGAAGACGAATTTGGTTTATGGGAGGAACGGGGAAGACAGTAGGGATGTTTGTCGATTTGTAAAGTAGATGTTTATGGGTAGTGTTGTGTTTTGTGGATGCAGTAAGGGGTAAGGGAGGGGCCATGTAGGTTACCTGGTGGGGGGGGGGCGTACGATAGGAACGTACCTGTCTCACCTGGTTCCCATGTGCCCCCAGTGTGCATCACCTTACATTGCGTGCACTTTTGCGCCCTTACCACCTTACTCACTTGTCTGCTTATTTTGTCTCCCACCTCCGAGGATCTGGCTTTGGGGTAGAGAGAGAGGAGAGAGAGGTGCTGGCTGCGCAGTTGTGGGCCTGCACTTTCGCTGTTTGCTGCCGGGATCGATACACCATATGGACCGCAATGTTTGTGGCCACCCACAATGGACCGCAGTTCGTTTGCGGCCAAGCACCACCCGGGGATGGACCTATGGGTCAACGTGGCACCTATGCCATACAGGTGAACCACTTTTAATTAACACCACTGAAGGCCACACGAAGAGCAAGAGACACCTGCAGGGTTAGGGGTTGTCGAGTTTATTTTTATTCCAATGAACAATGGTGACTGCACCGATTGGCGGTGGGGTGGTGCTTTTGATGCTGGGACAGGGTGCTCTGCACGTTATTAAAGGCCGTCGGCCACAGAGCACTCGTGGGTTGGTGTATCGATGTTGGCAAGCGCGCTCTCTCTATGCATAACATCTGCATGTGTTCCTCCAAAAACAGGTCCTGGATCGTAGTGTAAATAGCAGCGTAGTCTTGTAAATAATGCTCCCTACCGGCTGTATGTGTAGTTTGCGAATTCTTTCCGGATTCGGTTATCCTGTGGGTGTGTTTCTGTGAGGAGAAGGGTGCAACGTCGCAGGGGGACATATTTACTCATTTGTGAATATCTGTAAAACTGTCGCACTCAGGGTAGAGTTAATAGTAGAGGGAACTACATTGCGTGCCACACTAAAGTAGGTAAAAATTTATCGGGTCGGGACGCCCCGAGGGTAGAGAAGGGTGCAATGTTGCGAATATGGAATTTGGCCTCCATATCCGCTTGTAAATATTCCCCTATTTTCTCCAATACTCCCCAACTTTCCCCAATCCCCCATTCCCTAGTCCCATTGCATGTAAATAACAATCAGTAGAGCCGACCTTCCCCTTATTCCCCCATTAAATGTCGTGCCCAGGTCCACCGCACCACACGTAGACAACTTTCGGACATCTTCCTAGTTATTCTTATTCTATGTCAGTTAAGGCCTCGTCTCCATTAATTATGACTCTTCGTTGCACCAGAATGTGATTATATGGCATCAGTAGTGAGTTTAGGACCTTTCCCATACCTCCTCCCATCTTCTTCCCCAAACAACAACAACAACAACAACTACAACAACAATTACAACTACAACTACGACTACAACAACAGAGGGGCGGGGAGTGTGCGTCCTCACACCGGCTCGGTTACCCGCCATGACCATACGCTCCACGGCGTTACCCCGAAGGGGCTGGCTGTCAGCTCCTCGTCAGGGGCGGAGCCAGTAACCCCCCCACGCACCCAATGAGAAGCAACGTGCCGATTCCACGAGGCGGAGCTAACGAGCCGAGGGCGTGTCACTCCCCGCCGGATATACGCGGCCCCGCGCCGGATGTGACGAGAGATGCGCCCCCAGCCTGGAGAGAGAAGTAGCCACCCCTCGAGCGCTGCAATACCTCCACCGCATCTCTTAAACTGGACCGTACGTGATCCTGCCCTGAGCCCAGGTGCACCTGGAGCGATCGCTACCCGCTTTCCTTGCCATCAAACCCCGTGTGAGTGAGCCTTGTCCCGTTTATTTGTCGTCTGTTGGGGTTAATATAAGTGTGTTTAAGTGCCCACCTTCCTATGTTTCCCTCTTGTCCCTGTAATCTAAACCTTCCGCATTATTGTAATAACAACCTTTGAGAACCGTATCCCTGGTGTCGTGTCGTATTAATTCCAGCCGTGTGTCTTCTTTTTCCTTCATTGGTCTAGCATAGCGCGATTAGTCAACGTTCGGGCACAATCGGGTAACTTGTGCAGACGTGGTCATACCATAAAACCGCTCGGTAAATAACATCCAAGCCACGTCTGTAACAATATATATATATATATATATATAATATGAGCATGCCAAAGTCTGAAGTCTGGGCCTAGTGTCAGGTGTGCTTCCATCTTCTTTATTTATGAGACATCCTACAGACGTAAACGAACACTCGGTTTACTCTGCGTGCATTGCACATCACGTACAGCGAATTTAAACTCCGTGCCTTGTATTTATTGTGATTTAAAATAAAATAAAACCGCTTCTATACACCGACCTTGAGGCTCACTTTGCAAGCCACCGTCTACAATTCCAATGTAAGAGACACAATTACTCTTCTTTTGGGTCCTCGGGGTCTTTTGTGTCTTCTGGGTCATTTGGCTGCTCAGTGTCTTTTGGGTCATTTGAGTTTTTTGGTTTCTCTAGGTCTTTTGAGTCATTTGAGTCCTTTGGGTCCTCTGGATCCTTGGGTTATTTTAAGGGTCTTTGGGGTATTATGGGACTTCGTGGTCTTCTGGGTCTTTTAGATCTTTTTGGTCTTTAGGGCTTTTTGGGTCTTCTGGGTTTTTAAGGTTCTTTGGGATGTTTTGGGTCTTGGGGTCTTTTCGGTCTTTTTGTTCTTCGGGGTCTTTTCGATCCTTTCAGTCACTGTGGTGTTTTGGGTCCTCTGGATCTTTGGGGTATTAAGGGTCTTTGGGGTATTAATGGTATTTGGGGTATTAAGGGTCTTTGGGGCATTATGAGTCTTGGGGGTAATTTGGGTCTTTGGGTCCTCAGGGTATTTAAGGTTCTTTGGGGTCTTTTGGGTCTTTAAGGCTCTTCGAGGTGTTTTGGATCTTCAGGGTCTTTTTGTCTTCTGTGTCTTTTTGATCCTTTGTCACCGGGGTATTTTGCGTCTTTGGGGTCTTTTCGGTCTTCGGAATCTTGAAGGGTCTTTGGAGTATTTAGGGTCTTCTTGTTCTTTTGGGTCTTTAATGGTCTTCAAGGTATTTTGGGTCTTCAGGGTCTTTTCAGTCTTTTGGGTCTTCAGGGTCTTTTCAGTCTTTTGGGTCTTCAGGGTCTTTTCAGTCTTTTGGGTATTTTGGGTCTTCGGGGTATTTTGAGTGTTTGTGGTCCATTGGGTCTTCTGGGTCCTTGGGATTTTTTGGGGTGCTTTTAGATGTTAGTTTTAGTCTTTTTAGATGTTTTAACCGGTGGACACATAGTCGTGTTCAAAGATTGCCCATTAAACCCCATACCACTCGGATCCCTCCTAAAGCGCTACTCAAAGCCTTTAAAACCTACCCTTATAAATGAATGACACACACACACACACACACACACACACACACACACACACACACACACACACACACACACACACACACACACACACACACACACACACACACAGTGTTTTATATGGTAGATATCCAAACCACTCATTATGTAACCAAACCATGCAGTATGTAACCAAACTAACCACTAAAAACCACACCATCCAATATATATGTAAATTTATTTTAGAAGCTTCACCTTGACCTTTTGACCTCAAAAATAGCTGGTTTATCAATTCAGTGAGGCACTATACAATTGCTGTTTAATTTAATTCTCAAGTCAATTAGATGGAAAATGCCAATTTTAGAAATCTGACCTCAAGATGACCTTTGACCTCAAAATCAATTGACGTCTTCCTTATGACCAACTCTACCGTTTGGTGAAGTTTCGTGAAGATCGGTTTAAAATTGTGACATGTATTTGACAGACAGATAGACAGACAGAATAACGCACAAGATCAACCAATATACTTGAAAAATCTTCGATTTTGCAAGACAAAAAAGAAAGAAGTAAATGAATGAATGAAGGGAAAGGTGAATGTATGATGAATAATGTGATTGTGCAAGCCTGTGCCTGAGTGTTTGCACACTGTGGGATGTTTAACCACAATTTATGTCTCCTTAAATTCCATGTCACCAATAGATTGTTTTTTCACATCTCAATGGGAACATGCTTGTAAACATTTTTATTGTGCCACATGAAAGCAAAAGTCATGAGATTATTACTTGCCATGTCATATTTTAAACCTATTTTCTTCTTAAAAATCCCTTTATGGTTGAACTTGGTTTTGCAGGTGAACATCAGCGTCTTGGACACGAACGACCACGTCCCGGCTTTTGAGAGATCTCTCTACGAGACCACCGTGCCCGAAGATGTCCCAGTCGGTACGAGTCTTTTTACCATTTCCGCCACCGATCTGGATGCCGATGCCAACGGGCATGTCACCTACATCTTGAGCGATTTCACATCGCCCTTCATGGTGGACGCCCAAGGTGGCATTGTGCGGACGCGTCTGCCTCTTGACTATGAGCACCGACGCGAATACACTGTTGGCCTGCGGGCTACCGACGGAGGGTCCCCGCCTCAGTCTGGGCGCTCCGGTGCCCTGGTGCGTGTTACCGATGTGAACGACAACGCTCCGAGCGTGCGGTTTGTGTTCGCTCCTCCTGGCGCACGCCATGCCGCAGTCGACCAGGGTAAGCTGAAACTACACTATATGATTCAGGGGGAATGTTTCACTTGGAACACTTGCTGTGTGCAGTAGATGTTGTCTGTATTGACCTCTGACTTTGCCAAAAAATACATTGGAATCTCTCTTTCTCTCTTTCTCTTTTTCTCTTTCTTTTTCTCTTTTTTTCTCTCTCTCTCTCTCTCTCTCTCTCTCTCTCTCTCTCTCTCCTCTCTCCTCTCTCCTCTCTCCCCTCTCTCTTCTCCTCTCTCTCTCTCCTCTCTCTCTCCTCTCTCTCTCCTCTCTCTCTCCTCTCTCTCTCCTCTCTCCTCTCTCTCTCCCCTCTCTCTCTCCTCTCTCTCTCCCCCCTCTCTCTCTCCTCTCTCTCTCCTCTCCTCTCTCTCTCTCCTCTCTCTCTCCTCTCTCTCTCTCTCTCTCTCTCTCTCTCTCTCTCTCTCTCTCTCTCTCTCTCTCTCTCTCTCCTCTCTCTTTTTCTTCCTCAAGCTAAATTATTTCAAAAGCAAATAGCTACCTGATATAAAGGTTGAAGACATCTTTGATTTCCCATTGCATAGTTTCTCAAACTCCTTTAGTTACAGTGCATTCAGAAAGTATTCAGACCCCTGCACTTTTTTCACATTTTGTTATGTTGCAGCCTTATGCTGAAATCGTTTAAATTCATTTTTCCCCTCATCAATCTACACCTCGTGTTACGGAGTCCTCTACAATCTCCTGGTCTCAGTAACCTCCGAACACCGAGAGGAGCCCCGGCAGAAAGATATATTACCCTGTGTTGAAAATCAATAGTGAAACCACACCAATGATTATAAATGAACAAAATTGTATTAGAAATCACACACAGGAATAACGGTATAACAGATGGCCATTAAGAGTGGCCTTGGAGATCGCCCCGCCAAACTGTACAAGGGCGCCCTCCAGAGGCGCACCTTCCCCGCTCACTCAGCAACCCACAACGTAATTGGAGTCGAAGCGGTCACACACACACATCCCCGACAGACGGTAGGACGTTGGTGTGAAGATGACGCGGGAAAACCTTCGTTGGTATCCGAAGCGTGGGGTTCAAAATGGCCGACGGCTCCTGCTTGAGCCGATGTGGCGAGGCGAGGATTCATCGGAATCACAGCGCCCAAATCTGACTACGCAGATTCCTCCCCCTCCAGCGATACTTCCTATCGCCGGATGTCCTTTCAAGGAACTCAAAATTCCCTCGTGACCATCGGTTGACCTTGCTCGTTACGGAGCGCTGACGTCACGCGTCTTCTCCGACTTTTTCGCGCTGCTTCTTCCTCTTCACCTCTTCCGGGTCGGTTTCCTGTATCATTTAAAGTTAGCCTTTTTAACTTTAGATAACTGTTCCTGAATAATAAATCTTTTGAAGATAATAATAGTACATAAGATCAGCACTACGTCAAGTGGGTGAAAACCACAATAACGGAAGTTACGAATCCGTCGCACTCAAGCTAAATTATTTCAAAATCAAATAGCTACCTGATATAAAGGTTGAATACATCTTTGATTTCCCATTGCATAGTTTCTCGAACTCCTTTCGTTACAGTGCATTCAGAAAGTATTCAGACCCCTTCACTTTTTTCACATTTTGTTATGTTGCAGCCTTATGCTGAAATTGTTTAAATTCATTTTCCCCTTATCAATCTACACTCAATACCCCATAATGACAGAGAAAACAGGATTTTAGAAAGTTTTGCAAATTTATTAAAAATAAAAAACTGAAATATCACATTGACATAAGT
This sequence comes from Myxine glutinosa, assembly GCF_964187855.1. NCBI lineage: Eukaryota > Metazoa > Chordata > Myxini > Myxiniformes > Myxinidae > Myxine > Myxine glutinosa. The sequence continues at coordinate 66,475,904 of NC_136264.1, read as the reverse complement.
ATTCAGACCCTTTGCTATGACGCTTGAAATTTATCTCAGGTGCCTCCCATTTCTCTTGATCATCTTTGAGATGTTTCTACACCTTGATTGGAATCCACCTGTTGTAAATTCAATTGATTGGACATGATTTGGAAAGGCACACACCTGTCTATATAAGGTCTCACAGCTGATTGCATATCAGAGCTAAAACCAAGCCATGAGATCGAAGGAACTGCCTGCAGAGCTCAGAGACATGATTGTGTCGAGGCACAGATCTGGGGAAGCCTACAAAAAATTTTCTGCTGCATTGAAGGTTCCCAAGAGCAGAGTGGCCTCCATAATTCTTAAATGGAAGAAGATTGGAACAACCAGGAGTCTTCCTAGAGCTGGCCGCCCAGCCAAACTGAGCAATCAGGGGAGAAGGGCCTTGGTAAGAGAGGTGACCAAGAACCCGATGGTCACTCTGGCTGAGCTCCAGAGATCCTGTGTGGAGATGGGAGAAACTTCCAGAAGGCCAACCATCACTGCAACACTCCACCGATCTGGGCTTTATGGCAGAGTGGCCAGACGGAAGCCTCTCCTCAGTGAAGGACACATGAAAGCCCGCTTGGAGTTTGCAAAAAAAGCACCGAAAGGACTCTCAGACTGTGAGAAACAAGATTCTGTGGTCTGATGAAACCAAGATTGAACTGTTTGGCTTCCGTCTGTGTCCAGATCGTTCCCCAAATCTGTGCCTCGACACAATCCTGTCTCTGAGTTCTGCAGGCAGTTCCTTCGACCTCATGGCTTGGTTTTTGCTCTGATGTGTATTGTCAGCTGTGAGACCTTATATAGACAAACGGCAGTCCCGAACATGAGCAGGTAAAGGTGATCCCAACACGAACACGATCAGGTAAAGGTGATTCCCAGCATGAACAAGGGCAGGGAATTCCAGCACGAACACGAGCAGGTAAAGTTGCTTCCCAGCAAGAACATGAGCAGATAGTCCCAGCATGAATAAGGGCAGGTAAGCAGGCACGTTTAGAAAGAGTCCAAGTCATGCACACGTGCACCGAGAGGGAGTCCGGCAGCCCACAGAGAACAGGGAGAGTCCGGCCAAGAGAGAGAATCACGTGCAGAGGCCTGTGAGTGGGTCCGCCTTGAGAGAGTCATGCACACATGCAGAGGTAACCTAGTCCAGGGCCAAGAGATTGAATTGTGCAGAGGACTGTGAGAGGGTCTGGCCTAGAGCCCACATGCACAGCCAACAAAGTCCAAGGCCAAGAGAGAGAAATTCAGGCATGACTAGGTCAACAATGTACAAAAACAAGAGGGTGCAAAAACGTGTTGAATCACCTTTTGTCCACCCTCTCTGAGGGTAGGGGTAGGGGTAGGGGTGGGGTGTTTGAGGGTGTCCTGGCTCCCGATTGGTGGAGACCGTCACTCCGCCTCCACTAGCTCTCTCAAAGGGACTCAGGCCCTGATTTGTGCATATCCCAATGGTCTTTGGTCTGTCTTCTGTCCTTCAAGATGTTAAATCAATCTGTGGATGCAATCTTTGTGCATCTGCTGAGTTTATTATCCCTTTGAGTGGAGTGCCTGTCTTTCCCCTCCTCAATGCATAAAGACATATGAACCTGAAATAAGGGGAAGGGGCTAAGATAATGGTCTGCTATGAAATAACTATTCTAATGGACCTGTAATGGCAACTCGGTTGCCATTACCTTTTAGTGGTTTCCCAAAACTGCAACTATATATATATATATATCTCACATGCAGGATAAGGATATCAGCATATATCATTGTACTTTTGCATGTATTACAAGGACAGTAGGAGACGACGGACTAATGAACATAACTATTTATAAAAGACATTATCCATAAAACACACATTTCATTTTGATGGCCCAAAGTTAATTGATGGTAAGAATGTAGGAGTCATTGCTGAGACAGCTGTTGAAGGTGAAATGTGATGAATATATATAGTATGTTACAAGTTCTTGTCCAACCAGCTGGTCTCGATATGATGTACACCTTTTGACATAGGTCACAGCTTGGGAGTAATTCTTGTACTTCAAAAGCAGATAGGTATGCGTCTATCTGCCTCACTAATTGTCCTTTTTTGGACACAACTATCATTGAAAGGATTTTGAAATAGATACACACATCTCTTTTTATATTTCTGTTTCTCACAATTCTACCCCTCCCCACCACACACACACACACACACACACACACACACACACACACACACACACACACACACACACACACACACACACGCGCCTTCAGCCAGTTATCAATTATTCCCACCTTTATTATGGGATTGGCTGGGAAAGATTTTTGTCCCATGTCTTTCATTAACTGACTGGACAAGTCTGATCTTGAACTGAAGGTGATTTGGTCAATAATTACCTCCACAACCAAAGGTGGATGGAGGTTATGTTTTCACCCCTGTCTGTTTGTGGACAAGATATTTCAAAAAGTTGTGGACGGATTTGGATGAAATTTGTCGGAGATGTAGCGTATGTGACAAGGACGAAATGATTAGATTTTGGTGAAGATCCGGGATTTTTTGATGAAGAAATTCGGATCTGGCTACTATAATTTTTAAGTGATTCTTCACCATTGGGGGATAGGGCCAAAAACTATACATCGCAGGATATCTCAAAAAGCTATGGATGGATTTGGACGAAACTTGGTGGACCGGTTGGGTGTGTGACGAGAAAGAATCGATTAAATTTTGGTGAAGATCCGGATCCAGCTATTAGAAGTTTTAAAGTGATTCTTCACCATTGAGTGGTATGGCCAAAAACGAGGGGTAGATCAGGGTATGAAAGACTGGACCTATGGGGATTCCTGTGATAGATTTTGATTAAATTTGATTCTGTATTGCGATTTTTCTGGTCTACTCTGAGATACAAAACGTAAACTGTTCACCAGGCGGAGGTATGCTCTCTACTGATTGCCGTTCTAGTTTGCAATTTGTTTACAGTGTCTTTCTGGTCCAAAACCCTGCCTGACAATCACCCATTGGATAGTTTATAGTTGGTTTAGGAATCAAACACAGACCAGATAGCTCAAAGGTAAGTATATTAACTCTAAATCATACTGTACGGTCAGATATTATATATTAGTGCTGGGCTGATATCTGTATCGGTAATCGGCGCAGGCCGATATCGGCATTTTTTGGGTTATCGGCATCGTCCGATTGGAGTCGGTGCGAGCGCCGATTACCGATTACAGTGCTGTGCTGTATACAACCCAATAACCTCGAGTAGCTTTCACCCTTGTTTAGGGTGAATTTTAAAAACAACATTGAATTATAGACGTTTCAAGGAGATGTGCATAAACATTATTCTTTAAAAACAGCTGGCAATCGTCATGTGACTGGTAGAAATAATTTGGTTTGGTAATTTGTAAAACGTCTGGTTACGGCAAACGGCTTGGAAATCGGGTGTTATCAATTTTATTTTAATTTGAAACTCTCAAAGAGAAACAACATAACCTTTGTAAGGCACACCCGATTAATAGTGTTGTGGTTTTGAGTTTGTACAATCAAGGTTAATTTCCCCTTCATAGTTTAGTCACACAACAACATGTAGCCTTGCGATAGTTCAGTTATTTCTTAGTATGTGTGAGCATAGTCCTTTTTCTGTGTTAGTTTTGCGTTGAGTAGAATAATGAGAGTAGGTCCTTCATTGCCTTATGCCGCCTTACGCCTCCTTATGCCGCCTTGTGTTTTTTTTTGATTTTGCTGTGCTTTCTCTCCCCTCCAATCTTCTTTTCAAAAAGGACAGGTCCTGGATCATAGAACTGTAAATAAGGTTAAGTTTTTTGTGCTTGTATATAAAATGCTGCCCTCCGGCTATGTGTTTTGTTTGACAAATTCCGGATTCGGTTAATTGTGGGCGTGATTCTGTTAGATTAGCTACTCAACGCAATAGGGGGGACTAAAACTGTCGCACCCACGGGTTAGAGTAAATATTAGAGGGAACCACATCTATATATCACATGTAAAAGTAAAGCTAATTTTCCAGATAATTATCAAAACCGGTTGTTCCATTTTTGTTGGGTTCGACTCGGGGACGCGTCTGACGAGGGAGAGTGGTAGTGTTGCGGTTTTGAGTTTGTACAATAAAGGTTAATTTCCCCCTCATCGTTTAGTCACACAACAACATGTAGCCTCGCGTTAGTTCAGTTATTTCTTAGTATGTGTGAGCATAGTCCTTTTTCTGTGTTAGTTTTGCGTTGAGTAGAATAATGAGAGTAGGTCCTTCATTGCCTTATGCCGCCTTACGCCTCCTTGTGCCGCCTTTGGCTTTTTGGCGCGAATTAACACGAGGCAGGCCTGGCAAATCGAGGCAAGACCGAATGAGGGCGGCGAAGAAGCTGACGGTAAGCGCGAGCCGCCAATCAGGGCTCGAAGGGAGTGGCTGCAGCACTGCGTCACAGGGTGTGGTTGGAACATTCGAGAGGGCTAGGGGGTTTGGCCATATAACCCGTTGTGCGAAGCCCCCAAAGTCAGTTATGAGCTCAGGGTGTGTAGTTATGGGAGAGGCACTTGATGAGAGTTGACGAGTTCTGAGAGAAGGCGCGCATGAACCCAGCTATATAAGCGCTCTTACCAAATTGGACGCTCGGTTGAGCTTGAGGCCGAGCCTCCATTGGGTTACGTGAGTGATAGCGCGCCGGTAACTAAACGCGCTGTGGAAAACCGCCAAGTCGGGCGAGACGCGTACATTTCCCTCCTGCCTGCTGTGCCCTATGTTCGAGAGACGCGCTACAAGGATCCCTTCCACCGCCTGCTTGCCTTCATCGCGGGACGTGCTGTGACCCTGGAGAGCCACGCCGGGCGGGGCCGTTCCTGGACGACCAAGGCAGCGCGTGAACATCATCCTGCCTGCATTTTCCCCTTTGTGAGTGTGACCGGGCCCGTGTCTGGGGTTAAAATAAGACTGATTAAGGCTGCTCTGTGTCTCTGTACTTCTACCGACCTGTACATATAAGTGTAAATAATAATTAAATCCTGTTCTTCCTTTATTCGACCGTCTCGTTCCTTCCATCATTGACTAAGCGTGGTACGAATAGAACCGCTCTAATCTGGTTCCAATACCAATGGTAACTGCACAGACCACGTGGTACGCAATCCGCTCGGTGTACCCAAATTACACGTGGCTCGTGCGAGGCTTGCTTCCTCTCTTCCGCGGCAGCGCAGGTATTTAGGTACGTGCGAGAATTGTCCCAAAACCCTACCTTGCGTTTGCCCGGGAGGGGCGTTTCAAGTCTCGGTTGCGCCGACCCAAGAAGAACAAGGGGCTTAATCTCCCCTTGGTAAGGGTAGTAAGGGCGGTGGAAAACCGTAACAATATATTAAAATAACCAATTGCTTTCGAAACAGCCGCAGAAACAAAGGAACACGCAATCGCTGCTGACATTGAAAGTTGGACGATTTACCTCCTTCCTGGTCAAGTACATCTTGATGTCATATGGACCAGGCGTACCCACCCAAGTGCATCAAAGCGTCAGTTAAATTTATTTTTTAAAGCATCAGACATCACCATTTAGAACAGTCAACGGCTGATCGATTTTCTTACTGTTCAAACAGAATCCATTTGTAACCCTGGGACTCCCTGTACTGTATTTTGTATAAAACTTGCTTTTCGCATGACCAGACAAGTATGAAATGCTTCATTTTATATCTGTCAATATTTAGGATAGGATATAGAATACAGCACCTCGTCATTCGTTTAAAAATGACAGGATGCTGTGCCGTTCGATGTGGTACACCAATCGATAAGTGAAGTAATTTAAAATGCATCGATTCACAGCCACTCGATAACGTCAATCATGGGCACGGCACCGATCCGATATGGTATCCACTTCATGAGTGCACAATGCACGATGACGTCATTATTTACCACTTTATAATTGGCATTGGTGAGATGTCACTCCTTATTTACCACTCATCCAGAGAACTCACCCCTTATAAAGGGCAAGAGGCGGAGCAGAAGAATCGGTGTTGGACGATTATTGTTTTTTTATTCAGTAATCGGTTAGTCATAATTTTTTTTAATTGTCCCGTCACTTATATACTAGCAACGGTACCCGCCCTACGGGCGGGGCTTCAATTGGGAGGCCCAAATGAAAAGATAAAATATCAGAAATTGAAGGTTTTTTTATCATAAACGATTCATAGAAACATCCGTTAAATCATAACACACGCAAATCATCAAAATCTAAACAGTATCTTACTATAATTCACCAAATGTCCCACATTCCACACGTCCACACAATCACGTGTATGGACGTTACGTGTGTGTTACGGTGTATACAAAGGGCAGGGACTTAATCAACGCGAGCTGATGACTCGCACTTACTGGGAATTTCTCGTTCGTGGGACACTGTCTCAAGCCCCAGTCCCCATCACAGATGGGGCTCAGCGGTTTACCCGAGCCTGACGGCGAAGGACAAGGTACACGCTGGCCCGTCCAGTGTAGCGCGTGTGCGGCCCCGGACATCGAAGGGCATTAAACGTTCATTAAACATTAAACGTTAAACGTTCATTAAAGGATTACGAAACGAAAAACATTACGAAATTACGTTCACACCGTCACGTCAAACACTACCGTGAACACATACATCGTCACAATGAGAACATCGTCACAATGAACGTTATGCGAATGCGAATGTTATGCGGGAGTCCAAACCTGAGAATGCTGTAGACCAAAGCTGAAATTGGGAAAAATAAATAGCCTATTTTACTCCCAGGGGTCCCATGATTACCCACCCAAAATATATTTGCGATCGGTTCAGCAGTTTTTACCGTTACCTTCGAACAGACAGACAGGCAGACGGACATTTGGTGAATTATAGTAAGATTTATATGTCTATATATATATATATATATATATATATATATATATACACAGACTTTCAAAGCTGTCCATGCGCGCACGCTTTCGAAGTTAAGTAACTTTTCACAATTGTGTTTTTGTCGAAACTGTATCATTCTCTCGGTGTATGTACCTATTGGGGTGTCTTTAATAGTATTCTTGGTGTTGGTTTTTCATACCTGTGTACAGAATCGTCGGTCTTTCGTATCGCGTATTCTGAGGCCTAAGTGTAGTACTAGGCTACCGTGTCCGACCTTGGCTTGAGGCTTTGTTTTTGTCTCGGCGGTTCTCCGATCACGCTGCAATTACTTTCCGGTCTCTGTTTTTCACGGTCTTTTCACCCCATACTTCCTTGTTTTAAAATCTCAAAAAAAAAACAAACAAAAAAACATTTCCTTCTGTTCTTATTCGTTTATTCGTTCTTATTTGTTCGTTCGTTCTTCGACCACGTTGTTTGTGATCACGTGATCACGTTGTTAAAAAATGTCTCATCTGTCCCCTGAAGACCTGTATTCTGTCATATTCGATAACACCTTTTTCTTCTTCTTCTATAAAAGGATGCTTTCGACTTGCTCACCAAATCTATTCATTCCAAAAAAAAATTCCATCTCTTATAGTGCATCTTTCATTCATTCCCTAAACTCTCTAGCACTCCATCCTCCCTCCAGCGTCCTCAAACGTATTTTTGACTCGAATGTCTCAAGAAACTCATTTTGCAATAAATGTTCGTTTCCCATTAATCGTACACTTTTCAAAATCCCATCACCCCAAAATCACATTTCCCATCACCCCTCCCCTCTAAATCTAGCCCCTTGCCCCTCCCCTCCAAATCATCCCCATCACCCATCTCTTTCAAATCTTCCCCCTTGCCCCTCCCCTCCAAATCTTCCCAATCACCCATTCCTTTCAAATCTCCCCCCACACCCCTCCCCTCCGAGACTCTCCCTCGCTCCTCCCCTCCTAGACTCCCCTCTCACCCCTCCTCCTCAAAGCGTCCTCCCCGCTTCTTCCCCCTTCCAACTTTCACCTTCATCTCCCCCAACCTTCTGCCTCGCTCTTCCCCCTCGTCAAATAACACCTCACTGCACCTCTCCCAATCACCATTAAACCTTTTGTCCGCCCCATTCTTCCCTTTCTCCAAGCTATTCTGTAATCTCCGACACACCTTCAACAGCTCTCCCTACCTCTTCCTCCTCTTCCACATCTTACCCTACCGCTCCCCCCCCTGTTCTGTATCCGATGCTCCCCCTTCCTCTTCCTTAACAGTATGGACCTCAAACATGTGGGGCCTTCGCTCAAACTTGTCTGATCTCTCCATACAGGTTGCTTCTGACAAACCAGACGTGATCTGCTTAACAGAAACTTTCCTCCTTCATGATGTCTCTGATTCCTTGGTATCTCTCCCAGGTTACTCCCTCCTCCGGTATGATAGACCTGAGCCTCGTCCTGGAGGTGGGGTTGCTATCTTTATTAAAAAAACTCTCTTCCTCACTCGCCCTGCACTGCCCTCTCTCCACCTCAACCCCAGGAATACCTTTGGCTACGGCTTCCCCTTCGCTCCCACCTTTTGCTCATATGTGTGTTGTACCGTCCACCAAACAGTGATGACTCCATCTACATCTCGCTGTCTGAGAATATGGACCAACTTCTATCTACCCATCCCAACTCTCTCTTCCTCATATGTGGTGATTTCAACTGTCACCATGCCAGTTGGCTGGGTGTGGGTACCTCTCTCACCAGCCATGGCTCTTCAGCAAAGGACTTCTGTGACTCACTGGGACTGACACAATCTGTCAATTTCCCGACCCGGATTTCAGTCAACGGAGCATATTCTCTACTGGACTTGGTTATGACTAACTTCCCTGAAAATGTCTGCTGCTCTTCTTCCGCTCCAATCGGCTCTTCTGATCATGTGCTTGTTAAAGTGGACATCTCTCTGACCATTCTCAGAGAGCCTCCTCAGCGTCGACGAGTCTGGCATTTCACTCAGGCCAACTGGCACGGTCTTCAAGCAGCCATCAATCATCTTGACTGGTCTCCCATCTCTACTGCCTCTGACATAAATTCTTCCTGGGAGTTCTTCCAAAGCAAACTGCTCTCTCTCATGCACAGATTTATCCCATCTCGTCTTCTGTTGTCATACCCTTCCTCCTGTCCATGGTACACGGAATCTTGTGGTGAGGCTATTGCCCAGAAACAACTTGCTTTCGTCTCCTGGAAAGCAAATCCAACGGAAGGAAATCTCATTTCCTTTCACAAAGCCCGAAACAAGTGTGTGTCCACCCTCAGGAGAGCCAGGAAACAATATCTCTCTGTTCTCAGGACCGAACTCTCTTATCTGTCTCCCTCTTCCAAATCCTGGTGGCGTCTGGTCAAATCTGTTTCTGGTGTTTGTTCCCCCTCCATCCCCTCCCTCACCTCAAATGGCCACACGGGTGACTCCGCACGTGAAAAAGCTGAATGCCTCAACTCTGTGTTTGCCTCTAAATCTTGTGTCCCAAACCCATCCCTCTCTGTACCCACTGTACCCAGTCATACCTAGCTGCTCCTGGACTCTGTGTCCTTTCCTCATGACAAGGTGGAAAAGTTTGTCAACCCTCGACTCGGATTCTGCAACTAGACCTGACGGCATCAGCCCACGGGTCCTAAAATCCTGTTCTTCCGCTCTTTCACTCCCTCTCTCTGTTCTCTTCACCCTCTCTTTTGCTCAAGGTCATCTTCCATCTGCTTGGAAATCTGCCAACATCACCGCTTTGCACAAAAAAGGTGCCAAAACAGATCCCAGCAACTACAGACCAATCAGCCTTCTCCCAATTATCAGCAAAGTCATGGAATCCATCATTGCTTCAGATATGAAATCTTTCCTCTTCTCCAATGGCTTGATCTCTGATCATCAATTTGGTTTCAGACCTGGACACTCTACTCTGGACATGCTGCTTCTGCTTTCTCAACAATGGATGGAGGTCCTCAATGCCAAACAGGAAATTAGAGCAGTCTCCCTTGACATATCACGTGCCTTCGATACGGTCTGGCACCCCGCTCTGCTCACCAAACTCTCCTCTTTTGGTATCCATGGAAATCTCCACGCATGGCTGGCGGACTTCCTCTCTAGTCGTAGTCAACATGTGGCCCTGAATGGGTTTCTCTCATCTCCTCTTCCTGTTCAGGCTGGAGTTCCACAAGGCAGTGTTTTGGGCCCTGTGCTTTTTCTGGTCTTCATCAATGATCTCTCTGACTCTCTTGAAAATCCTCTGTATCTCTTTGCTGATGACTCTACTCTCTGTCGCTCCATTCTTCATCCCTCAGATCGGCAGTCTGCAGCCTCCTCACTCTCTGCAGACCTGGACAAAATCACAGACTGGGCAAACAAGTGGAACATGTCTTTCAATCCTGACAAATCTCACACTCTTACGATGTCTCTCCGAAAAGACCGACTGGACAACCCTCCCATCCACTTTCTGAATAATCCTCTCCAAGAAGTTCTGTCACTCAAGCTTTTGGGTCTCACTATCTGCCATGATCTTTCCTGGGAAAACCACATTTCAAATCTGGCCTCCAAAGCCAGTCGCCGACTGGGCATCCTCCGTCGTGCGAAGTCCTTCCTTGGCACACCTGAGCTCCTCACCACATACAAGGCTTTCATCCGCAGCTCAATGGAATACTGCTCTCCCCTCTGGTCTGGTGCTCCTGCCTCACACCTAGCTCGTCGTCACGCTGTTGAAACCAAAGCATTCAGAATCATTGGAATCTCCCGCGATGAAGCTAACTCCACGGGCCTCTCACTCACTCACCGCAGGCAGGTTGGTGGTCTTTCCGTCTTCTACCGACTCCTCTCTGGCCTTGCCCCCCAAGCTCTCTCTGGGCTCTGTCCCGCAAATATTCCTACAGGTCGCACAAGATCTGCCTGCAACCCTCTTATGGTCAAACTGCCAAAATCAAGACTCTCTGCTCACCTTCACTCCTTCATTCCTCTTTTCTCCCACCTCTGGAACAAACTCCCTCACTCTCTTCAATCCCACTCCACCCTCCAGGTCTTTAAAACAGCTGTTCACCACCATCTCTTATCTTCCCCCATCCAAAACCTTGATCTTTTCTACCCCCGCTAATTTCACCCCAATTCCACTTTTTTGAAATACCAACTTCTGTACTGGAAGTCCTTGGCGTCCTTGTGTTTTATACTTCTCCCTCCCCCCCCCCCCCTTCCCACGCCTCCTCCCCCCTCTTCAAGACTTGGCATTTAACATGGAATTTTTTTTTTTCTTGACTTGGGTTTACTTTCTTAACTCAGTATATCAATCTCGTGAGTTTCTTTTACACTTTGGTGATTTATTTGTTAAAAGAACCATGTCACTGATTGTCTGTCGCAGCAAGAAGTCAACAACAGGATTATATCACAGGTGGCATGGCAAAATGTACGGACAGGTGCATTTGATGATTGGCTTCACAGTCGGGTATACAAGGGTTGTTGCGTTCTGTATTAGTGGAAAGCAACTGCTGCACGTCTCCAAAAGTTATTGCCGCTTCCTCTGGAGATGGTCCGTCAACTCGACAATGCTGTTTGTCATGGAGTGGTGGCTTTACGAAATTACGGCATGAAACAGCGTGCTATTGCGCGGCAGTATGGCATCACTCAAGGTCAGGTGTCAAAGATCCTGAAACGAAATGCTCAGAGGGGTGTCCCTACTCCAATAGCGAGGCCAGGACGTCCCCGCAGAACCACAAGGAGGGATGATCGCCAGCTGCACCGGTTAGTCCGCAATGGCCGTACCAAGTCAGCTAATCGGCTTAGGGCTGAGTGGCAGCAAGTGACAAATGTGCCTGTATCCAGAAGGCTAGTCAACCAACGACTGGTTCAAGCAGGCTATCGTGCCAGGCATCCCCTGAGAAAGCCACGCCTGACCAGACAACACCGCCAGCGCCGATTGCAGTGGGCCAGAGAGCACCGTCAATGGCAGCCAGGACACTGGAATCACGTGATCTTCAGTGACGAGTCTAGATTTCTGGTCTATCGTCAAGATGGCCGCGTCCGAGTGTGCAGACAAGTGCATGAAGACTACAACAAAGATTGTATAGTGCCAAGAGTCCAAGCTGGAGGTGGTGGGGTGACTGTTTGGGCTGCTTTTCATGCAGGGGGCAAAACTGACCTGGTTGTTCTGAATGGAAACCTGAACCAGTTCAAGCACAGGGCCATTCTGGAAGAAACATTGCTTCCATTTGCTCGTGCAGCCTTTCGAGGAAACTTTGTCTTCCAAGATGACAATGCACGGCCTCATCGTGCCCGCATGATCCAACACTTTCTTGCTGACCGTGGTGTAGAGCATATGGATGGCCTGCCATGTCCCCGGATATGAATCCGATAGAGAACTTGTGGGCAGAATTAACGCATCAAATCGACCACTTGGACCAGCAGCCGACCTCTGTGCGTGAATTGCAGCAGGCTATTGTCACTGCATGGCAAGCGATTCCTGTCCAAACCTTGGCAAATCTCGTGAACAGCATGCCTCAACGTGTACGTGCTCTCCTGAATGCTCGTGGGTGTTACACGAAGTACTGAACTGTAATTTTACTGTCCGTAATCCCAGTCGTAATTTAACTTTTGTTTTTGTTCTAAAAATTTTTTGGCTAATGTGCAAAATAAAGAGATACTTCTGGAAAACGTACAGAAGTTTAACACAGTAGTGTCCATGAATTGAGTTTGATATAGTTTACATCACTTTCAAGGATCAATTTATTTGTTTCGAAATGTCAAATGTGGTTTTTGTTTCTTTTAAAGGTCACATTAACAAAATCTAGAATAATTTCAACATAATTCCAATGAACTTTTGGTTCTAAGACATATTGAAAAAGTAAGTTCACCCCCACAAAAAAAAAAATCCATATTAAATGCCAAGTGTGTATATTGTTATGGTTTTTAGAACCTTCACTAGTAAATTTTAGAAAATGTTTCCCTTATAAATGTTCCCCTGTAAATATCCCCATCAATTGGCTTGTTGAAGATCGCACCCTAGTTAGTCCATGTACAACACGTAGCGAACCATAGGACCTCTCTCTAGTTTTTTCATTATTATGTGTTTCAGTTAAGGATCTGTTCCCAATAGTTGAATCTGCATTGCATTAATCAAATAAGATAGGCCCCTTTCAATTTCCCCAATTGCATCACCCACGTCTCCACAAAGTAACGGTCGAGCAGCGTTCGCTGCTCCTTGCCTTGATGCGGTTGTTGGCCCCAAACCACCATTAGCCATGCGGTCAAACCGAGGAAGGAGGGGGCGGAGCCGCCAGAACAAGGTGTGGCACGTCGACTCGTCATCGGAGGTGGAGTCAGCAAACCCTTACCGACCAACCAGGGCTGGCGAGGTACCATCACGGGCATGGCTCTATGAAGCGCGCATTGATTTTAGAGGCACGTAATATAAGCGCGAGCGCGAAGCCTTTTGACGATGATGAACGGGGATGAACGGAGATAAACGAGAATCGACTTGGGTTGGAGACGGCGCGTGGTGAGGTCTGGCTGGGAGAGACGAAGCTGTGCAGAGCTCTTTGACAAGCTGCTTCGAAAAGCCCTACCGAGAGAACGAATACGTGAAGCTGCCGCTGGCTGTTCGCTTCCAGCCCGGAGCGTGGACCTGGAGCGGACCTCCTTTCTGTGCCTCTGCCCGAACCTTCCAGCCCTGCTGTCCTACCTGGACCTTCTCCTTCTTCCAGTCAAGCCTGCCTGCCATCCCCTTTTGTGTAAGTCTGTTTGTCTGTCCTGGGCATTGGTAATATAAGACTGTTTAAGGCTGCGCTGTGTAGCTTCTTCTTCTTCGTTCTGTATATTACTTTCGTTTCCTCTTCTTCTTTGGTTTTGTACATAATTAATAAATTACACCTGTTCCTTCTTATTCTTTGGGTTTTCCTCTCATCCGGTCGCTTTAGTGTTTTCCCTGATTGAATACCTGTGGCGCGATTTTGGCCAACGATCGGAGTCGGTTTAGTTAATTGTTCATGGCTCGAGCTGCGGATTGCTAAACCGCTCGGCAAATACCATCTTGTCCGTGGTTCGAGCGGTACTTGTCTCCCTGTTTTGCAGAGGGATTGGTAAAGGTATTCGGGAGAACACCTTGACCAATAACCCTGACCAATTTCACCCTGCAGAAGAGCGTTATAAGTACCAGGACCAGAGACGGTCAGCTTAACAGGCCAAGGGGATTAACCCCCCCTTGCTAAGGGGAGTGCCGTCTGAGATCCATAACAATTGGTGTCAGGAATTTTAATTTTTTTAATTTAAAAAAAAAAGGAATGTCAATTTTAAAGTCGTGCCATGGATGATCAAGGGGGTCGGATGCCGGTGGGGCAGATAGAAGAGGGGTTAGAGGCATTCCAGAACCCCAGGGAGGAGGAGAGAAATGAGGGTGCGGTCGCGGGGGTTGCAGGCGCACAAGATGGCGGCGCCTCGCACGAGGTCGCCGGAGCACAAAATGGCGCCTCGCACGTGGCGGTGAGAGCCGCGCCCGTTGTACCAGCGGGCTTTGATGTGGAGGACTTCGTGACGCAATTCACCGCGATGCTGAGAAAGGAAATGGGAAACCAATTTGGGGGATTGAGGAAGGATATGGGAGAAATGAGGGACGAAGCAAGGGGTACCAATGACCAAATTGGGAAGTTAGACAGCAAATTGGAGCGACTAAGTAAATTTGGGGACAGAATGGGTGAGAGCATACAAAAATGTGGGGAGAGCATGGATCGCATGTTGAACGGGAAAGGCATACGGGTGCACGACGGGGTAACGTGGCTTGAGGAGCGCGGGAGAAGCGAGTTGGAGCAAGGCGCAGGTAACTGGACGGGTATAGAAATCGCGACCCGGGGTATGGGGAAGCCGGCGACCGCCGAATTAGAAAAGGAAATTTTAATAGAGCCAGCGGTCGTTGGGCTGGAAAAAGAAATTAAGTCCGAATCAATCGAAGCAGTAGTGGAAATTGGAATTGGAGAGACCGCAGATGTAGAAAAGCACTCGTGGCAGGGAGAAATGGAAAATGCACAAAGTCTGGATTCGCATCATGATGCTGTGCTTATTAACACCAATGAAAGTTTGCAGGTGGTGTTGGAACGAAGAAGAGGAAGCGCCCAGGTGAGTCGGCCTGTGTTTGGTGCAAAAAGAATTTTTGCGTGCTTGGGATGCAGGCGTAACCCGGGCGCTCGTAAAATGTCCGTGGTGCGCGTTATGGATGGGAACGGCGCGCGTGTATGAATGGCGTCGGAGCGCGAGTGTGTTTCCAAGAGCGAGGGAGAGTGCACGTCGGAGTGTATGTGTGATGAGAGTGACACGGAGAGTGAGATGGATGAGGAGCGGGTGTGGGGAGGCACACCTGAGTTGGTTGTGGCGCGTGTGCTTGGGGGCGCATCGGAGCGCGTGATGGGGAGTGTTACAGGGGATGTAACGGAAGAGTGCACGCCCGTGGTGGTTACGGAGTATGTAACGGGGGAGAGTGCACGCTTGAGGTGTGGAACGGAGGGGTGTGTGAGGAAAAAGTGTGCGCCGAGGAGTGAGTGTGCTGTCGAGGGTGAGAGTGAATGCACGACAGAGTGTGGTGGTTAGATTGACACATAGTGCGAGTTGGTTGTGGCGAGTGAGGAAGAATGCACTTGGAATGGTTGAGCGTGTGCGGGAATGCACACCTGAGTTGGTGGTGAAGCGCGTGATTGGGTGTGCAAAAGAGTGCACACCCATGGTTGTCACAGAGGATGTGACCGTGGAGTGGGCGCGAGGAGGTGTGTTGATGAAGTGTGCGAACGACGAGTGTGCGCCAAGGTGTGTTATGGAGTGTGCAGACAGCGAGTGGTGTGTAACAGAGTGCGGTGGTGGAATTGACGGAGAGTATGGGATGTATGAGCAACGAACGGAACGAGTGGTGTGAGAATGTACAGGGAGCAATCGACGTTAAACGGGATAGCGGTTAGACCGACGTTTAGCCGATGCGAGCTCTCGGTCCGTGCCGGGCTGTGTGTATTGTGGGAGCCGGCGGGGATCGGTGCAGCGTCGCTCCTGTTCGGAGCGTCGTGCACGATCCGCGCCGGGCCCTGCCCTGCACGGTCGCGTCCGCGCTTTGCCGGGCAAGGCGACCGGCCCGGTACGAGGGAAGGTAGGAGGGATCGGAATGGCGCCCCCTGGTGGTGGCGGCGTTCCGGCCAGGCAGGATTGGGCCATAGGGCAGGAGACCAAAAGGCCCCACGCCGGGATGGTGCTTTAAACCTTGGCCCAACCAAACCTCCTCCCCTGAACCGAGTGCCGGACGGACCCAACCTGCAGGCGACCAAACCACCCGCATTCATCGCTCGGCTTTGCGAAGCCGAGCTTTGAAAATGTAACGACGCACCGAGGCTCAAGTTAATGGACATTTGGTAGTAGTGAATTTGATTGGCAAATTGGATGGGCAAATTTGATGGGTAAAAATGATTGGCAAATTTGATTGGAAAAAATTGGATGGGCAAAATTGATAATGAGAGATGCCTGATGTAGAGGGATGGTAAATCCACCATCACTCCCATCCACCCGGGCACATGAGCAATAGTTATGGGGTTTTGGCTGTGCAAACTAGCCTGGGAGGGTTAGGATAAAATGATAGAATTTAGAAAGATGACCATAGGTAACTGTAGAGTTAAGCAGCGACATGTACCTGTAGAGGGGACGTAGCAGATTAGTGGATTATAATGACGTGGGAGCGCAATAGTATAAGGGGCGACTGGGAAGCGCGAGTTTCAGAATGGGGGTAGTCAGCTTCGATGATGCTATGTGTTTGTGATGAAAGTACAGGTGAATGAGGACTGGGTATGGAAGCTCTTTGTGGTGAGCGTGATGATTGGCATGATTGTACATTGAGCAGAGTATTGTGAAAAGTGCGATTGCGAGTTGTATTGAGTGAATGAGCCTGGGAGGAAAGACGGGTGCAAGAGCCACCAGGTGTGTGTGAGCACCAGGTGAGTGAGCAAGTGCAGGTGAAGCACGGGTGAATGGAGCATGGAATGAAGGGAGTGTGGATAAATGGAATGGAGCATGG
Organism: Myxine glutinosa; assembly: GCF_964187855.1. NCBI lineage: Eukaryota > Metazoa > Chordata > Myxini > Myxiniformes > Myxinidae > Myxine > Myxine glutinosa. Next base: position 66,459,013 of record NC_136264.1, on the reverse strand, counting down.
AATGAAGGGAGTATGGAATAAATGGAATGGAGTATGGAATGGATGGTGTGGAGTGAGTAGTGTGGAATATGTGGAGTGGAGTGGTTAGTGCGAAAATGGTGGATGGGGAAGATGGACCCCTTTCACGAGTACCCGGGGAGGGTAGTTTAAAAGTAGGTAGAGGGAGTAGGTAAATTGTGGTTGCATATTGGCATCTGTGGTGCATGTGGTAGAATGGTGTTTGGATGTGTGCATTAGTGAAGTGGAAATGGCTGGGCGTGTGCCCTGTTAGTGTGTGTATGGTTAAATGGGCACTCCGCCACTGTTAGGATGTCGGCCAGGTGAGGCCGCAGGTAGCTCTGGGAGCCAGTAGAGTTGTCCAGTGGGGCCCTAGGATCCGGAGGACGGACCCGGGTAGCCCAGTGCCAGAGAGGGCACCGAGTGGGGAGAGCGCCAGAGGGCCTTCCCCAGGTAGATAGGTTAGGGAAAGGAGCAGGTAAGCTCGGAGGCAACTACAGTGGCGGAGGTGTGCAGGTGAGTAGACCTGCTGGTGAGCCACACGACCCAGCCCGGAAATTGTGCGAAGGCACAGGGAGTTGAATCGGGGGTGTGAGACCCCAAATTGGTGAGCACAACAGTTTGGTCAATGGGAGTTCGGTTCTAAGAACCTTCTAATGTAAGATGGCCAATGGTTTCGCAGGGAAAGACCCCGGGTAGAGTAAAAGTGTTAAAGTCATTTAGAGGATAGTTTGGATGGAAATCCCTTTGCACCCCTGCAGCCACTCACCCAAGGTGATATGACTCCACACCATGTTTTTTTTTGTTGTTCCAAATGTTTTGGAATGGTGAGACGCATCATGACGTGGGGGTGACATTGTGCTGGTTGTTCCATCTCTTCCTCCTTATGAGGAATTGATGAGAAATTGGGCTTGATGGCAAATTTGAGAAATTGACGAATTTGGTATACAGGGGAGATATGGGGAAGACAGGACAATAGTGACGAATTTGTAAATGTGTAGAGTTTTGTGTAAATACGGGGTAAGGGCAAGGGTAGAGTATGTGACGGGGGGGGGGGGAGGGGGGAGGAGGGGTGGTGACGTACGATAGGGACGAGCTTTCTCCGCTCGCTACCATGCGCACCTCACCTCTGCATTACCTTGTATTGATGTGTACCCTTGTGACCTTGCTCCGATGCTTGCTGTGGCCTTTCCTTCCCCACTCATGGCTTGTTTCTTTTGGGTCCGGGGGGGGGAGTGCGCAGGTAGCCGCACTTGTGTGCCCGAGCCGCCGCTGAACAGCCTGCCTGGATCGATACACCACCTTATGGACTGCACGACTTGCGGCCGAGCACCACTTTATGGACCACACGTTTTTGTGGCCAAGCACCACACACAGATGGACCCCACGTGTTGGGGCCTGACCCCTCTGCTGGGACCGGCCATGATGGCCAGAGAGAGTTCTTTGCTTGCAGACCACGGTGAGGTGGCGCCTTTTGCCATACAGGTGGACCACCCATAGTTGGCCCCTGTGGGCCCTAAATAAAAATGGACGTGTTGTGTGCCTTTTTATTATTTGCAAATAGGCAGCAAGCCACAAGAAAGGACAACAGCAAGAAACATCGGACCAGCAGAGCAGGGGAAGCAAGAAACAAGAAGAAAGGTCAACAGTTTGTGTTGTTTTTATGTGTGCAATGAGCACTGGATGGTGCTTTGTGTGTTTTATTGGTGCTGATTGGTGCTTTGGTGCTTTGTGATGCTCTTGTGCTCGGGGGTGCACTGCAATATCAATTGTGCATCCCCGGGCATTTGAGTATGGTGTATCGGTGCAGTGCAGTGCATGCTCTTCCTCTTTTCAAAACATCTTTCTTTTTGTCTCCCAAAATGACAGGTCCTGGGTTTGCAGTGTAAATACAAATTAGCGTTTTGTAAATAATGCTCCCCACCGGTTAAATGTATAGTTTGAAGACCATTCCACAATTCGGTTATTCTGTGGGTGTGAGTCTGTTAGGTAGGATGCAACGTAGCAGGCGGGACATACGTAGTTGTTTTAAAACTGTCGCACTCAAGGGTAAGGTTAATAGTAGAGGGCCACTACACCTGAGTGTCACATTAAGTAAAGTTATTTCAGGTCGGGACGACCCTAGAGGAAAAACGGGTGCTGTGTTATGGTTTTTAGAACCTACACTAGTAAATTTTAGTAAATGTTTCCCTTATAAATGTTCCCCTGTAAATATCCCCATCAATTGGCTTGTTAAAATCGCACCCGAGTTAGTCCATGTACAACACGTAGCGAACCATAGGACCTCTCTCTAGTTATTTCATTATTATGTGTTTCAGTTAAGGATCTATTCCCAAAAGTTGATTTCTGCGTTGCATTAATCAAATAAGATAGGCCCCTTTCAATTTCCCCAATCGCCTCACCCGCGTCTCCGCAAAGTAACGGTTGAGCAGCGTTCGCTGCTCCTTGCCTTGATGCGGTTGTTGGCCCCAAACCGCCATTAGCCATGCGGTCAAACCGAGGAAGGAGGGGGCGGAGCCGCCAGAACAAGGTGTGGCTAATCGACTCGTCATCGGAGGTGGAGTCAGCAAGCCCTTACCGACCAACCAGGGCTGGCGAGGTACCATCACGGGTGTGGCTCTATGAAGCGCGCATTGATTTTAGAGGCATATAATATAAGCGTGACCGCGAAGCCTTTTGACGATGATGAACGGAGATAAACGAGAATCGACTTGGGTTGGAGACGGCGCGTGGTGAGGTCTGGCTGGGAGAGACGAAGCTGCACGGAGCTCTTTGACACGCTGCTTCGAAAAGCCTGACAGAGAGAACGAAAACGTGAAGCTGCCGCTGGCTGTTCGCTTCCAGCCCGGAGCGTGGACCTGGAGCGGACCTCCTTGCTGTGCCTCTGCCCAAACCTTCCAGCCCTGCTGTCCACCTGGACCTTCTCCTTCTTCCAGTCATTCCTGCCTGCCATCCCCTTTCGTGGAAGTCTGTTTGTCTGTCCTGGGCGTTGGTAATATAAGACTGTTTAAGGCTGCCCTGTGTATCTTCTTCTTCTTCGTTCTGTATATTACTTTCGTTTCCTCTTCTTCTTTGGTTTTGTACATAATTAATAAATTACACCTGTTCCTTCTTATTCTTTGGGTTTTCCTCTCATCCGGTCGCTTTAGCGTTTTCCCTGATTGAATACCTGTGGCGCGATTTTGGCCAACGCTCGGAGTCGGGTTAGTTCGTTGTTAATTGCTCGAGCTGCGGATTGCTAAACCGCTCGGCAAACACCATCTTGTCCGTGGTTCGAGCGGGTACTTGTCTCCCTGTTTTGTGGAGGGATTGGTAAAGGTATTCGGGAGAACACCTTGACCAATAACCCTGACCAATTTCACCCCGCAGAAGAGCGTATAAGTACCAGGACCAGAGCCGGCCAGCTTAACAGGCCAAGGGGATTAACCCCCCCTTGCTAAGGGTAGTGCCGTCTCTGAGATCCGTAACAATATATATCTATTTATATATATATATATATATATACTATATATATATATATATATATATATATATATATATATATATATATATATACAGTGGGGAGAACAAGTATTTGATACACTGCCGATTTTGCAGGTTTTCCCACTTACAAAGCACGACAAGGTCTGTAATTTTTATCATAGGTACACTTCAACTGTGGAAGACGGAATCTAAAACAAAAATCCTGAAAATCACATTGTATGATTTTTAAGTAATTAATTTGCATTTTATTGCATGAAATAAGTATTTGATACATCAGAAAAACAGAACTTAATATTTGGTACAGAAACCTTTGTTTGCAATTACAGAGATCAGACGTTTCCTGTAGTTCTTAACCAGGTTTGCACACACTGCAGCATGGATTTTGGCCCACTCCTCCATACAGATCTTCACGAGATCCTTCAGGTTTCGGGGCTGTCGCTGCGCAACACAGACTTTCAGCTCCCTCCAAAGATTTTCTATTGGGTTCAGGTCTGGAGACTGGCTAGGCCACTCCAGGACCTTGAGATGCTTCGTACGGAGCCACTCCTTAGTTGCCCTGGCTGTGTGTTTCGGGTTGTTGTCATGCTGGAAGACCCAGCCACGCCCCATCTTCAATGCTCTTATTGAGGGAAGGAGATTGTTGGCCAAGATCTCGCGATACATGGCCCCATCCATCCTCCCCTCAATACGGTGCAGTCGTCCTGTCCCCTTTGCAGAAAAGCCTGTCCCCTTTGCAGAAAAGCATCCCCAAAGAATGATGTTTCCACCTCCATGCTTCACGGTTGGGATGGTGTTCTTGGGGTTGTACTCATCCTTCTTCTTCCTCCAAACACGGCGAGTGGAGTTTAAACCAAAAAGCTCTATTTTGGTCTCATCAGACCACATGACCTTCTCCCATTCCTCCTCTGGATCATCCAGATGGTCATTGGCAAACTTCAGACGGGCCTGGACATGCGCTGGCTTGAGCAGAGGGACCTTGCGTGCGCTGCAGGATTTTAATCCATGACGGCGTAGTGTGTTACTTATGGTTTTCTTTGATACTGTGGTCCCAGCTCTCTTCAGGTCATTGACCAGGTCCTGCCGTGTAGTACTGGGCTGATCCCTCACCTTTCTCATGATCATTGAGGCTCCACGAGGTGAGATCTTGCATGGAGCCCCAGACCGAGGGAGATTGACTGTCATCTTGAACTTCTTCCATTTTCTAATAATTGCGCCAACAGTTGTTGCCTTCTCACCAAGCTGCTTGCCTATTGTCCTGTAGCCCATCCCAGCCTTGTGCAAGTCTACAAATTTGTCCCTGATGTCCTTAGACAGCTCTCTGGTCTTGCCCATTGTGGAGAGGTTGGAGTCTGATTGAGTGTGGACAGGTCTGGAGACGGCTTTGCGGTCGGTCTTTGCGGTCTTTGTGGTCGGAGACGGTCTGGAGACGTCTTTTATGCAGATAACGAGTTCAAACAGGTGAGTTAATACAGGTAATGAGTGGAGAATGGGAGGGCTTCTTAAAGAAAAAACTAACAGGTCTGTGAGAGCCGGAATTCTTACTGGTTGGTAGGTGATCAAATACTTATTTCATGCAATAAAATGCAAATTAATTACTTAAAAATCATACAATGTGATTTTCAGGATTTTTGTTTTAGATTCCGTCTTCCACAGTTGAAGTGTACCTATGATAAAAATTACAGACCTTTACGTGCTTTGTAAGTGGGAAAACCTGCAAAATCGGCAGTGTATCAAATACTTGTTCTCCCCACTGTATGTATATATATATATATATATATATATATATATATATATATATATATATATATATATATATATATATATATATATATATATATATATATATATATATGAATGGCTTTAAGAAGATGGCAGGACTCGGTCAATTGGACAGGAGTAGGTTCTGCAAGGTATAAACTGAAAACATGAGTCACCTCCTTTCAGGATGTAAAAAAAAAAAACCTCACGTCAGAACGTGAAACCAGATGTAGTACCATGACCTGTTATAGTATCCATTTCCACCAACAGCCATCAACATCACACACACTTATATATATTTATATTTATATATACTAGTGAGATACCCGTGCTACGCACGGGTGGGAGGCCAGAAGCAAACAGGCAATGCAGATACGGCAAATGCTAAAGCATGAAACCAATAACTTCCACATTCCTGAAGCACCCTCAGTCACACGTCAGACATGGACAGCAAGTTCGTGAAGCACTTCCATGAAAAACGTACCCGTTCGCAAACAAATGAGTACGTTCACGTATGGAAACGTCGATCGTGGGTTCGTGGCGAATCTGCATATGGCGATCCGCGAAGTTCACGTTTAGAAAGTAGAAACCATCACGGCATGTCGTCATTTACTTGAACTCAATATCTCTTTTTTCATTGCAAACAACATAACTCCAATCACAAATTAATCACAAAATAAACTTTTAACAACATTGTTCATGGTTCCTTCATTGTGAAAACTACCAAGTCAACAGTTAAAAGGATTTTGAGCCGAAAGGTGTTACGGCCTTGGAAAGATTGATGGAGACAGCGATCTGTTAGCGTATACACCACCCGAATAGCTATATGGAATTCTCTCATGTAGAGATTAAACTCACGTCGTTTGAACTTTGGCCGAGGTCATTATTTACTTGTAATGATGTTTATATACGAATCAAAAAAAGATAATTGGTTTTGGGTCGTCTTTTCCGCAAATGTCATGGGTTTGTGAGTTGGAGAGACGAGCGTGATGGCGGGGAGGGGATTGGCATTCTCTCAAGCAGGGATTCAACCCATGTCCTTATAAAAGGTCTTTGTCCGAGGTCACCGAGTCCGATCGGTGCAGCTGTGCCGCGAACGGTGCAGCCGTTCCCCAGATAGTTTTCCCCAGATAGTTTTCACTCATTAACCTTCAATGTTTACACTTTCCCCTCAAGTTATGTATTCCGTCATATTTTATAACACCTTTTTCTTCTTCTTCTTTAAAAGGCTGCTTTCGACTTGCTCACCAAATCAATTCATCCCAAAAAAAATATCCATCTCCTATAGTGCCTTTTTTCTACATTCCCTAAACTCTCCTGCACTCCATCCTCCATCCAGCGTCCTTAAACGTATTTTTAACTCGAAGGTCACAAGAAACTCATTTTGCAATAAATGTTCGTTTCCCATAAATCGTACACTTTCAAAAATCCAATCTCACCCCTCCCCTCCAAATCTTCCCCATAACCCCTCCCCTCCAAATCTTCCCCATCACCCCTCCCCTCCAAATCTTCCCCATCACCCCTCCCCTTCAAATCTCCCCACCCTCATTGCTTCTCAATTTCCCCCCTCTCACTCCCCCTCCTCAAAGCGTCCTCCCCGCTTCTTCCCCCTTCAAACTCTCACCTCCATCTCCCCCAACCTTCTGCCTCGCTCTTCCCCCTTCTCAAATAACACCTCATTGTGGCTCACCCAATCACCATCAAACCTTTTGTCCGCCCCATCCTTCCCTTTCTCCGAGCTATTCTGAAATCTCTGACACACCTTCAACAGCTCTCCCTACCTCTTCCACCTCTTCCACATCTTACCCTACCCCTCCTCCCCCCTGTTCTGTATCTGATGCTCCCCCTTCCTCTTCATTAACGGTATGGACCTCAACATCCGGCGCCTTCGTTCAAACTTAACTGATCTCTCCATACAGGTTGCTTCTGTCAAACCAGACGTGATCTGCTTAACAGAAACTTTCCTCCTTTATGATGTCTCTGATTCCATAGTATCTCTCCCGGGCTACTCCCTCCTCCGGTATGATAGACCTGAGCCTCGTCCTGGAGGCGGGGTTGCTATCTTTATCAAAAACTCTCTTCCTCACTCGCCCTGCACTGCACTCTCTCCACCTCACCCCCAGGAATACCTCTGGCTACGGCTTCCCCTTCACTCCCACCTCTTGTTCATATGTGTGTTGTACCGTCCACCAAACAGTGATAACTCCATCTACATCTCGCTGTCTGATGATATGGACCAACTTCTATCTACTCATCCCAACTCTCTCTTCCTCATATGTGGTGATTTCAACTGTCATCATGCCAGTTGGCTGGGTGTGGGTACCTGTCTCACCAGCCATGGCTCCTCAGCAAAGGACTTCTGCGACTCACTGGGACTGACACAATCTGTCAATTTCCCGACCCGGATCTCAGTCAACGGAACATCTTCTCTTCTGGACTTGGTTATGACTAACTTCCCTGAAAATGTCTGCTGCTCTTCTTCTGCTCCGATCGGATCATCTGATCATGTCCTTGTTAAAGTGGACATCTCTCTGACCATCCTCAGGGAGCCTGCTCAGCGTCGACGAGTCTGGCATTTCACTGAGGCCAACTGGCACGGTCTTCAAGCAGCCATCAATCATCTGGACTGGTCTCCCATCTCTACCACCTCTGACATCAACTCATCCTGGGAATTCTTCCAAAGTAAATTGCTCTCTCTCATGCACAGATTTATCCCATCTCGTCTTCAGTTGTCATACCCTTCCTCCCATCCATGGTACACGGTATCTTGTGGTGAGGCTGTTGCCCAGAAACAACTTGCCTTCGTCTCCTGGAAAGCAAATCCAACGGAAGGAAATCTCATTTTCTTTCACAAAGCCCGAAACAAGTGTGTGTCCACCCTCAGGAGAGCCAGGAAACAATATCTCTCCGTTCTCAAGACCGAACTCTCTTATCTGTCTCCCTCTTCCAAATCCTGGTGGCGTCTGGTCAAATCCGTTTCTGGTGTTTGTTCCCCCTCCATCCCCTCCCTTACCTCAAACGGCTACACAGCTGACTCCGCACGTGAAAAAGCTGAATGCCTCAACTCTGTGTTTGCCTCTAAATCTTGTGTCCCAAACCCATCCCTCTCTGTACCCACCATACCCAGTCGTACCCTGCTGCTCCTGGACTCCGTGTCCTTTCCTCCTGACAAGGTGGAAAAGTTTCTGTCAACCCTCGACTCTGATTCTGCAACTGGACCCGACGGCATCAGCCCACGGGTCCTAAAATCCTGCTCTGCTGCTCTATCTCACCCTCTCTCTGTTCTCTTCACCCTCTCTTTTGCTCAAGGTCAAATGCCATCTGCTTGGAAATCAGCCAACATCACCGCTTTGCACAAAAAAGGTGCAAAAACAGATCCTAGCAACTACAGACCAATCAGCCTTCTCCCAATTATCAGCAAAGTCATGGAATCCATCATTGCTTCGGATATGAAATCTTTCCTCTTCTCCAATGGCTTGATCTCTGATCATCAATTTGGTTTCAGACCAGGTCACTCTACTCTGGACAAGCTGCTTCTGCTGTCTCAACAATGGATGGAGGTCCTCAATGCCAAACAGGAAATTAGAGCTGTCTCCCTCGACATATCACGTGCCTTCGACACGGTCTGGCACCCCGCTCTGCTCACCAAACTCTCCTCCTTTGGTATCCATGGAAATCTCCACGCATGGCTGGCGGACTTCCTCTCTAGTCGTCGTCAACGTGTGGCCCTGAATGGGTTTCTCTCATCTCCTCTTCCTGTTCAGGCTGGAGTTCCCCAAGGCAGTGTTCTGGGCCCCGTGCTTTTTCTGGTCTTCATCAATGATCTCTCTGACTCTCTCGAAAATCCTCTCTATCTCTTTGCTGATGACTCCACTCTCTGCCGCTCCATGCCTCTTCCCTCAGATCGGCAGTCTGCTGCCTCCTCACTCTCTGAAGACCTGGACAAAATCACAGACTGGTCAAACAAGTGGAACATGTCTTTCAATCCTGACAAATCTCACACTCTTACTATGTCTCTCCGAAAAGATCGACTGGACAACCCTCCCATCTACTTTCTCAACAATCCTCTCCAAGAAGTTCTGTCGCTCAAGATTTTGGGTCTCACTATCTGCCATGATCTTTCTTGGGAAAACCACATTTCCAAGCTGGCCTCCAAAGCCAGTCGCCGACTGGGCATCCTCCGTCGTGCGAAGTCCTTCCTCGGCACACCTGAGCTCCTCACCACATACAAGGCTTTCATCCGCAGCTCAATGGAATACTGTTCTCCCCTATGGGCCGGTGCTCCTGCCTCACACCTAGCTCGGCTTCACGCTGTTGAAACCAAAGCTTTCAGAATTATTGGAATCTCCCGCGATGAAGCTATCTCTGAGGGCCTTTCACTCACTCACCGCAGGCAGGTAGGTGGTCTTTCTGTCTTCTACCGACTCCTCTCCGGCCTTGCACCCCCAGCTCTCTCTGTGCTCTGTCCCCCAAATATTCCTACAGGTCGCACAAGATCTGCTAGCAACCCTCTGATGGTTAAACTGCCGAAATCTCGGCTCTCTGCTCACCTTCACTCTTTCATTCCTCTTTTCTCCCGCCTCTGGAACAAACTCCCTCACTCCCTTCAATCCCACTCCTCCCTCCAGGTCTTTAAAACAGCTGTTCACCACCATCTCTTATCTTCCCCCATCCAAAACCTTGATCTTTTCTACCCCCGCTAATTCACCCCAGATCCACCTTGTTTGAAATTCCAACTTCTTTCCTGGAAGTCCTGGCAGTGTCCATATGTTTTATACCTCTCCCACCGCCCCCTTCCCATGCCCCCCCCCCCCCCAAAGCCCTCGCCCTCTCTCAGATCTCTCGATGTCTCCATGTCTCTCGGTCCCTGCTCTCAAATGTTGTGTTTGTGTCCTTCCCCCTCTCTCCCCATCTTGTCTACCGCTCCCGATGTTATATGTTTTATGTGTCGGTTTGTCTTTCTGTGTGATTAATGTTCGCTCTTTCACGAGCCTCGATCTTGTATACAACAAAAAAAAAAAAAAAAAAAAGCCGTTTATGCGGCACCCGGGAAAATAACGTTATGTGGGAGTCCAAACCTGAAAATGCTGGAGGCCAAAGCTGAAATTGGAAAAACAATATACCCTATTTTACCTCAGGAGATCCCAGATTTTGCTCCAGGAAATATCGTTACGATTGGTTCAGCCGTTTTAGCGGTACAGACAGACGGACGGATGGACGGACATTTGGTGAATTATAGTGAGATGTGTATATATATATATATTTAATATTTTAATTTATATTTTTATATATATTTATATTTTTATTTATATTTATATTTATATATATATTTATATATTTATATTTATATTTTTATATATATTTATATTTATTTTTATATATATTTATATTTATTTTTATATATATTTATATTTTTATTTATATTTTTATATATATTTATATTTATATATTTATATATATATATATCAGTCACTATGCGACCTTCATATCAGTGGAGAACCGCCAGCAAGGTGTCCCATACAGCTGCTGCTGCACCTTGCTGGGAGCGATACATATATATATATATATATATATATATATATATATATATATATATATATATATATATATATATATATATATATTTATATATATTTATATATATATATATATATATATATTTATATATATATATATATATATATATTTATATTTATATATATATATATATATATATATTTATATATATATATATATATATATATATATATATTTTTTTTTATATATTTTTATATATATATATATATATATATATATATATATATATATATATATATTTATATATATATATATATATATATATATATTTATTTATTTATATATATATATATATATATATATATATATATATATATAAAATGTGTGTGTAAAAACTACTGACTGCTTATTCGAGAAGCTAAGAAGGAATTATATTATAACCATAAACAGATGTGAGACACCACTAAATTTGCAATTCATTGAAAAATTTAAAGGATAGTTTATGGGTTTCTGCATTTTACTTATGACTGGACTCTCATCTATCTTTACCTTTTCTTGAAACATTTAGCAATCTTATGTGTGCCCTGCATCCTTTGGTATGCTTATTCCATGTTGAAGAATGAATAAATACAATAATACACCAATCTTTGTTAAATTACACTTTCATTGTCTTCGTGGCAAACGTTATTTATTTGTTTATTTGAGGGAATGGCTTTGTTTAGAGAAATGTTTTACATACATCAACATGAGGACAACGGCCTTGTCTAATTCAATCTTCAAATTTTTTTTTTTTTTACAATCCTACAGGAGCTCCGCCTGGCACAGTGGTTGCACTGGTCACGGCCACAGATGTCGACTCGGATGAGGCCAACGGTTTTGGACCCGGCCGTGGTCCCGTGCTCAGCATTGCCAGCGGTAATGAGTGGGCCCACTTCATGCTGGAGAGTTCACCGGCAGTCCAAGGCTTGGGCCTTGTTAAAGGTAGGTCTTCAAAATGGGCTGCACCTCGCTGTAACTTAAACTTTATATTTTACTAGCAGAAGTACCCGGCATTGCCGGGCGGGGGAGGGGAGGGGGAACGGGGGGGGGGGGGGCAAGCCCCTTGGCAAAGCGAGCGATTTTTTTTTTCATAGCGTCATATCGTTCATAGCGTCATAGCGTTTCATAGCGTCATAGCGATTTTTTTGTCATAGCGTCATAGCGTTTCATAGCGTCATAGCGATTTTTTTTTTCATAGCGTCATAGCGTCATAGCGTCATCACGTGATCGCTCTGAGCGAATCAGCGCCCACCTGCTCTGATTCCGTTGATTCCGTGCGCTGAAATGCGCTGAGGTAAATATGAATAAAAAATATGGATCGTCAAATATTTTGAGTTCGGCCATGTTCGTCCCACGCTCAATGGCCATGTCTATGCCAAATATCAAGCACGTAAGCCTCTCCGTTTAGGAGTCTATCGGTAACATTACACACACACACACACACACACACACACACACACACACACACACACACACACACACACACACACACACACACACACACACACACACACACACACACTGTGTTTTATATATATAGATATGCGATTGAGTATAGCATCAGCCCTCCAGGCTACGAAATCCATTCATTTCCTGATTTTAGTTAAATTTTAAGGGGAGCCTTTTGGTGCAAGTCCTGCATCCTGTTTACTGGGATTGTTATTTTCTTGTACTTGTGTGACTTGTATACTTATAAAAAACTTTTCTTGTACTTGTGTGACTTGTATACTTATAAAAAACTTTTCTTGTACTTGTGTGGCTTGTATACTTATAAAAAAAACTTTACTTGCACTTGTGTGACTTGTGTACTTGTACAAAAACTTTTCTTGTACTTGTGTGACTTGTATACTTATAAAAAACTTTTCTTGTACTTGTGTGACTTGTATACTTATTTAAAAAACTTTACTTGCACTTGTGTGACTTGTGTACTTGTACAAAAACTTTTCTTGTACTTGTGTGACTTGTGTACTTGTACAAAAACTTTTCTTGTACTTGTGTGACTTGTGTACTGGAGAAAAAATTATTATACTTGTGTTATCAAATTGCAAAGTTGTTCATATACAGTCGTGGCCAAAAATATTGGCACCCTTGCACTTTTTTTCATATAATGCACCATTTCTTCCAGAAAATTGTTTCAAATAAAAAATATTTTGGTATCCACATATATTTCTTTGGTTTGCAGTGGAACAAAAAAAAAGTTGAAACAGATACTCAATCTTGGCTTATTCCACACAGAAATCCTAAAATGGCCTGGACAATATTATTGGCACCTTTTAGAAGTTGTTGGAAATAATTAGATTTCAAGCAGGTGATTCTCCTTTACTTTGGAACTGAACTCACCTGTGGTGAGTTGCAGGCGCCTGCAATATAAAAGTATTGCAGTATAAGTATAAGGCCCATGGCACTGTAGCCAACCTCCCTGGATGTGGCCGCAATAGAAAACTTGATCGAAGATTGCAGCGAAGGATTGTTCGAATGGTGGAGAAAGCACCTCGATCAATTGCCAATCAGAATCAAGCTGACATTCAGACACAAGGTACGACAGTTTCAATTCGCACCATCCGTCGCCAACTCGATGAAAGGGGGTTCTATGGTAGGAGACCCAAGACTAAGAGAAAGACATAAGAAAGCCCAACTGGAGTTTGCCAAAACACACCTGAACAAGCCAAAATCTTTCTGGGAGTATGTCCTGTGGACAGATGAAACCAAATTAGAGCTTATTGGTAAAGCACATCAACTCTATGTTTAAAGAAAACAAAATGAAGCCTTCAAAGAACAGAACACCTTCTCTACAGTCAAACATGGAGGAGGTTCAGTGATGTTTTGGGGTTGCTGTGCTGCCTCTGGCACTGGGTGCCTTGAATGTGTGCATGGCATCATGAAATCAGAAGATGACCAAGGCATTTTGGAGCGCAATGTTCATCCCAGTGTCAGAAATCTGGGTCTCCGTCGAAGGTCATGGGTCTTGCAGCAGGAAAATGTCCCCAAACACACTTCAAAAAGCACCCAGGAATGGTTCAATAACACTGGACTGTTCTGAAGTGGCCAGCAATGGGTCCAGATCGAAATCCCATTGAACACCTGTGGGGAGATCTGAAAACAGCAGTTGGAAGAAGGCACTCTTCAAATCTGGGAGAACTGGAGCCGTTTGCACAAGAAGAGTGGGACAAACTAACAGTAGAGAGTTGTAGGAAGCTCATTCATGGCTATAGGAAGCGCTTGACTGCAGTTATTTTGTCCAAAGGCTTTGTGTGCTACAAATATTAATCTAGGGTATCGATAATTTTGTCAATGCAATTTCTTTTTATTTTCTGATTTAAAAGGATATATTAAGTTTGAATCAAAAACAAAGGTTCTGTAATATTAACAGTGAAATAAAGAATTGTGGAGACGAATACTTTTGTCAATTTCAACTTCTTTTTAGAGAAAATTGTGAGTTATTTGAAGAAAAAGTGCAAGGGTGCCAATATTTTTGGCCACGACTGTATAACATGTGTATAGAATGGCAGTATCTGATTTGTCTGGCAATAACATAATTAACGAGATGGTATTCATAGAATACTTACCCTGCACAGTCTTGAGAAGGACTTGGTGCAAGCCAACTCTTCTGTTTTTTTTAAGGTTTTTTTTTTTATCCAATATGGCTGCCAGACCAGTGACTGATGTCACTTTTATCAAAATATGGCGCCTTCGCACTGAACTATGACGTCATAATTATCATTAAAATATTCTGCAGGAGGAGGTGCTCCAATTGGTGAAAAATTCGTGTCAATCAGTCGAAGAATTGTAGAGAAATAAATTCATACTGATCAAATCAAGCGTTGTACTTGTCGAATTATGAGGTCAATTGGAGGCACCTATGACATCATTAACAAGTCTTATTCCCCATGGGGTGTACTTGATAATGAGCCATGTTTCAATTTTTTCCATTAAGTGGTTTGGGAGATATAGAGGTGTAACGTTTTTCCAAGATGGCGTCCGTACCACGTCACCTATGACGTCATAATTATCAGGAAAAAAATCTTCAGGCAGAGGCGCTCCTACGGTAAATTTTCATGTCAATCGGACCAACGGTTGCTGAGAAAATGAATTTTTAAAATACAGACACGGCACACGGCGCATGTACAGCGTACGACACATGGCACACATTTGGGCACAAGTACGTAACCAATTGCTTAACTTCGCTTTTCGCTTCGTGAGCGCAGGGTAATTACATGATCTCATGCAGGTGAAGAAAAGATCGAAGTATATCAGTCGCTTGAGATTAATTTTATCCCCAGGGTTTGTGCATATTGATAGGATATGATTAATGAAACAGAGTTAAAAATAGAGTGTAATTGTCTCTTCTATTATATTTTTTGCAGTGGCAGAGTCATTCTCTCGGGATGCTCAGTTGATGTACAACCTGACATTGGTAGCCTCAGACCGTGGATCACCCTTGGCTCGCTCTACATCATCTCATCTCCTCATCATCGTGCGTGATCCAGCTAAAGAAGCCCTTCGACCTCCACCAACTTTCTCCAAAACCGTGTACAAGAATCGTCTCCCAGAGAATGCTCCCATTGGGAGTTTTGTGGCTGCTGTTTCTGCACATAGTGAAGATGGGCCCTTACACTATTCTGTGTCTGGACACAGTCGAGTTGGTGGATACTTTGTTGTTGACAGAGCAACAGGACTTGTGACAACAGCACGGGAATTGGATTGTGAAGCTGCTGCTGAGCTTACGCTGAATGTTAGTGTGCGAGCCCAGTCTGGTGGTCCCTCGGCCTATATTCCTGTCCTCCTTACTGTCGAAGACTTGAATGACAATTCCCCTACCTTTGAGGAAGAAAATCGGGAGGTTGTGGTTGAGGAGAATGTGCCAGCTGGAACAGTAGTAACTTGGGTGATTGCTCATGACAGTGACAAGGGTCTCAATGGCACTGTTTTATATGGTCTTATTCCTAGCGATGCAGGCTTTCATATTGACCAGGCTTCAGGTAAGATTACCACGACACGTGTGTTGGACCGTGAACACATAGCCTACCATGAACTTACTGTGACAGCTATGGACTTAGGCCAGCCATCTCGTTCCGCTGAGGCTTTTTTACGTGTGACAATTGCTGATGTGAATGATTATGCACCAGTTTTTCGACCAAGCACATACTTTACCATTGTGCAGCCTGGAGCAGCACGTGGGACATTTTTGATGACTGTTGTTGCCTTTGATCCAGACGCTGGACGTAATGGCACAGTTCTCTATGGCTTATCTGCACCTGTTGGTGGACACTTTGAAATTGAAACTGCTACTGGGCATATATCATTACGAGAGCCACTAGATCATTCAAAAACATATAAATTACTGGTGACAGCCAGGGATGAGGGTGGTCGGGATGCTGAACAACCCGCTGAGGTTATAATCTACCCTGTGGCTCATGATTACAGTCTGACCTTCAAGCAGTCAATCTATGCATTTGCTGTTTTTGAAAATGCACCAGTTCGAACTGTCTTGGGTCAAGTGAGCCTTACAGCAGGTGTTCCTGAAGGTGTTTCATATTATATTTTCAAGGGAGACCCAACAGGAGTATTCAATGTGGATCCCCTCAGTGGTATGTTGTTGTTAGCTCAGCCACCTGATCGAGAAGCGCAAGAAACGTATCGACTCACATTAGTAGCCAGGCGAGGCTTAGCGGCTGGAGAAACACGCATCAACATTAGCATCATTGACCAAAATGACCATATACCAACATTTATTTTACCAAAAGATCACGTTGCACTAGATGGAGAATCTGTTCCTGGTCGTACTGTTTATCGAGCTTCAGCTTCTGATTTAGATCCAGGCCCCAATGGTCTCATTTCTTATTCACTTAAAAACAACCCTAGTGGACTTTTCCACGTGGACGCCAACACTGGATTGGTCACACTGGTCGGACATCGATGGCCTGGTGTTTCTGGCACTGTGGTGGTTGAAGTTATAGCAAGGGATCAAGGCATACCCACACTTTCAAGTATTCTCACTCTTAAGGTGTCTCTTCCAACAAAAAACGAACACCCCCCTATGTTTGAGCAGCAAAATTATGTGGCTGATGTGTCAGAGAACATTGCAATCAATACCCGCTTTCTGGTTGTGCGGGCGACCGATCCTGATGATGTCGGTCCAGTCCTCTTCACTTTGTCAAGCAAATCAGATAGGAGTGGTCCCATCGGACTCTTTCCTGATGGCTGGCTTTATATACGATCCACTTTGGATCGAGAACGTCAATCAAAATATGACCTGAGTGTGCTGGCATACGATTCAGGACAACCATCTCAATCATCTACGGTCACGGTGCATGTGCACGTTATTGATGAAAATGACAATCAACCTGTTTTTGAAAGTGCGGTATATGACTTTGAGGTGATGGAGGGCGGTCTTGCAGGGTCTACGATAGGTCGCATCCATGCAACAGATGCTGATGAAGGTGCTGGTGGAAAAGTGCTCTATACCCTTGAGTCTCTACAGTCTGACTTCAGCTTAGATATACATAGTGGTCTGCTTAGCACACAGCGGTCATTGGACCGGGAAGCGGGTTCCCACTCATCAGTCTATTCTTTTATTGTGCTGGCTACTGATGGGGGCTGGCCACAGGCACTTCAAGGACAAGCCAGAGTTCGCGTGCATGTTATGGACAAAAATGATCATTCACCTGTTTTTTCTCTTCACATTTACCGTGTCGCTATTTCTGAAGGAGCAACAATGGACACGCCCGTAGCCCGACTCTCAGCTAGTGATGCTGACATGGGATCCAATGCTGTGATACAATTCTCCATAACATCTTCAGATCCAGCACATGCCCCTTTTGCTATAGACACAAGTACAGGGCAAGTGAAGGTGGCAGGGCCCTTGGACCGTGAGGTCGTTGAGGCCTACGTGCTGAATGTGTCTGCTGCAGACCAAGGTCAACCACAACTGTCGAGCACAGCCTTGATTTTGATGTCGATTCTTGATGAGAATGACTGTGATCCAATTTTCCAGACAGTCTCATTTTCAACAGACATAGCGGAGGACGCGAGGCCCGGGTCACTTGTTGTGGCTGTAACTGCCCATGACTGCGATGTCGGAACTAATGGAGAACTCCGTTATACATTGATAACCAAAGGGGGAGATCCTGCTCATCACCTTTTTCATATCGACTCGGCCACAGGTCACATCCTCTTAGTTCGTCCACTTGATTTTGAATTGCAAACCGAATATCGCCTGAAAGTGATCGTTGAGGACAGCGGGCGGCCATCTCGGACAGCTACGGCCTCTCTCCTTGTCCGAGTAGTCGACGTCAATGACAACACCCCTGTATTCTTGCGCAGCAAGGTGGCATTTTCGATTGCGGAGGACTCATCCATTGGTATGTATATTCTGCAATTTTTCAGATACTCCACACAGCGTTATGCTTTTTCATCACATGATACATTTTTTGCTTCATACACCAAAATACATTATGAATGGAAAAAAAATCCCAACCACCTACTATGCCCTCCTTCCCCCCTGACTTCACCTTTCCCACAACCTCTTCAGGCCATGTAATTAAAATGTCCACTTTTCTTCTTCTCTCAAAGCCACACCAATAGCAGCCTTTTGCAGGTACATCTAACGTCTCACACCTTACTTTTGTCCTTTCGCTACCAATAATTATTGTACGTTATTTTGTCAACCTGTACTCACAAACTTTCCCAACCACTCCCATTCTCCCCATCCTGTGCACTTGCTTGAACCTTGCTCTCTTGGGGGTTGTTTACCGGACGTTTCATTTGAATATATATATTTTAATAAGTGTGCACTTCTTAAATTGATCATCGGATATTCACTCTTAAAACCTCGCATTGTAAAGTTAATATCAGGAAAATAGTAAATGGTAGCGATGACCAACCTACATTTATTTTGTAAGTCAAATGCCTCGATTTGAGTGTCTGTCATGATTTTGAAATTAACTCCTACACGATTTTGTGTTTAGGTATGTCGGTCGCAGCTGTATCGGCTAAAGACTCTGACACAGGCCCCAACGGAGATCTGCGTTACAGCCTCATCCAACAGATACCACCAGGAAAGAAATTTTCCATCGATCCAATATCTGGTATCGTTCGTGTGGCCTCTCCTCTTGACCGAGAAGGCCGTGGGGCCGGTAGCTTTTTGCTGACCGTTTGTGTTACAGACCAGGCATTGCAGGTTTTCACTCGGCTTTCGGCGATCACCAACATCACCGTTACTCTCACCGATGTTAATGACAACCGACCGGTCTTTGTGTCACCTCCAGCGTTTCGGCTCCGAGCGGCTCGTTCCGGTGCCGTTCTAGCAGCGCTTTCTGCTCACGATGCCGACTCCGGTCACAACGGTGATATTCGCTACAACCTCAGAGCTCCTGGAGATGATGATGTAGCGTATTTTAGTTTGGACTCATTTACCGGTGCATTGCACCTCACCATGGCTTCGACCTTGCAGATTGGACGGCCGGTTCTCGAGGTTGAAGTCACGGCCTCGGACCGAGGTTCGCCCTCAATGCCACCGGCGCAAATCCGCCTTGCAGTCATATTGAGCCCCTCGACCTACGGCCCTCCCATCCATTTCCACACGTCCGTACAGGAAGAACAACCGGCTGGGACGCTGCTTATCTTCTTGGCAGAGCAGGCTGGAGCACGAGCCGGTGATATCATGCGCGAGGTAACAGTTAGGCCTGGCTCTGCCTCCATCATGACCGAGTATTACCTGACTGCTGCTCATAGTGTTGACGGCCGGCTGTCTGCGCACCTCTTCCGTCTCGAGAGGCACAACGGGCGACTAGAAACTGCCGTCTCTCTCGACCGCGATGATGGAGACGAGCACTTTGAGTTGGAGATCTGCGTACTCAGCTATACTGCTTCAATTCCTGCTATTGTCCATACCATCCAGGTATTGTTTCTTTTACATTCCTTCCACCTGAACCAACTTCTGAGTTTCCATACATATCGTCTTAGATGGGCGCAATCAAATACTGTGCCCAATTACGAATGTGGCATCTTTGCTGTCACTTCCAGCAAATAAAATTCATCCTTTGGGATTTCCAGTCCATGTATATACAGCACATTAACGTGACAATTGAATGGCAAAGCTGTTTCTTTACAAAGTGGCAAAAATGATGTATTGACAGCACAAGAGAAGGATCAAGTTATATGATTATATGAATGAGCCCATGCACATCAAGAGTCCTAATCCTTCAATGTTTGTGTCCATACATGTTGGACGGCCGGTTGTTGGCAATGTTCATTGCCTAATCATGATATTCCTAAAAAAAAACCTTTAATAGGCTTTTGCATGCGGATGGAATTCACCGTGATTACAACATGTCTATTCAACCAGATGATAATGTGCAACAATTGATTTTATCAATGAAAAAAGTCTATTAATTCCACAATTGGGAAATGAGGTGTGCCTCGTGTTTAAAGCATTAGCCTTTCATAGGAGCAGAAAAGCTTTATTAACTTTTTTTCCTTTTTTTAATAGTGTTTGCAGAACGGTTTCTAGCACCAGTCCTTCATCAGAGCAAAAAAAAAACAAACAAAAAAAACGTTTTTTTTTCTATTTTCTTTGCTTTTCTCTCCATGGGGACACTAACCCCCAAAATATCAGCTCCTCCTCATTTCCCATCCGTGGGGGCAAACGTATTCTTACCAGCTCTATCGATCGTCTGTCTTGTTTGCCAACACAGACCGACGACACAAGTTCACACATTGATTACTATTATTTTTGCACCTCGTTATTTGAATTTTGTGAAGGAGGTGAACATAGTTAATGCAGCAGAAATAAATCTAATCTTGAGGAACACACACACACACACACACACACACACACACACACACACACACACACACACACACACACACACACACACACACACACCTTGTTATAAAAGGTCATGTTAGACCATTGTACTAGTTTCCTTCAAATACAACGGACATGTGAGATGACGATTTGCATTGTACTGGTATTTTGGAAACCTTGACATAGATAAATAGTTTGGTTAAAAAATAAATGTTCAAAACACTCCACTCGAGGTTACACGTAATGAGATGCGTGCCAAGAAAGAATTCAGAAATCTAAGGTTATTCCCACAGATTCTTTCTCTGACATGCTATAAGGTAGGAGAATGGCTAAAAAATGTATATAAAAAAAAAATCAAGGTGCTATGTCAGTGGTGGAGATGGTAAAGTGGATATAAATAAATAAATATTTCAAGGTGGTATGTTGGAAGTAGAAAATGTAAAGTGTATAACTATAAATAAATGATTCAAAGTGATATGTGCATTGTAGAATGGGAAATGGTATAAATATAAATAAATAATGGTTCCTGGAAGAATAAATACTCTTCCATAATTATTTTTTTTTCAAAGAATTTCCAACACATAGAAATGAAATCATGTGTCCCATGACTTTTGGCTCTGATCCCAAAATCATTTCACATGTCTCAAGCCCAGATGTTATTACATACACGTTCTGAGTACGGATGGACCAACAGCACCCAAAATATAAGACCACATATGCATGATGCCCGTCATGGGATAATGACAAGATTATTATTTTAAATGATTGATGTAGTATTATGCTTTACCCTAAAACCCGTGTGTCATACATTGAATGAGAACGGAAATAGAGTTCTCAGTACGTACACCTGTGAACTGTTCCCAGGCACTCTAATTGTGTGTCCCATGCATGTTTGAGTGAAAGACTCATTGTTTTTTCAATGAATGATGGGTACTGTAAAGCTTGGAGATCACGTGACACCCCCATTATGGAATCCCTGAGTGAAGTGTCGGTTATAAACATAATTTTCTTTACTATGCTCTCTAATTAGCCTTGTGCCTTTGGCAGGATATGTTTTTTATGCCTCCGCTGCCAAAGGCATAATGTTTTTGGATTGTCCGTCCGTTCGTCCGTCCGTGATGATTTTGTTACCGCTGAAATAATTTTTTTAACAACCTTGGTACAAAGGTGTATGATGACGCAAAGATGAACTGATAATATTTTGGTGGTCAAAGGTCATCATGTGACCTTTAGTTGTAAGTAGCAGATCATTACCATGATAACTTATGAAATGCTTGAGGGATTTTGACCAAAGTTGGCATAATTCTTGAGTGTACGACAAAGACAAACTGTTTAAATTTTGGTGGTCAAAGGTCATCATGTGACCTTTAGTTTTAAGTAGCAGATCATTACCATGATAACTTATGAAATGCTGGAGGTATTTTGACCAAAGTTGGCATAATTATTGAGTGTACGACAAAGATAAACTGATTAAATTTTTGTGGTCAAAGGTCATCATGTGACCTTTAGTTGTAAGTAGCAGATTTTCATTACCATGATAACGTATGAAATGCTGGAGGGATTTTGACCAAAGTTGGCATAATTCTTGAGTGTACTACAAAGATGAACTGATTAAATTTTGGTGGTCAAAGGTCATCATGTGACCTTTAGTTGTAAGTAGCAGATTTTCATTACCATGATAACGTATGAAATGCTGGAGGGATTTTGACCAAAGTTGGCATAATTCTTGAGTGTAATACAAAGATGAACTGATTAAATTTTGGTGGTCAAAGGTCATCATGTGACCTTTAGTTGTAAGTAGCAGATTTTCATTACCATGATAATGTATGAAATGCTGGAGGGATTTTGACCAAAGTTGGCATAATTATTGAGTGTGCTACAAAGATAAACCGATTATATTTTGGTGGTCAAAGGTCATCATGTGACCTTCAGTTGTAAGTAGCAGATTTTCTTTACTATGATAACTTATGAAATGCTGGAAAGATTTTGACCAAAGTTGGCATAATTCTTGAGTGTACTACAAAGATAAACTGATTAAATTTTGGTGGTCAAAGGTCATCATGTGACCTTTAGTTGTAAGTAGCAGATTTTCTTTACCATGATAACTTATGAAATGCTGGAGGGATTTTGACCAAAGTTGGCAGAATTCTTGAGTGTACTACAAAGATAAACTGATTAAATTTTGGTGGTCAAAGGTCATCATGTGACCTTTAGTTGTAAGTAGCAGATTTTCATTACCATGATAACTTATGAAATGCTGGAGGGATTTTGACCAAAGTTGGCATAATTCTTGAGTGTACGACAAAGATAAACCGATTATATTTTGGTGGTCAAACGTCATCATGTGACCTTCAGTTGTAAGTAGCAGATTTTCTTTACTATGATAACTTATGAAATGCTGGAGGGATTTTGACCAAAGTTGGCATAATTCTTGAGTGTACTACAAAGATAAACTGATTAAATTTTGGTGGTCAAAGGTCATCATGTGACCTTTAGTTGTAAGTAGCAGATTTTCATTACCATGATAACTTATGAAATGCTGGAAAGATTTTGACCAAAGTTGGCATAATTATTGAGTGTGCTACAAAGATAAACTGATTATATTTTGGTGGTCAAAGGTCATCATGTGACCTTTAGTTGTAAGTAGCAGATTTTCATTACCATGATAACTTATGAAATGCTGGAAAGATTTTGACCAAAGTTGGCATAATTATTGAGTGTGCTACAAAGATAAACTGATTATATTTTGGTGGTCAAAGGTCATCATGTGACCTTCAGTTGTAAGTAGCAGATTTTCTTTACCATGATAACGTATGAAATGCTTGAGGGATTTTGACCAAAGTTGGCATAATTCTTGAGTGTACTACAAAGATAAACTGATTAAATTTTGGTGGTCAAAGGTCATCATGTGACCTTTAGTTGTAAGTAGCAGATTTTCATTACCATGATAACTTATGAAATGCTGGAAAGATTTTGACCAAAGTTGGCATAATTATTGAGTGTGCTACAAAGATAAACTGATTATATTTTGGTGGTCAAAGGTCATCATGTGACCTTTAGTTGTAAGTAGCAGATTTTCATTACCATGATAACTTATGAAATGCTGGAAAGATTTTGACCAAAGTTGGCATAATTATTGAGTGTGCTACAAAGATAAACTGATTATATTTTGGTGGTCAAAGGTCATCATGTGACCTTCAGTTGTAAGTAGCAGATTTTCTTTACCATGATAACGTATGAAATGCTTGAGGGATTTTGAGCAAAGTTGGCATAATTCTTGAGTGTACGACAAAGATAAACTGATTAAATTTTGGTGGTCAAAATATCAAAGGTGTAATAAGGTCAAGTGTTCTTTAGTCGAAAATCTGTGTTCCTGCAATAACTTATGAACCATTCAATAAATTTCAACCACACTTGACACAGATATGGACTGAAATACAAAGATGAACTTATTCAATTTTAGATTGAACAGGTCAAAGGTCACGATGTGATCTTTAATTGAAAACCTTTGTTACCGAAATAACTTTTGAACCACAGAAGGGATTTCAACTAAACATGACACAAGTATGAACTGCGATACAAAGATGAACAGATTAAATTTGGGGTTCAACAGGTCAAAGGTCATTTGCCCTTTGAAAATCATTCTGCAGACCATAACTCTAGGTAGAAGCATCTGATGTTGTCTCTTTTGTATGTACATGTCTTTTCTCTCTTGCTTCTCTTCTCTGTACCTGTCTTTGCTCTTCTTACACTGCAATCATACATTTTTATCAATGATTGTGGTTCATAGACGAGTTTGTACATAGATGAGCCTGTACATTGCATGAGGACATTGGGAGGCATCGTATTACATAAATTACAATGACTCCCAAGCTAGTAGTTAATGGACAAATCGACATACTATATGGGATATGAGGCAGGACTGGGCCCACCAATTGCTACGTAAAGGTGTGGGGAGGGCAGCAGAGAGTTGGGAGAGGGGAAGGAGGCAGCTTAACAACCAAACTCCTTCCCTCCCTCCCCCCTCTAGTTTTCTAAAATCACTGCATTTGCAGCACCCAGTTTTTCTTTTCAGATAAGTCAGGTATGCATGGGGCTAATTACTCCACTTAAATCGCCCGAGGTCGAACTGTTTGAAATCAAAAACAAAAAGCCTCCAGCAAATCGAAATAAACATCACTCCGGTAACAAAACACACTCGCCAGAATTCTCTCAAACAGCAGCTTTCTTTACCAATTTTACTTCGAAGCTTAATATGAAGTTTAAGATTCCAAATTCTGATAAATGTTTTAAATGCCCAAAATGAGCCGAGTGGTCACGTGGAGGTTCTTTTCCTTTGTTTGTTTGCCAGGAATGCTAGATGGCCGATAAAGCAAGCACGTGACAAAACCTCCCTGATATATCTGCATCATGTGTTTATTAACCTCCGTTATGATTGAATGTTGGTCTCGCAAGTGACGATTACATAGATTAGAGACTAAACTTTTCTTTTTTTAAACCAACATGAAACTTCCAAATGCGTAAGCGCACCTCCATCGCTGCCACATTCTCAACCGACTTTCCCTGTCGTATTTATTCACAACACACCTCAAGATCCCAGAATTTCAGCTTGCTCGACGTAATAATTCCAAAATCTCTAATCCCAAAGAGTGCGACGGTCAGTCATTTCGCAAATGCGGAGCTTCCTGTTCGAGGGTGTTATTGTATCAGGTCATTATTTTGTGGTCTGCGTCTTTTAAAATTTTTGACAGGATCCCAGGCTCGAAGTGGAGCTGTCACAGACACATCTGACACACATGGATTTACAGACAAATACAGGAGACACAACACAGGACTGTTAGACGAGACAAACACAGCCACTGAGCTTGGCGGAAGTGCCGTCACTTCCCGGGGCACTCTGGGTACCAGCAACGTCACAACATTGGCTCCGCCTTGCTCACCGCACTCAGCGCGGCATTTCCTTAGGAGGACTTTCCTCCTATGCATGGATGCCAAACTATGGGGGTTGTCTGTGCTCTTATCCTTTTAAAAGCTGAACGTCACACATGCCATTTTCAACGTTTTTGATTTGACTGGGCCGTGGTTCGACCGCTCTAACTACTAGTACCCGACTGCAAAGCCGCAATGAGCCGGCGAAGCCAAAGCCTCTTGCCACTATTTTACCCATCACTATGGCATCAGTAGGTTAGGTAGTTGGTAGTAGTTAAGTGTAGTACTGTAGTAAGTACCGTACCGAGTTCAAAATGACACCATTTGCATTCTGGATGAGATTTAAATTTATAAAATTTCCTTCTTTATTAATTCGGTGAATTCCGTCTCAACTTCGGATATTTCCGGCCGTGAAAAACTATCCCCTACGGCCGAGAGATTTCTAAAAAATAATTCTTCGTCAATTTTAGAATATTTGACGCCGTTTTCAGCGTCCAAAATGTGGTAAAAAGCTTTTTTGAAATATTTTTTCAAATGCTCGAATCTCATTGGTTCCGGTAATTGGTGACGATTTTCGTTTAAGATAACCAGGGCCCGTGTGGGCCCGGGGAACGAGGTTGGTCTTAAAGTATTTTAATTACAAATTAGAGATGCATAGGATTGTGAATCAAACAAAGACGGGTGAAACAAACTCCTATTGAACTTTTTCGCAAGTTTTTATGCATACTTCCGCATCCGGAAGATGGCGGCCTCCATTGAGTGATTTGGTTTTTGAAATATTTTTTCAAATGCTCGAATCTCATTGGTTCCGGTGTTTGGTGACGATTTTCGTTGAAGATAACCAGGGCCCATGCAGGCCAAGGTTGGTCTTAAAGTATTTTAATTACCAATTAGAGGTGCATAAGATTGTGAATCAAAAAAAGACGGGTGAAACAAACTCCTATTGAACTTTTTTCAATTTGTTATGCATACTTCCGCATCCGCAAGATGGCGGCCTCCATTGAGCGATTTGGTGCGTCAAAGCTTCGAAATTCTCAAGGGATCCAGCAAAATCTGGCTTTTCAACATAATACGTACACGTTCATTCACAACACCGGCTTCGCCGGCTATTACTCGACCGAGGCTGGTTGTAATGATCATTTTGCTAAAAAAAAAAAACAACAACCTGAAATCGCTATGCTTAACCTATCCGACACTACTAGGCCACATATTTTGGAGTATCATCCTTGGGTTCTCCACCAATGGTTACTGAACTTTTTGACTCGTTGAGATCAGAACTTTGTGCACTTCCCTTTTGTTTGCTTCCTTAAAGTATGAACCACAAAGAATTGTAAAACGTTGTTTCTGCTTTTGCTTTTGGGACAAACTGTCACTTGATCTTAAAATTATCATTAGGTGATGTAGAGGTGTTTGATCTTTCTGTAACTACGTGTGTGTGTGTGTGTGTGTGTGTGTGTGTGTGTGTGTGTGTGTGTGTGTGTGTGTGTGTGTGAGACCTACTCGTGTGTGTGTGTGTGTGTGTGTGACCCACTCCTCTGTGTGTGTGTGTGTGTGTGTGTGTGTGTGTGTGTGTGTGTGTGTGTGTGTGTGTATTTATGGGTTATTGGATTGTTTTTATCATCACCTTTCCTTTCCTGGATCCATGTTTTATTTGAATTTAAGATCCCAGCTTCTTAAGTCGTAGAGTTCAGATCGGATCACCAAACAGGCCAACAATTTTTTTTTTTTTTTTTTGTATACAGAATCGAGGCTCGTGAAAGAACTAGCATTTATCACACAAACAAATCAAACAGACAACCAAAATATATAAAAAGAGGGAGCGGTAGACAAGATGGGGAGAGAAGGGGAAGCACACAAACACAACATTTGAGAGCAGGGACATCGGGAGATGTGTGGGAGGGAGAGGGCTTGGGGGGAGGAGGCGTGGGAAGGGGGGGGGGGGGGGAGAAGTATAAAACATAAGGACACCAAGGACTTCCA
Organism: Myxine glutinosa; assembly: GCF_964187855.1. Lineage (NCBI taxonomy): Eukaryota > Metazoa > Chordata > Myxini > Myxiniformes > Myxinidae > Myxine > Myxine glutinosa. The sequence goes on along the minus strand of NC_136264.1, from coordinate 66,431,502 downwards.
GGAAAGAATTTGGTATTTCAAAAAAGTGGATTTGGGGTGAAATTAGCGGGGGTAGAAAAGATCAAGGTTTTGGATGGGGGAAGATAAGAGATGGTGGTGAACAGCTGTTTTGAAGACCTGGAGGGAGGAGTGGGATTGAAGAGAGTGAGGGAGTTTGTTCCAGAGGTGGGAGAAAAGAGGAATGAAAGAGTGAAGGTGAATAGAGTCTTGATTTTGGCAGTTTAACCATAAGAGGGTTGCTGGCAGATCTTGTGCGACCTGTAGGAATAGTTGGGGGACAGAGCACAGACAGAGCTCGGGGAGCTAGACCGGAGAGGAGTCGGTAGAAGACAGAAAGACCACCAACCTGCCTGTGATGAGTTAATTGAAAGGCCCTCGGAATCAGCTTCATCGCGAGAGATTCCAATGATTCTGAATGCTTTGGTTTCAACAGCGTGAAGACGAGCTCGGTGTGAGGCAGGATCACCGGCCCAGAGGGGAGATCAGTATTCCATTGAGCTGCGGATGAAAGCCTTATATGTGGTGAGGAGCTCAGGTGTGCCAAGGAAGGACTTCACATGACGGAGGATGCCCAGTTGGTGACTGGCTTTGGAGGCCAGCTTGGAAATGTGGTTTTCCCAGGAAAGATCATGGCAGATAGTGAGACCCAAAAGATTGAGTGACAGAACTTCTTGGAAAGGATTGTTCAGAAAGTGGATGGGAGGGTTGTCCAGTCGGTCTTTTCGGAGAGACATCGTAAGAGTGTGAGATTTGTCAGGATTGAAAGACATGTTCCACTTGTTTGCCCAGTCTGTGATTTTGTCCAGGTCTGCAGAGAGTGAGGAGGCTGCAGACTGCCGATCTGAGGGATGAGGAATGGAGCGACAGAGAGTAGAGTCATCAGCAAAGAGATACAGAGGATTTTCAATAGAGTCAGAGAGATCATTGATGAAGACCAGAAAAAGCACAGGGCCCAGAACACTGCCTTGGGGAACTCCAGCCTGAACAGGAAGAGGAGATGAGAGAAACCCATTCAGGGCCACACGTTGACTACGACTAGAGAGGAAGTCCGCCAGCCATGCGTGGAGATTTCCAATTGCATCTCAACGTCACATGATTACCGGTATACGCCCGAAACCGGGTAGTCTTTGAACTCGGAGTGGACGAACAAGCTCAGTTGTACACCGATCATTTTGCGAAATTTAAATAGTGTTCTGAGTTGTCCACTTTAAACAATCTTTCTGTCTGTTTACGGTGTTGGATTTGAAACACCAACCTCTTCAAAGTTATTTGGTTCTTTGTCTTCATAGTTATTGTTGTGACGTTGCATGTTTACCTCGAATCATGTCTATGTCTCACTCAATATCAGAATTTCTATTTCTATACAAAGGAAAATATATGGGCAATGATTTCTGCGTTGAGGTTCTGCTTCAGTATTTTTTATTGAACCTTTACGGGGACAAGTATTAATATTATGTAATTGTGTTTTCCTGTGTGCTTCCTAATTCCCTCCCCTTACTCCTATCTCTTCCCAACTTTCTCCCTCTTTTTCTCTGCAATCCTTCGATACTTCTGAAATCTCCTTTTTCTCTTTGGTCTTTCTTCCTTTCCCCAATTTTATTTTCCCCATTTAAGCTTAACCCATGAATTATTATTAGACTCTATATCTATGTTTCACACTATTAGGTACAGACCTTTCACAACGAACATGCTGATAATAATTCACCAAATGTCCGTCTGTCCATCCGTCTGTTCCCAGGTACCGCAAAAACGGCTGAACCGATCGTAACAAAATTTTGGGTGGGTAATCCTGGGACCCCTTGGAGTAAAATAGGCTATATTTTTTCTAATTTTTTTTTTCCAATTTTCCAGTTTTTCCAAACATGATGGAATAATATTTACTGATATGAACAGTGATGTGGCTTTTATTGAAATTCTACAAACACTTTAGATTTTGATGATTTGCGTGTGATATGATTTCACGGATGTTTATATAAATCGTTTAAAATAAAAAAGCCTTCAATTTCTGATATTTTGCCTTTTCATTTGGGCCTCACAATTGAAGCCCCGTCCGTAGGGCGGGTACCGTTGCTAGTGCTGATAATACAGCCAAAGAGAGAGGTGGGTTGGGGGGAAGGGGCATGGAGAAAGGAATGAGGAAATGACAAAGTACCTCTGGCTGGCTTCCAGTTTTCCCACCTTGCATGGCTTTATGCCATGTATAAAAAAAAGAGGATAGGAATCCTCTCTGCTCCGAGCTAGGCATAAAGCACAAGTCTTGCCAGCGACAGGATGCTTTGTGGGCCTCCATTGAGAAACGCTCTGCCAGGGAGCCAAGTCCGCCTCTCCGTCGCCGCTCCATCCAGCAAAAGAGATTCCTTTACGCTTGTTAAGCATTCGGGCCTTCCAGATGCCATCGGCGGCCTTTTGGCTTTCACTGCATCGAGTCGAATGCACGAGGCATTTAGCAGAGTCGGTATATTTCACCTGCGGCCATCAGGCCAGAGAAAACGACTGCGACCGTTGGTGCCGGCCCAGTGTGCCATCGAGACCATGAAACGTGGACTTGTAAAAATACAGAAAGCTATCTGGGTTCCTGGACAAAGTGAAAAGCAAACCTCGCGCAGCAGGATAATTTCACAACTGGGAGGCTTTTCGGCACCGTGCCGATCTTTCAAGACTGTGGGGGCTCGATCAGGTGTAACTATATTACAAGAATAATACACTCGGCAATGATTGCGGTTGCTTATATTACGACTTGGTTTTGTGCATGTGATAAACACAATGCGGAACAGTCATCAAGGCCTTTGTAACTTTATGCACAGTGTAAGATTGGATGTGATAATGTAGACTATATACCCAGAAGGGTTCTCTCTTTGGAGATTGTTTTCAGTTAGGTCATGCAAGGACCTTTGGGACTGTATGGATATTATGTATGGAGGAATTGGAAGTGGGTAAGGTTTGTTAAGTTAAAATAATATACAAAGAGAGGAAGTTGGAGGGAACCTATGGGGGAATTGTGAAGGCAATGTACAGGATGTACTTGGTGAGTAAGGGGCGATGGTTAGGGTGAAGGCAACCACATGCAAAGGTCTACCTTTATTGCATACGGAATATGTAGATGGCCGCTTCGGCGAAGGTCAAGCTAATATATATATATTTTAATACATGGGCTAAGGCTCGTAATAGAGATGACACACACACACACACACACACACGCTGACGAGACAAACACTTACATAGCACTTACACAGTAACACAGCCACTGAGCTTGGGGGGAAGTGCCGTCACTACCGTCGCTTTCCGGGATGCTCTGGGTACCAGTGACGTCATAACAATGGCGCCGCTTTTCTCACCGTACTCAGCGGGGCATTTCCTCAAGAGGAATTTCCTCCTCTCCATGGATGCCAACCAATAGGGATTGTCCGTGCTCCTTTTCAAACAAGGAAGCAGCACGTACCGTTTTTAAAGTTTTTGGTATGACTTGAACCGATCCAAAACAGATGAGTGTTTTTTTAGGAGACACCATCTCCTTACTGGATGGCCATTGGTTCCCGATGTGAGCTCATCCGCTCTTTCCCAGGTGTTGTTTTTGGTCCTGGCAGGGTGTCAGTCACCCTCACCACCAGCAAAGCCAGTGAGGGGTGTCGGGTTAGTTGCCGACAACCCGACCATGTGGCTGGTAGCACTGGTTACTCGTGGCAGTCCAAAAAAACGGACCAGACCAAAATTATTATGGTTTATATCTGTGTGTATATGGCATGCGCCATCAGTAGACTTGCGCTATCAACCGATCGAGGGTTAGATATCGATCGATATTTCCTACAAACAATCCTTACCATTTCTCCCTCCCCTCCTGACGCAAATCTATGGCGCTGCGCTATCCAGCGATGATGCACATCCATTGATGGTGCAAAACGATGCCTGCGGCATCTACGATCGGTGGATAGCGCAAATCTACCGAAGGCACATAACATATATGTATATATATCGATGTATATGTGTATGTATATGTGTACCTATATAGTATATACAGTCACGTGCAAAAGTAAGTACACCCCATGTAAATTTTTTGACTTTTTCAACATATTTCAACATACAGCTATTTGATCTTCATTTCAACAATATTGACAGATAAAGGTGATATAATATAACAAATATCATGAAACATTTACATTTTGTAGTCCATTGTAGCTATAATTTAAATAAAAATAAATGCAAATTTCGCATGTGGAAAAAGTAAGTACACCCTTGGCTCTAATAGGTGGTTTTGCCCCCTTTGGCAGAAACAACTGCAAGTAGGCGTTTCTTATAACTGTCTACCAGTCTCTGACATCGACTGGGAGAAATTTTTGCCCACTCCTCCATGCAGAATTCTTTCAGCTGTGCGATGTTTGAGGGGTTTCTTGCATGCACAGCTCGTTTAAAATCCCCCCACATCTCGATGGGATTTAGATCCGGGCTTTGACTTGGCCATTCCAGAACCCTCCATTTCTTTCTTTTCAGCCATTCCTTGGTGGATTTACTGGTATGTTTCGGGTCATTGTCATGTTGCAAGGTCCACCTTCGGTTGAGCTTCAACTTTCCGACAGATGGCCTCACATTAGCCTCAAGCACCCTCTGGTACAATGAAGAATTCATAGTGGGATTATATGATGGTGAGCTGCCCAGGCCCTGATGCAGCAAAGCTGCCCCAAACCATAATATTTCCACCACCATGCTTTACAGTTGGTATCAGGTTCTTGTGGTCAAATGCTGTCTTTGGTTTTCGCCAAACATGTCTTCTGGTACTGTGGCCAAATAGCTCTCCCTTTGACTCATCTGTCCAGAGCACATTGTTCCAGAAGTGCTGGTCTTTGAATAGGTATTCATTGGCAAACTTTGGGCTTGTCCTGATGTTCTTTCTGGACAGCAAAGGTTTCCTCCTGGCACACGTCCCATGTAGATAAAATTTGTGCAGCCTCTTTCTAATGGTAGACTCGTGCAGTTTGACATCATCAGTGGCAAGAGCTACTTGTAGGTCCCGTGATGACATTCTGGGGTTCTTCAAGACTTCTTTCAGCATATTGCTGTCTGCTCTCAGGCTGAACTTGCTGGGGCGGCCTGGCCTGAACAAGTTGGCAGTTGTTTGGAATCTTCTCCACTTGTAGATGATCTTCCGGACAGTCGAATGATTGATTTCAAATTGTTTGGAGATCTTTTTAAATCCCTTCCCAGACTCGTAGGCATCTATAACCTTCTTTCTGAAGGCCTCAGAGAGCTCTTTTGATCTAGGCATGGTGATGCGTGCTGACACTTCAACAACAAAGAGCAAACCAAACTAAATGTCTGAGGATTAAATAAGACAGGTTCCTCCAAGATCCTCTTCAACGATGTTCTAATCATTTGCACCTGAGCTGGTGCACCTGATTCTAATTTTAGGTATTTGAAGTAGTGATAAATGTAGGGGTGTACTTACTTTTTCCACATGTGAAATTTGCATTTATGTTTATTTAAATTATACAATGGACTACAAAATGTAAATGTTTCATGATATTTGTTATATTATATCACCTTTATCTATCAATATTGTTGAAATGAAGATCAAATAGCTGTATGTTGAAATGTGTTGAAAAAGTCAAACCTTTACATGGGGTGTACTTACTTTTTGACTTGACTGTATATATATTGTCACGCAACTCCGGTTAACATCAGAGTCGCGGATGGCCTGAATGGTCTTATTGGAGGCAATGACCAAACACGGATTTTACTATGGCCGCGCGGGAGGAAGGAAGAGAATGGAAGCTGCGCAAGTGCTTAACTGCGACACTCCGACCGTGTAGGGGCAATCAACTCAAGCAGGCACAGGTTTGAATGAGAAAGGAAAATAATACAAGGGTTTATTCATAATAAAAGCAATGACAGGAAAATGTGACGATAAACCTAAGTCCTAATTTGGGATCCCACACACACAGATATCAAATACAGATGAGGGATTATGAACGACCAAAATAACACGTTCGTTATGTAAAGTGTAACCGTGGAGCTCGGGCTTATCTGGTCTTTGTCGTCTTGTCTTTGGCTGCCATCCAACACGGCTCCGTTCGGCCCCGATGTACCCACGAAGCCTCGCTCCAAGCTCCAAAGCACCGAGCACCGCTCCCAGCACCACGAAAAAGCACCGCGTGTCCAACGTAGGCCGGTGAGTCCAAACGAGGTCAAAAGCAAGCGAACTCCACCCGTGCCATGACCCAACTCGGGCTGCGCCATACGAAGAAAACCGAGCGCCGCTAGAGACTGCCAGAGCACGAGTGTAGATGTCCAAAAACACCAAGAGAGCAACTCAACTACTGGTCAACTCAGGCCATGTACTGCGAACCGAACGCAACCAGGGACAGGACTCTCCCCACTCGAGATCGCACCGGTACTGCCAGGGCCAGGAATCTGCCGGGAATCTGCGCGCAGAGTTCCGCGCACTCTTTTTATAACCTTGGGCGGTGATGTCAGACTCGGCGCGGCACCCAACCAGAGCCTCGTAACTTCCCGCCCTTTGTCGACCCGCTTCGCGTCTTCCGCGTCCATTCGCGCCAACTGATCACAGCCCTCCTGGGCGTGGTACTCAAGGTGGATAGGCCTGTCGGAGGTGTACATGGTGGTGGCCATGCGGCGGTGTCCTGCCCTGGTTTCTTCCTAAGTCATGTCAGGGAAGAGCGTTATTTAGTGTTGCGCGAAGGACTTGTCGGAATGTCTATGTTGGTCTGCAGTGCCAAAAGGGACAAAGGTTTGGCTAACCAGATGAGGACACACAGGGGTTCTACTCTTAAAATCCCTAACTCTACTGAACACACGAACCTCCTGGTAGATTCACAAGTATACTCCTTACCGACAAAACGCCTACACATGAACTTATCGCAGGTAGTTTTCCTTACCGCGACACCTCGAAGCATGTTACCTACTCAGCTCTATCTGCTCTACATATCACTACCCCCGCCAGACATAACACAGATATATATATATATATATATATATATATATATATATATATATATATATATATATATATATATATATATATATATATATATATATATATATATTATATATTATTATATATATATTATAATAGCCGTAGATGATTCTGTCTGTCTGTCTGTCTATCTGTTGGGTGTCTGTCCGGGGTGTGGCTTACTCGGTTTGCAGAGTAGCTCCACCCATAGCTCCACCCATTCTGGGAGAGGCTTCATATAATTATAAACAAATATCCACCATTTTATTAACTCGCATAGCTTTGAGGCCTGTTTTGTAGGCCCGTGGTGTCTTGCTCTCTCTCCCACTTTTATTTCAAATCAAATTCGATATATCATTTCATTTTTCACAGTCGCTAACATAGTTTTAGACTCGGTTGAAAAAAAACGGGAAGAAAATCCGATGAAAGTTGCCGTTAAAAGAACGAAATGAATTCTCAAACGCCTGTAACTTCAAGGCCATTGAGTCTCTCTCACGCCTTTATCTCCAATCTAACTCACCATATGATTTCATTTTTATCGATGGTTTTAGACTCGGTGTCAGCAATAATTGAGAACATTCCACACATGCGGGAAAATGCAGAGATATATTTTTTAAAATCGCGTCATGGTGTATCATACACCGCCCAACATGACACCGACGGCAACGTGTCGATATATATTAAAAATTCGCTTTTGCTTTTCCGTTAAGATATATGACTTTTTCGTTTGATGACAGGCGTCACAAAAACGTCAACAATGATGCCGACATATATTTCTTCGTTTTTATTTCATTCAACATTATTAGCCGGAAGTAAAATATGTTTCAGGAAATTACCGAGAGATATTTCTTCGTTTTTTTTATTAGTTATGTGCGCATACACTTTAAATAGGTTTATTTGAAATCTTTAATTTTCCACAATATAATTTACTTGCCATTTATCATTTGATGATTACGAGACACTTCCTCTTGAGGATCGTGACAATTCATGCGCTGCGTGGAAACTTCTATTTCCAAAATGAATGAGACGATCGATGAAGAACGCAGACTTGAACAGGATGTAGCAAGAAAGCGAATGAGACGGGCGAACGAGTCCATCGACGAACGTCAATGCAAACTTGCGGGGTCACCCGTGGGAATCCCACAGGCATGGACGTGTGTGACATTTCGACATATTGAGTTAGATGCTGCACATTCATTTTTACAAAATGGTTACTGACAAGTCATCAGATCCAGAAATAGTGTAATGAACACAATTTATTTACGCGCAAGCACGAAAGCAAGACGGGCCGATTTCCGATTCCGACGGGCGAGACGGGCCAATTTGGAGCAAGAAAAAGCACGAGACGGGAGAAAACGAGAGAAACGAGACGGGGAAAGCCGATTGGAGAGGTGAGTGAGGAGCGATTGGAGAGGCGAGTGAGGAGCGATTGGAGAGGCGAGTGAGGAGCGATTGGAGAGGCGAGTGAGGAGCGATTGGAGAGGCGAGTGAGGAGCGATTGGAGAGGCGAGTGAGGAGCGATTGGAGAGGAGAGTGAGGAGCGATTGGAGAGGCGAGTGAGGAGCGATTGGAGAGGCGAGTGAGGAGCGATTGGAGAGGAGAGTGAGGAGCGATTGGAGAGGCGAGTGAGGAGCGATTGGAGAGGTGAGTGAGGAGCGATTGGAGAGGCGAGTGAGGAGCGATTGGAGAGGCGAGTGAGGAGCGATTGGAGAGGCGAGTGAGGAGCGATTGGAGAGGCGAGTGAGGAGCGATTGGAGAGGCGAGTGAGGAGCGAGTGAGGAGCGATTGGAGAGGCGAGTGAGGAGCGATTGGAGAGGCGAGTGAGGAGCGATTGGAGAGGCGAGTGAGGAGCGATTGGAGAGGAGAGTGAGGACCGATTGGAGAGGAGAGTGAGGAGCGATTGGAGAGGAGAGTGAGGAGCGATTGGAGAGGTGAGTGAGGAGCGATTGGAGAGGCGAGTGGGGAGTGATTGGAGGGGAGTGTGAGGCACGATTGGAGAGGAGTGTGAGGCGCGATTGGAGAGGAGTGTGAGGCGCGATTGGAGAGGAGTGTGAGGCGCGATTGGAGAGGAGTGTGAGGCGCGATTGGAGAGGAGTGTGAGGCGCGATTGGAGAGGAGTGTGAGGTGCGATTGGAGAGGAGAGTGAGGAGTGATTGGAGGGGAGTGTGAGGCGCGATTGGAGAGGGGTGTGAGGAGTGATTGGAGGGGAGTGTGAGGCGCGATTGGAGAGGCGAGTGAGGAGCGATTGGAGAGGAGAGTGAGGAGCGATTG
>NC_136264.1:66307267-66414767 GCF_964187855.1 Myxine glutinosa | reverse complement strand
GATTTAGCTTTGTTTGACATTATAGACCGATGGTACATCGGTGGTTAAACAGGGCAACGTGAAGGCTTCTTCTACACACGAAGGAAACGCCATCTGTTTTGATTTCCAAACATGCCTGTCTTTGCGGTATCCTAACATTGCTGGATGTTGGCCTTCATAAGGAAAACCATAATATCCTTTTTCGGTTTTGTAATGCCTGTGTGGTATATTTATTTTCCAAACAATGTATATTTCACTGTGATGTCTCTTATAGTGCTTTCACTGAATCATAACAATATGGTACTCTATGATCTTGAGAAAAGGCGGTTTAATAAAATTCGTGTTTTTGGGGCTGATCCAACAGGATTGTGCAGAGGTAACACACTTACCTTTGAGCTGTCGAGTCTGGGTTTGATTCCCGACCTGACTATAAACTGTCCGATTGGTGCTTCACGTGCAGAATTCCATCAAAAAAGAGTGATGTCCCTCGGATGGCCGTTAACCAGGGTGTCCCATCTGCCTGTAATAGATGGTGGATGTTAAAAATCCCACGGTGTCTTATATCATCAGAGTCGGAGAGTGATCGCTTGCACCTTAAACAGATTTGAAATTTCTGCCCAAATCATCTTAAGGGGAACATCAGGCCTGGTCAGCTGGTTCATGAAAGATTGGGCAAAATTTTCTACGGTCGCCCCGCACATTTGTGACGTTTGTTTTTAAAACTCAAACTAGGATGTTAAATCAATGAATGATTAAAAAGCACTTTAGTATTATTATTATTATTTACACATGCAATACTGTAGTGATGTCCAATATATATATATATATATATATATATATATATATGTATACATATGTTTATACCCTGGTTATACCCGGTGTGTACCCTGGTTAGAATAGGTACACCGTATCCCTGCGTGTCGTAAGAGGCGACTAAGAGGGTTGGCGTCAGGAAGGGCATCCGGCCATAAAAACATTGCCTCAAAAAGAGAACCATGACAATTACCACTACATATGAGCAGGGTACAGCCCGAAGTGGAGATCGGTTTCTGAGGTTTGGGACGTGGAATGTAGGGACAATGGCAGGGAGATCAGGTGAAGTGGTGGAAGTATTGGTCAGAAGAAGAGTGGACATATGTTGTGTGCAAGAGACGAGATGGAAGGGAAGTGGTGTGAGAATGGTGAAGGGTAGGCAGGGACAGAAATACAAGTTTGTGTGGCAAGGGTGCCCAGAGGGCGTGAATGGTGTTGGTGTCCTGTTTTCTGAGGAGTTTGTAGACAGTGTGGTGAGTGTGACGAGAGTAAGTAATAGGTTGATGATGGTGAAAATGATGATTGGAAAGCTCTTGGTGAACGTCATCTCGGGATATGCTCCGCAGGTTGGTCGGAGCGATGAAGAGAAGGACAAGTTCTGGTGTGCGATAGAGAAGCTGATGGAAAACGTGAAAGATGAGGAAGTTGTTGTGGTAGGAGGAGACCTAAATGGACATGTGGGAAGGAGTATGGACGGTTTTGAGGGAGTTCATGGGGGGTTATGGATATGGTGTGAGAAATGGAGAAGGTGAAAGGATTTTGGAGTTTGCTGATGGAGCTGATTTGTTGATTTGTAATACTCAGTTCCAGAAAGGGGATAATAAGCTTGTTACATACACGTCAGGTGGGTCGACGACAACCGTTGACATCCTGATGGTGCGTAGGCGAGATAGGGGGCACCTCCGGGACACAAAGGTGATCCCGGGGGAGGAGGCTGTTTCACAGCACCACTTGGTTGTCTGCGACATAAGGGTGAAACGTGCGAGGAGAGCTCGGCGGGTGAAGTACCAACCGAGAATGAAGGTGTGGAGGTTGAAAGAGGTGACAGTAAGGGAGGCATTAAAAGAGAGGCTGAGTCGGGTAGAGGATGATGTGGTTGAGCTTGAACATGGTTGGATGTCAATGAAAGATAGTCTGTTGGGAGCCGTTGGTGAGGTATGTGGATGGACAAAAGGACCACCGAGGCACTCGGAAACATGGTGGTGGGATGATTAAGTTGGAAAGAGGATTGACGAGAAGAGGAAGAAGTTCAAGGAGTGGCAGAAGGCGAAGGGTACGGGAGCAGAAAAGGCAGAGCATGAAAGTTATAAGGCAGCCAAGAAGGCTGCAAAGAAAGAGGTAGCAAAGGCGCAGGAGGCATGGAGGAAAATGTTCGGAGAACGCTTGGATTCGGAAGAGGGTCAGAGAGCGGTATTCAGGATTGCAAAGCAGACAGCGAAAGAGAGGTGTGATGTGATGGGGGTGAGTTGCTTGAAGGATGAAGTGGGACAAATGTTGTGGACCCAGATGGAATTAAAGGAAGATGGAAAAGATATATGGGAATGCTTTTGAATACAGAGAATGAATGGGATGGCAACATAGAGAATAACCCAGTTTTAGGACCGGCAGAAAAGATAAATGAGAAGGAAGTTGAGGAAGCGATAAAAGCAATGAAGAGTAGAAAAGCGGGAGGGCCGATGGGAGTTGTGGGAGATATGTTGAAGGCAGCAGGAAGTTGGGGTGTGAAGAGAATGACAGAGATCTGTAATCTGGTGGTGAAAGAAGGCCGCATCAGTGGATTTGGGACTCAGTGGATTGGGAACTGAGTACCCTCGTCCTTCTATACAAGGGGAAAGGTGACCCTCTGGAGTGTGGCTCGTACCGAGCGATAACGTTATTGGAGCATGGAATGAAGGTATTGGAAAGGGTGTTGAAGAGGAGGATAAGGAAGAAGGTGAAGATCGACGAAATGCAGTTTGGATTTATGCCAGGAAGAGGAACGACAGACGCGCTCTTTATTGTGAGGCAGTTGCAGGAGAAGTACATGGAGAAGAGGAAGAAGTTGTTTCTTGGGTTTGTTGATCTGGAGAAAGCATTCGATTGGGTTCCACGCAAAGTATTGACATGGACATTGAGGAAGTTAGAAGTGGAAGAATGGTTGATCAGAGTCGTGATGGCAATGTACAAAAGAGCGCGCACAACTGTAAGGACGAAGGACGGGAACAGTGGTGAGTTTGAGGTGAAGGTGGGAGTGCATCAGGGGTCGGTACAAAGTCCACTACTATTTGTAGCTGTGATGGAGGTGCTGGCTCAGAACGTAAAGGAGGGTTTACCATGGGAGTTGTGGTATGCAGATGATCTGGTGTTGATTGCGGAAAGTATGGATGGACTGAAGGAAAAGGTGAACAAGTGGAAGGAATGTATGGAGACAAAAGGTCTGAAGGTGAATATAGGAAAGACAAAGGTGATGGCAAGTGGTAGAGCATATGGTGATGTGGAAAGAACTGGGAAGTGGCCCTGTGCTGTGTGCAGGAAGGGTGTCGGAGTGAACTCCATTCAATGTACAATGTGCGCTGAGTGGGTTCATCAAAAATGTCGTGGTCTGAGAGGGTCATTAACCAGTGTGGCAGCTACATTCAAATGTAAGGTGTGCACAGAGGGAGCTGCAGATGGAGGAAATGTTGAGTTGGATCTTGGAGATGGCGTGAAGCTGGAAGGTGTGAAAACATTTTGCTGCCTCACAAACATGCTGAATGGAGAAGGTGGATCAGACTCGGCAACGGTTGCTCGAGTGAGATGTGCATGGAAGACGTTTCGGGAACTGAGTGGCGTGCTGATGAGGAGTGGAGTGTCGTTGAAGCTGAAGGGAAAGGTGTATGCTGCATGTGTGAGAAGTGTTATGATTTATGGGAGCCAGACATGGGTCATGAATGTAGAGCAGCAACGAAGGCTGGAAAGGGTGGAAATGCGAATGGTTCGGTGGATGTGCGGAGTATCGTTGAGAGAGAGGAAGACAAATGATGAATTGCGAAAGATGATGGGAATAGAGCCTGTGATTGATGCTGTGAAGAGGAACAGGTTGAGATGGTTTGGTCATGTGTTGAGGAAGGATGAAAGTGACTGGTTGAGAAGAGTGATGGAAATGAATGTAGAAGGAAGTAGAGGATGGGGAAGACCAAGAAAGACTTGGCTAAAGATGGTGGAAGAAGAAATGCGGGCAAGGGGGTTAACATGGAGAGATGTAGAAAATAGGGCAAAATGGAGAAGATTGTCATGGGGACAGCAAGGCTAACCCCTGCTCTAGCAGGGAAAATGGCCTTAAAATGCATGTTGTTGTTGTTGTTGTTGTTATATATATATACAGGGTGATTGAAAAGTAACTCCCTATTTTAAAATACTTATAATTTATTTCTTAACTATAATTTTTACAAGAAATGGATATAAGAAGAAAGCGTATAGCAAGAAGTTTTATTTAAAATTCGATATGGGCACCAGAATTTGCCACCAGCTTCTCAAGCCGCCCGGGAACCGCGTCAACTGATTTCACCAGGAACTCTTGTGGGATGGAAGACATAACTTCTCGTATTCGCCCTTCAAGTTCTTCCAAAGTCGTTGGTTTGGTACAGTAGACTTGCTCTTTTACCCAACCCCAAAGAAAAAAAGTCACATGGTGTTAAGTCAGGACTCCTGGCTGGCCACTCATACGGACCACGACGACCCATCAATCTCCCAGGGAAGTGGGCATTCAGCCATTCACGAACAACAATAGCAAAATGTGGAGGAGCGCCATCTTGCATGAAAATCAAATCTTCAACATTCTCTGAAGCACTGATAATTGGCCAGATTTCGTCTTGCAGCATGGTGAGGTACCTTTTGGCATTCATGGTATCGCGAAGAATGAAGGGACCTACAATCCTTTCCGAAGTCATTCCACACCACACCGTTACCTTGGGCCGATATTGCGTTTTTTCAGAAATAACACGAGGATCTTCTCCTGCCCAGTAATAGCAGTTGTGACGGTTCACAAACCCACCGATGTGAAATACCGCTTCATCAGACCAGAGGATATTTTTAAAGAGATCAGACCAATCTTCATACCAAGCCAGCATCACCTCCCCAAACACCATGCGAATGTCGCAGCCTTCAGCAGAGAGTGCTTGACAGTAGTGCGGCTTCCAAGCATGCCATTTAAGCTCCTTTTTGAGCACAGTTCGTACTGTGTGAAAGGAGAGCCCACTTTCCCTTGCTGCTTGTCGAATTGACTTTCTTGGGCTATGTGTAAACATGTCTTGAACTGCTTGCACTGTCTCCGGGTCACTGGACTTGGAAGGGCGACCGCTTCTTCGAGTATCAGATACAGATCCTGTAGCCATGAGTTTTGCATGACAATTCTTGATCGTCTTTGCCTCAACTTGAGCATGTGCTCCTTTAATGGTCCTCCACCATCTTTGCACTTGAACAACGGATTTCCAAACTTCGTAACGTGCCGCTAGCTGGGCACGCTCCTGCAGGGTAAGACGTCCAGCCATGTTTGTAGGACTTCCGAATTTCAAACAAAAAATAATCTGAAAAAAAACCAACAGAGATTAAATTCTCATACATTAAGGAACAAACACTAAAAATTTGAGAAAAATATTACAATAAATAAATAATTTCTAAATATTTTAAAATAGGGAGTTACTTTTCAATCACCCTGTATATATATATTATTGTTGCGGTTTTAGTAAACCGCTAAGAAGTAATGACAACCACCATACAGGTCCCTTCGAATAGTTATTTCATAGCAGAACATTATCTAAGCCCCTTCCCTAATTTTGGGTTTGTATGTCTATATGCATTGGGGAGGGAAAGACAGGCCCTCCACTCATAAGGGATAATTAGCCAGGCAGATACTCCAAGATTGCATCCACACTTATTGATTCAAAGTCTTGAAGGACAGAAGACAGACCAAAGACCATTGGGATATGCACCAGTTAAAAGTCCCTTCGAGAGGGCTTTTGAAGGGGCAGTGACACTCTACCAATCAGGGCCTGAGGAATTTCGGGGGAGCTTGTTGGGGCGGAGTGACAAACAGAACCAATTGGGAGCCCGATTAAACACCCCTCCCCCACCCCCACACCCCCTCCCCCCCCCCACCCCCCACCCTCGGCAAGTGCTGGACAAAAGGCCTTGCACATGTGTTTTTATCTCTCTTGGTTTTGGACATAGTTCACCTAGTATGTGCCTGCCCATGATTGCTCTCTTGGCCGGACTCTCCCTGCTCCCTATCACTGCATGTGTACACGACAAAAGGGCCTTGCACTTTTCTTGTTTTGCACATGTTAATTGCCCTCTGTTGGCTGCCGGACTCCCTCTCGGTGCAAGTGTGCGCGACACTCACATTCTGCACGAGGCCATGACTTGCTCTTTATCCTGCAAAAGATCACAAAGTGCTTACTCCATGTGTCCCTGGCACTCTTCCCTACACGGTTCCCGACGCACTCACTCTGCCGAGTTCCCGACATTTTTTTTTATTTACCTATTCAAGTTTGTACTGGGGATCGCCTTTACCTGCTCATGTTCATGCTGGGGATCGGCTTTCCCTGCCCGTGTTTGTGCTGGGGATCACCTTTCCCTGCCCGTGTTTGTGCTGGGGATCGCCTTTACCTGCTCGTGTTCATGCTGAGGATCACCATTGCCTGCTCGTATTCGTGCTGGGGATCGCCTTTGCCTGCTCGTGTTCATACTGGAAATCGCCTCTACCTGTTCGTGTTGGGCACTGCCATTTGCCATCCTGGTGCTCATTGGTGAGGTCCAGACAAAGGTCGTCGCGAGGAGAAGAGAAGCTTTTTTTTGTATACTAAATCGAGGCTCGTGTAAGAGCTAACATTAATCACAAAAAGACAAACTGACACATAAAACATATGATAAAGGGAGCGGGAGACAATATGGGGAGAGAGAGAGGGAAGCACACAAGTACAACATTTGAGAGCAGGGACATCGGGAGATCTGTGGGAGGGAGAGGGATTGGGGGGAGGAGGCATGGAAAGGGGGGCAGGGGTGGGAGAGGTATAAAACACATGGAGACTGCTAGGACTCCCAAGAAAGAAGTCGGTATTTCCTCTCGTCTCCTTTTTTTTAAATATTGTGCTATATATTTGTTTTAGTCCCCTTCTTTCAATGGTGAAGAATCACTTTAAAAATTAAAGAAAACTCTCGGATTCGGATCTTCACCAGAATTGAATGAATTCGTCCTTGTCACGTACCCGATCTGTCCATCAAGTTTTGTTCGAATTTGTGCACAACTTTTTGAGATATCGTGATATATATCGGTTTTAGCCCGATCACTCAATGGTGAAGATTCACTGAAAATTTTTTATCGGATCCATATCCTGATTTTGATCTTCACCAAAACAAATAATTTCGTCCTCGTCACACACCGAGGTGTACAATACCTCTTCACCAAATTTTTGTGCGAATCCATCCATAACTTTTTGAGATATCCTGTTCACAGACAAACAGACAGACAGGGTTGAAAATATAACATCGCACCTTCGGTGGCAAAGGTAATAATAATAAATGTTTTATTTCATCATTCGTTGATTCAACATTGGAGTTTGAGGGTTTTTTGGGGGGTTTTTTTTAGACCAGTACAAATGTGCGATTTAATTAACAAAATGCTTGGCAACAGAGATGTAATAATAAGAAGCATCTTTCAGAGAGAAGACTGGCTGGTCTGACCCTTGGCCCCTATTATTTATGTTAAATCACAAAGGACACACCTGTGTGCTTGCATTTCTGCATCTTCATTTTGGGACTTAAATGGTCTTTATGGAGACTACATTGGGTCTGCATTGGTGGAAAAATATGGACCATTAATTTCCCTGGCCGGATGTTGAGAAAGGTTGAGCTACAACCACCTTGGGGATGGTGGTGAAGTGACGATTTGGGCATGAGCCCTTCTTCAAAGGAAGAGCACATGGCTTTGAAGAAGGGCTCACGTACGAAACGTCCGTTTACCCCCATTCCCACGGCGGTTCTCCAAACCTCTCTCAACATTCCGGTGAGAATGTTCTTTGCTTTGCATCATGGGCGAGTGGCAATTTGCCATTCGATTAATTAATGAATGATAATAAGCTAAAACTGCTTTCTTAGACGGTCCAAAAGAAGACGTGTCACCGAACTTGACCTAAACAGACGTGCCAGACTTCCTTCAATTAGCGAGCTCCCGCTCTAGTTTTTTTTTCATGTGGACCGCCGTTGTGGAAGTTTCGTCCTCCATTGCTTCAACTTTGGCTCACACAACTTCTCTGTCGGGGCCTTTTTCATTTCAATGGGGTTTTCATTTTCCTGTCATAGTTTTTTTTACCTGGGTGTTTGTGTAGAATTATTTTTTTATTCCCACTTTGTTTTTTTTGTTTCAATATTTTGTTACTCTAATTCCCACTGGGATGGCTGCCTTGAGCAAACACTTATTCATCTTTACATCTTCATGTTCAACATCAACCGTAGTATGGTGGTGGTTTTTTATTTTACACTTTCAAGTAAAGTGCAAATTACGAGTAATTAAAGCGATTTTCACTTTTTAAGTGTTAAATTTCCATTGCAAAAACAACTAGTAAGGCACTCGGTAGAGTGCACACCTCCACCAGGCTGAAGAGGTTACGTTTTGTATCCCACTGATAGGCCGGATCTGGATTCGGACCTGAATCAAAATCGAATTTGCTTGTTCTTGCCACCTAACCAACTCATCCCCCAAGTTTTGTCATACCTCATCCACAACTTTTTGAGATATCCTGCTGTATTTTGAGATAGCTCCCCCCACGCTCCCCCCTCCGCCTTCCCATGCCTCCTCGCCCCAAGCCCTCTCCCTCCCACAGATCTCCCGATGTCCCTGTTCTCTGCTGTTGTACTTGTGTGCTTCCCCCTCTCTCCCCATCTTGCCTCCCGCTCCCTTTATTGTATGTTTTGTGTGTCGTTTTTTTTTTTTTTTTGTGATTGATGTTAGCTCTTACACGACTCTCGATCTTGTATACTAATATATATATATATATATATATATATATATATATATACAGTATATATATATATATATATATATATATATATATATATATATATATATATATATATATATATACACATATATATATATATATATATATATACAGTATATATATATATATATATATATATATATATATATATATATATATATATATACACATATATATATACAGTATATATATATATATATATATGTATATATATATATATATTGTTAAGTGCTCCTCCCCAAACCCCGGTCACGGTGTACCTCCGAGCCCCGAGAGGAGTCACGGCAGAAAGATGTGTTATTTTGTGTGTCAAAGATCAATGGTGAAACCACACCCCAATTGTTACCAACAAACAAGTATTGTATTAAGGTCACACAAGAATAACAGCAATAACAATATTAATCAATTGTACAACCAATATATCATTCCTATGATGGTACCATCATTTTCGTACAATATATCTCACTGTGCTCCAAGTGAGCGAAAATAACATTCCCAATGTCGCTGTCCCAGCATCAAGCCAAAGTCGATCCACGCTCCAGTGATCGTCAGAACGATGTCTCTTCGAGACCAGAATCCCGTTCGGTTGACAGTCACACTGCCAAAGATGGGCAAAGGTGTCCTCAAGAGGCGACTGGAAAATCACACCTTCGGGTATGGATGTTCAACGGCTCCCCACACAGCGAACCGCAAATTTCCACTCGAAATCCACGTCACACATGCATACCAGGCTAACGGCTGGATGCGTTGAAATGGTTGGAGCGAGGTGAAAAACCTGGAGCGATGCAAAAATCGGGCGCGAGACAAAACGGCCAATGGCCCGTACTCCAGACGTAACGGCTCTCCAATGATTCTCTTCGGAATCAACCGCAAAACCTGACACGCAGGTTTATCTGTCACGGCGATAACAACTCTGTCGCAGGAATCCCTTTCCCAGGAAACCCAAAGTTCACTCGTGACCCCCGTTTGCCAGCGTTTGTTCAAAACCTCAACGCAGCTCGGCTCCTTGTCCACTTCTTGCTCCGCCGCTTCTTCCTCTTCTTCCTTTTCGTCCGGTTCCCGATCCGGTTTCCGGTTTCTTTTTAAAACACTAACTTTTTTTACCTTTTGAAAATAGTTATCTCTAATTCACTTAAACGATAACAATAATAGTACATGCAACCAAAAATGTTTACAGTGGATGAGAACCACAACAACGGAAGTGACGAATCCGTAACTATATATATATATATATATATATATGTATGTATATGTATGTATGTATATGTATGTATATATATATATATATATATGTATATATATATATATATATATATATATATATATATATATATATATATATATATATATATATCCGTTTTAGCCCTTTCAATCAATGGTGAATAATCACTTAAATAATTCTGTGATCTGGATTCGAATATTCACCAAAATTGAATAAAATGCTGCTTGTCACACACCCAACCTGTCCACAAAGTTTCGTCCGAATCCGTCCACAACTTTGAGATATCGTGCTGCATATCGTTTTTTGTCCTATGCCAACAGAGATGGTGAAGAATCGTTTAAAGAATTCTCAGATTAAGATCCGGATCCGGATCCGGATCTTCACCAAAATCTAAATATTTCGTCCTTGTCACATACCCAACCTCACCACCAAACTTTGGCTGAATCAGTCCACAATTTGTTGAGATATCCTGTTCACGAACAGACAGACAAACATAAAGATAAACAGACAGGAGTGAAAACACAACTTCAATCCACCTTCGTTGGCGGAGGTAATAAAGAAAATAAAACATCTTGTATCTGGATCCGGATTTGGATCATCACAAAAATCTAATCATTTCGTCTTTGTCACCTCCCCAACCTCTCCACCAAATTTCTTCTAAATCCGTCCACAACTTTTTGAGATATCCTGGTCACAGACAAGCAGACAAACAAATAGGCAGGGGTGAAAATATAACCGCCGTATACCTTCGGTGGCAGAGGTAATAAAAAAATTATTGTATCCGGATCTGTATTTAGATCCTCTCCAAAATCAAATCGATTCGTAATCGTTACACACCCAACTTGTTCACCAAGTTTAGTTTTGTCTGATTCTGTCCACAACTTTTTGAGATATCGTGCTATTGTATCGTTTTTGGCCCCATCTCTCATTAGTGAAGAATCACTTAATAAATTCTCGGATTCAAAACTTGTTGGACACTTTGGGTGTGTGACAAGACCAAATCGATTCGATTTTGGTGAAAATCTGAATATGGATTCGGATACGAGAATTATTTAATTTTCTAAGTGATTCTTCACCATTGAGAGATCGGGTGAAAAGCGATATACATCATGGTATTTGAAAATGTCGTGGAAGATTTATGACTAAACTTGGTGGATGAGTTGGTTCAGTGACAAGAACAAGCCGATTGGATTTTGGTTGAGGTCCGTATCCAGATCCGGTCTATCAGTGGGATATGTTACGAATTCCGGATTTATGTGAATTGCTATTCAGGTCATTTCTTATTAATGTTTATTCTATTAAAGGTTGTTGTGGTTAAATGGTTAGAAGCGCTCCTGGTAACAACGAGACCGGAAACGGGATCGTAAACCGGAAGGAAAAAGGAAGACAAGGTCTGGAGAGAAAGGCGGCCATCTTATTCTTCGCCCCGCTCTGACGCGAGCCGAGTCGATCTTTACCTGCTTTGGAACGCTGAGTTTGAAAAGCCCGTCTGGCGAGAGGAGTTACCTGCGCGGGGTAATTACCTGTTACGTGTCCGGTTGCCGTGGGTTCCTGGACGGAACCAAGCGTCCGGCACAGTTCGCCTCAACGTCTACGAGAACGAGTACGGGTGGCGCCTGGGGCCTCGCGCGCTTGGCGAGCCGTTCACAGCCCAGAGGCCGCGATCATGGGCTCCGACTTCGGTGGCTTGCCGAGAAGGGGTCCGCTGCAGCAGCTGTTCCCGTTACGGGACGTGCACGTTTGGAGCACGTCAGGAAGGTGTCTGTTCAACCGCCCGCGTGCGGAGATCGAGCTACTAAGGCGCAGGGTCGGCGCGAACATCGCCATCCTAGTCGACCTTGTTCGGCCATTGACTTGAGATCGCGATTCGCCGGCGCGAATCGACCTTCACCGGGGTCGGGAGGGGCCCAGAGACATTGTGAGAGACATTTACCATTGAGGGTACGGTAAGTAGGGGGCAAGGTGGGAATATATAAGATGGCCATCTTAGAGATATTGTTGGAATATTCATACTGAGCGTTGAAGTATTGTGTTGTGGATGATTCTACCCAGGGGTGAATACATTGTTGATTGATCCGGGTCCTGGGTGTGGTTTCATTAGTGATTGGGGATTGTTTTCTTCGTTGGTCCACTGGAGGGTTTAATTAGTATTGATTGCGTTACGAAAGCGTATCAATCATATATCTTTCTGGCGGGGTTCCTCTCAAGGTCCGGGGGTCACTGAGACCAGGTAGTGACAGGGGGGACCACGTAACAGATACAAAACATAAACCTGTTCACCAGGCAGAGGTTTGCTCTCTACTGAGTGCCGTTCTAGTTCTAGTAATATAATATTCCACGAGTCCGCACACAGAATGTAGTTAAATGGTTAAGTCTTAAGATGTTAATCTTATGAGAGTCCTCCTTGATCTTACCGTATCTGAATACAGTCTTATGCTCAGTCTCCATCACATGAGCACAACATTGTGCATTTGAGAGCTACATTTTTACACTTGCAGTGGGTAGTCTTGCATCCTTTCTTGCAGTTGCATGAAATCTACTCTTGGTATATTTTATTCACCAGGTACGGTTGTCCAAAGAGGCTCATAAAGTCCGTCTTGATTCTTTGTCTTGCCCCAGTCAGGAGCAGGACACGAAATCACGAGGCAAGCAATGAGTGCCTGACCCCACACATGTCCTCTCCGATATGCAGCGCTCCGAACATGCTGTTCTGGTGCAGTTGTGGTCTGTGGAATTTTGTCTATGGAGTTTTTTCTTGCAAACAGCTTTCTTCTTGCAACATCTATGTCTGTACAATTGCATGTCTTGCCATACAACAGAATGAAAAATCTCTCGATAGTTCTCAAGGTCTCTTTGGGAATGTCTCTTGGAGCAGTAGTAAGATTCACAAATGCTCTTTTGAGTTCAGACAGAGATGCCCATGTCTTCCAAACAGTTCTCTTGCCATGTCCAACAAAGGCTGACACTGCATCACATCCAGTCATTGCATGAAACATGGGTAGGGCTTGAGACTTTTCAGGTCCTATTCTGGCTGCTATTTCATGGGCTGCCAGATAGCGATGGGTTTTCCAGTCAATCTGATTCTGATGTGCAGATGTCACCGCTGTTGATGGTTCATCACATTTTATTAGTCCCCTACCGGTGTACACCGGAGGGGACTATAGGTTTGCACGCCGTCCCTCCGTTTGTCAGTCCGTCAGTCCGTCACACAAAGAACAGTTTTCCGGACTTTTTTTCTAAACTCTTAATGCTAATGATTTCAAACTTGGCACATGGTTTCCTCATGATAAGTTACAGATCAAGTTCGAACTTCACGACGTTTCGATCATTTTTGACAAAGTTATGGCACTTTGAACTTTGGTAATTCTGATAATTCTGATGATCCTTAACTCAGTGCCATTTTAAGTTTTAATTTCCTTTAAAAACCAATTTCTCTGCAATAATTGGACCGATTGAGATCAAATTTTCACCGTAGGAGGGACTCGGTCTGTAGAATATTTTAATGGTAATCATGATGTCACAGGTCACGTGGTTCGTCCGCCATATTGTTTTTCGTGAAAACACGAAAACCCCTTTTTCTCTGCAACGGCTGAACAGATCGAGGCCAAACTTTGCAGGCAGAATCGCATACCCATGACGAACAAAAAAGTCAGCGAGAATGACGTCATGCGTCACATGGTTTCAGAGTTATGACGTTTTTAAGCATGAACCTTTAAAACCGAGCTCCTCCCTTATTTTTGATCCAATCGAGGGGAAACTTCGCAAATCTGTTCAGCATGTCAGTCTACTAAAATGTCCTTTTGGAATTTGCGATAGGGCGCGTGGTTTGGCAGATATCGTTAATTAAACGAAATTTTTTTTTTTTAAAATGGATATCTCTTGAATCGCCAGTACCTCAGACCGTGAGTTGGTAATACTTCATATAATTCACACAGTGCAATACGTGCAGGCTGCTCCATGGAGTGACCTTGCGGGCTTATCAACGAGGCGAGGCGTGACACACGTGTTCAGCATACCTCAGATCAAGTTTGAAAACCAGCATCAACCGTGCATAAATTTCATATTCGATTATTTTTGACAAAGTTGTGGCACTTTGTTTATTCTCGAGTTCTCCTCAAGCCGCAACCCGTGCCCTCCGCCTTGTCTCGCGAACGTCAAAAGCGCGACAGAGCGCACGCTTTCAGGAGGGGCGGAGCCAAGCCGAGCAACATATATATACACATCGATCATTGATCTTGAAAAACAACGTATTTTGTTGTGCTTCTGCTGATCTGTCTGCGAGGTGTATAAATCGAAGTCCCGAGTGCGAATCACAGGTGAGCCCGTCCTGAGGTAATTAGTGATTGAGAACGATTCAGCACCTGTGGGTAAATTGGTAATTTGGTAATTTCCCCAACAGTTTTCCGCACTATAATTTGGAGTGCGGTAAGTCAAAGCTGTTAATATTCCTTGTGTACAATATGCTGTAATCGTGGACTGTTCTTTAAAATGCTTTCCTAGAATAAGCATCAAGTCAAAAACGTTTTCACTGAATTTTGTTTCCATTGACACAATTCTTCATATGAGGCAAGAATACATTGAATTCACATAGTTTACCAATAAATCAACAATACATCGAGGGAGGTTGGAGTGTCACTTTACCATATGCTTCTGTGCGTATAATCTGCGTGAATACTTCTTTAAATATGTATCTGATACTCTGCCCTCTTAGCAGTATACACAGTACGCGTCAGAAGTAACCTAGCTTCCACGGTCCGCGGATAACCTGGTCAGGATAACCCGGTCAGGATAACCCGGTCTCACATCATCCGCGCCCACATTCAACCGTGCATAAATTTGCATATTTAATGAGGTTCGTCTGTCACACTTTGGTTTCGTGCGATAACTCCACCAAACATTGGCTGATTTCAACAAAATTTTGTCCACACATGTGTCTCACCATAACTCAGATCAAGTTTGAAAACCAGCATCAACCGTGCATAAATTTGCATATTTAATGAGGTTCGTCTGTCACACTTTGGTTTCGTGCGATAACTCCACCAAACATTGGCTGATTTCAACAAAATTTTGTACACACATGTGTCTCAGCATAACTCAGATCAAGTTTGAAAACCATCATCAACCGTGCATAAATTTGCATATTTAATTAGATCCGTCTGTTTGTCACAGTTTGGTTTCCGTACGATAACTGCACCAAACATTGGCTGATTTCAACAAAATTTTGTACACACATGTGTCTCAGCATAACTCAGATCAAGTTTGAAAACCAGCATCAACCGTGCATAAATTTGCATATTCGATCATTTTTGACAAAGTTATGGCACTTTGAACTTTGGTAGGGGACATGTATTGCAGCACAATACTCAGAATGCTTGTTACCTTTGACATGCTGTTTCATCATCGGCAATGCTCTGTATCCCGGAGCAAATTCTCCAGTAAGTTGAGAGAGTTGATACAAATTTTAGTTTCATCAACTTGTCTTCAAATTGCACAAAAGTGGTACATGCCTTTATACAGACTTTATACAGTCACAGGTACATGCCTTTATACACACAAATTTGTTATAAACAAAATGTAATTAATATGTTGCCTTGTAATTTGCAGCTCTGTATGTACATTGTAGATTATATTACATTGAAATTAAGCTGAAGTTATTCCGAACGGTTGGGCAACATTCCCAGTCATTTTTTAAATCCCAAACAAACATCGATTTTAGCCAGTTTCTGAATAATACAGGTGGTCCCCTGTGTACATTACATACTTTCGTATATTTGGCGGCCATTTTACAAAATGGCCACCCACTAATTTTTTTTCTGATGTCTCTCGAGCTAAAATAATTTACAATATATTCCTAAACATATCTGGTAAGCTTGGTGTTTGCACCCCAATGTGCACAATTCATGAACTTAGCTGCTCCACTATTACTGTGGTATGTTCAGTAGAATAAATTGGGGGCAAGATTACCCTGTCGGGAAGGATGGGGCAACATCCCTACCCCTTCCTCCCCTCAAATTCCTGATTGTATTGTTACGGTCCGCGGATTAGATGTTATTTTTACCGAGCGGTGGTGTAACCGCGGCCGAACAGTTATTCCCCAACTAAAACCCGATTCACCCTGAACGTTGGCCGTATCGCGCCACAGCTACTCAATCTGGAAAACTCTAAAGCGACCGAATGCAAAGAGGAAGAAGACGTACAGAAGAGTAACGGGATTTATTACTATTTACACACACAAGCAAAAAGGAGCAGTCACGATTATGTACAGGGACATGAGACGCAAGTGACACAGTGAATTCCTTATACAAGCTTAATTACCTACCCAGGACAGAACAAACAAAGACGACTCACACGGGGAATTGCAGAGTGGATTGGCTGGAAGGAAGTGTGTGGCTGGAGGGGGAGGACGGCACGGAGCTGGCTGGAGCTTGATCCCGCACGGGACGTCGGGCTGGACCTCGATGGCCGCTGATGCCACCGATCCTGTCGTGTGCGCGGGATCACGGGTCGGATCACGGGTCGGATCACGGTCGGAGCCGACGCGCTGGTGGGGGGTCTGGCGTGACGGGTTCTCTCCTCTCTCTTTCTTGGTCCAACCACTCTTTCTCCAACGCAACCACTCAACTCAACCACTGACCACACCTGACGACCAACTCATCTCTTGTCATGGACCTCTCTTTTCAGACTCATCTCCTCGTCTCAGTAAAAGCGCATCTGCTCTGACGACCCAGCTCTTTCCTTTGTACTCGTCTCTCCTCTGTAAAAGCTCATCTGCTTGGGCAACGCCCCGCGGCGGGTTATATAGGCCCCGCCCCTCAACCTTTGCGAACCTCCCCCAAACGCTCTTCCTCCGCCCTCTCAAACCAAACCCCTCGTGCTCGGTTGGTTGTTCGGGGCTGGCTCACTCCTCCCCTCTATGACGAGGTGGAGACACGCCTTTCTTCCCCAACCCTGCCTCGTGGCCAATGGTGGTTGAAGAAAACCGCCCAAAATGCAGTTGGCCATTGAAATGAAATGAAAGGGGACCTATTCTTATTTCACTTGGTGCAATGGAGTATTTAAATTAATGGGAGACACAGCCTTACCCTAAGACACATAATAAGATATAAGCTACTGAACAAGGGTTTTATCGGGTCCTGCAATGTGGTGTTTATGGAATAACTACCGAGACGCCCTTTGACCTTTACACTACGGAGGTATTTACAAGGAATCATTACATTTACAAAGGGTGATCTTTACAACAATTTACACTACAACAACAAAAAAAAAAACACAATCCTCATATCCGCAACAGTATGTTCAGCATAATGAACGTCCGCACCAGAGGGTTCTCTGGCCGGCCCTAAGATGAACAAGAATTCAAGTCCACAATCCCAACCACATCTTAAAAATGGGACATGTAGATATTATATAAACTAAATAAATAAATAAATGAACGAACTGATAGATATATGAAGGTTGCCGAAACGTAAAAAGTATGAATAAATAAGCAAGCAATATGTCATGCGTAGCACGATACTTCCGAAATCCCTAAAATATGTTGTTGGCCTATGATGACCTCAAAAATAATTGGTGGTTGAATACAGTGACCTGGTATGCAAATCCTCTTAAAATTTCAAGTCAATCAGATGAAAATTGATGATTGTAGAAATTTGACAAAGCTGTTGACCTTTGGACTATGTTGACTTTAAATACTTGATGGTTGAATTCAGTGTCCAGATATGCAAATCATCTTAAATTTTCAAGTCAATCAGATGAAAAATCAGGATTTTAGAAATCTGGCCTATGTTGACCTCAAAAATACTTGGTGGTTGAATTTATTGACCAGATATGCAAATCCTCTTGAAATTCCATGTTAATTGAAAGCAAATTGAGGATTTTAGAAATTCGGCCTATGTTGATCTTTTGACCTATGTTGACCTCAAAAATAGTTGTGGGTTGAATTCAGTGACCAGACATGCAAATCCTCTTCAAATTTCAGGTAAATCGGATGAAAATTGAGGATTTTAGGGATTTGAAAAGGTTGTTGACCTTTTGGCCCATGTTGATCTCAAAAATAGTTGGTGGTTGAATTCAGTTCGCTGATATGTAAATCCTATTCAAATTTCAAGTCAATCAAATGAAAATTGTGGATTTTAGAAATTTGAAAAGGTTGTTGACCTTTGGCCTATGTTGAACTTTTGGCCTAAGCTAATCTCAAAAATAGTTGGTGGTTGAATTCAGTTAGCCGATATGTAAATCCTCTTGAAATTTCAAGTCAATCAGATGAAAATTGTGGATTTTAGAAAATAAAAAAAAAGTGGCTGACCTTTGGCTTATGTTGAACTTTTGACCTTTTGACCTCAAAAATATGTAGGATTTTGTCGGACCACAAACTACCATTTGGTGAAGTTTTGTGAAGATCGGTTTAAAATTGTGACCTGTAGGCAAGTTTAAGTGAGCGGATAGACAAAAACAAACACACACTAGTGATCAACATACTTGTCAAAAAAACATTTTTTGCCAAGTAATAACGCACAAGACCAACCAATATACTTGAAAAATCTTCGATTTTCGCAAGTAATAAATCAGGGTGGTATATAGATAACACTGGTAAAGTGTATATAAGGAAATAATTCAAAGTTGTGGGTTGATCGTGGAGATGGTAAAGTGTATATTATTAAATAATCGATCATGCTAGAATATGCAATTCTGTCTGTGCATGTCTGTGGTCAATGCATTCAGTCGTTACTTATACAACCTCAACCAAACTTGCAAGGGGGTCTAAGGGTCACAAGACAAAGGTTGGAGCTACTTTGCCCCCCATGAGGGGTAGGGTTTCAAAGGTGGGGCCAACGCACATTCTCCATGTAAATGTGTACCGTATAGCGCCTCTCCCGGTGGTGATTGTGAGAGAGGGTATTTATAACAAGTGATGTCAGAACCCGTGTGTGTGTGTGTGTGTGTGTGTGTGTGTGTGTGTGTGTGTGTGTGTGTGTGTGTGTGTGTGTGTGTGTGTGTGTGTGTGTGTGTGTGTGTGTGTGTGTGTGTGTGTGTGTACAAGATCGAGGCCCGTGTAAGAGCTAACATTAATCACATAAAAACAAACTGAAACATAAAACATGATAAAGAGAGTGGGAGACAAGATGGGGAGAGAGAGGGAAGCACACAAGTACATCAGTAGAGAACAGGGACATCGGGAGATCTGTGGGAGGGAGAGAGATTGGGGTGACGGGGGCATGGGAAGTCGGGGGGGGGGGGTGTAAGAGGTAAAAAAAAAATACATGGACACTGCTAGGATTTCCAGGAAAGAAGTCGGTATTTAAAAAAGTTGATCTGGGGTGAATTAACGGGGGTAGAAAAGATCAAAGGTTTTGGATGGGGGAAGATAAGAGATGGTGGTGAACAGCTGTTTTAAAGACCTGCAGGGAGGAGTGGGATTGAAGAGAGTGAGGGAGTTTGTTCCAGAGGTGGGAGAAAAGAGGAATGAAAGAGTGAAGGTGAATAGAGTCTTGATTTTGGCAGTTTAACAATAAGATGGTTGCTAGCAGATCTTGTGCGACTTGTAGGAATAGTTGGGGGACAGAGCACAGACAGAGCTCGGGGAGCTAGACCGGAGAGGAGTCGGTAGAAGACAGAAAGACCACCAACCTGCCTGTGGTGAGTTAATTGAAAGGCCCTCAGAATCAGCTTCATCGCGGGAGATTCCAATGATTCTGAAAGCTTTGGTTTCAACAGCGTGAAGCCGAGCTCGGTGTGAGGCAGGAGCACCGGCCCAGAGGGGAGATCAGTATTCCATTTAGCTGCGGATGAAAGCCTTGTATGTGGTGAGGAGCTCAGGTGTGTCAAGGAAGGACTTCGCACGACGGAGGATGCCCAGTGGGCGACTGGCTTTGGAGGCCAGCTTGGAAATGTGGTTTTCCCAGGAAAGATCATGGCAGATAGTGAGACCCAAAAGATTGAGTGACAGAACTTCTTGGAAAGGATTGTTCAGAAAGTAGATGGGAGGGTTGTCCAGTCGGTCATTTCGGAGAGGCATTGTAAGAGTGTGAGATTTCTCAGGATTGAAAGACATGTTCCACTTGTTTGACCAGTCTGTGATTTTGTCCAGGTCTGCAGAGAGGAGGCTGCAGACTGCCGATCTGAGGGATGCGATATGGAGCGGCAGAGAGTGGAGTCATCAGCAAAGAGAACGAGAGGACTTTCCAGAGAGTCGGAGAGATCATTGATGAAGACCAGAAAAAGCACAGGGCACATAACACTGCCTTGGGGAACTCCAGCCTGAACAGAAAGGGGAGATGAGAGAAATCCATTCAGAGCCACACGTTGACTACGACCAGAGAGGAAGTCCGCAAGCCATGCGTGGAGATTTCCATGGATACCATAGGGGGAGCTTTTGGTGAGCAGAGCAGGGTGCCAGACCGTATCGAAGGCACGTGATATGTCAAGGGTGACAGCTCTAATTTCCTGTTTGGCATTGAGGACCTCCATCCATTGTTGAGACAGCAGAAGCAGCATGTCCAGGGTAGAGTGACCTGGTCTAAAATCAAATTGATACCTTAACCCTAGACAGGTGTAACCCCTGGGTATACCCATCCAAACAGAATGGGTACACCCAAGGTTGCATTTTACACATTTCTAGCTTTAACTGTATCACGAATAAAGAGCGCTTCACCATATTTTCACACTAGTTCATATCCTGCAATTATTTGGACACGACTGCAAAGAATACGGAGGAATTCCCATATTTTATTGCCTTTTTCCGCTTTGGAAAAGCGTTAAGGTGCAGTGTATAGGTGGAAACTTCAGCGTTGTTCCACGTTATCGTGGTGTTTTCCCAAGGCCATTTCTAATAGCAAAAGTAATAATAAGAACAATAATGATAATAGCGTAATAATAATAGTGACAATAATTGTAATAATAATTGGCAATAATAATAACTTCCATGACACTCCATACACCCCTTTCCCCCCCCCCCCCGCCCCCCCCCCCCCCTACAATCGCCTGGCTGTTCCGGTAGGAACGAGGTGTTTCTTGTACCGTATCAACAAATAAATAATTCGAAGTTGCATGTCGGTCGTGGAGATTGTACAGTGTATATAAATAAATAATGGTTCCCCAGAGCATATGCCAGTCTGTACTATTCTTCTCCATGAAAGTTTTTTTTTTTTCGAATTCCCAAAATTTGGGAATAAAATTATGTCCCATGAATTGGCTCCGATCCTAAAATTACACGATGTGCTTATCGTGTAATTTATTATTGTATATGTGTGCAGAATATGGAAGAAATGTGTCCAGTCATTTTCGAGTAGAGGCTTCACTTGGACAGATGGATGGCAGGACCCAAGATATAAGACCGTAGCTGTGCGGATGCCCCGTTGGGGGCTAGTTTTGATCAGTTTCCTGAACCAAGGTACCGAGAAGGATGTAGATACAAAGGATTGTTGGGGGCAGTGGTGAGGTTGGGGGCATGTGGTTGTATATGGGAGTGGGGAGAGCGGGTGGTGGTTGGGGTGTGTGGTTTTAAATGATAGAATAACAGACCTGAGTCTTGCTTGTTGGGCAGCTATCTTCATTGATGGTACCTTCATTTTTGACCTTTAAGAATATATTTTTGTTCAGAGTTTGTTAACTATATTTAGTGAGCTCTGTTTGTTGTATTTTTGCGCTGCACTTTCCAAAGTAGGAATAAACAGGATGGCCACCGAAGCATCCCACAAGCTCGGTGCGGTGCATTGCGAGCCGCAAGGCGGAAAGCAAGGCCCCGCTTGCATTTCATCTGCATTCCTTCTGAGGCCTGTTTTCAAATTTTTCCATTGAACTGCCAAATGATATCCTGCAATTATAACTTACTGCTTAATCCCTTGTGGCACACGTGTTTTCTCTTTTCCTATTCATAGCATACACCTGTGAGCGTCAAATGAAAGGAAAAAGATGAAAAGCCTAAACACAAAGTGTCACGTGTTAATCGACTTTGCTCTTATTAACCGGTTTAGGCCGCCATGTTTCAGAGATTCCACCAATCTCAGTCTCGGGCTCTTCCATTTGTGTCCTGCTTAGCCTAATTTGTGCATGTACTCTTTGAATCTGCTTTTTTGGGACATGTATATCATGCATGACTGTGAAAAGCGTACATACGCCCCCGGCCTTGCTTGCTCTAGTTACAAGGCCCAAGTGTCCCGTTGTTTGGACCGTTACCTGCTCACTCGGTAGCTGCCAAAATCAATCGCAATGACTGCAGTGTATGAAATATACCTCTCTTTGAGATCCGCAATCGCATAAACGTCCATGGAATTTCATCGACATGGAGCGGAGAGTGCTTGGCGAATTGGGATCACGTGGAAAAGTAGTCCCGTTAAAATGGTACGATTGGTGCTTTCTTTTCTTTTTGTGAATCATTACTTTTACTTGTAAGAGAACTCATTCTTTGAATGTAACTTTGTACCCCCTCTATAACCTGACAAAACCTTTCTGCGATCGGTCAACATCAAACAAGGCGAGGGATTTTCTGGAGGAAGACCGGGACAAACATAAGCAAGGTTAGTGCGGTGTGAGCACACAGGGTGCCGCTAACCCGCTTTTTTTGTGTATTGAGAGGGTATTAACGGAGCTTAACCACCAGGCCAGACAATGTACCGTGTGTTGCAAAGGCTCGAGTCGCCAACAAGGCCTTGCACTGTTAGGCCCGGGATGCTTAAATATGCCGTTAGCATTTTGATCGGCTCCCCACACTCCGGATCTCTCGCATGGACTTTGTTTCGGAGACCCGCACGGCGAATGACAAAGGCCCTGTTCCTTTGCGCCACGCGCTCTGCCTACAGTCTACTTTTTAGACTTTTTTTTCAGTGAAAGGCCGGTGAGAACACTGTGCCGGAAATTGGGGAACCTGCAAGGAGAGTGGCTAGTGCACGAGGAATGGTGAAAATTCAAACTTTTATTTTTTTCTTCTTCTTCTTTTTCTTCTTCTTCTTCTTCTTCTCATGAGTCGACCTCTGTCATTAATGAATATTCTTGCAGAACAACCTATGCTTGGTTCTCCAACCATGCTCTATCCTTCTATATGCTGAACATCAACCAAGGAAGCAGTATGTGCCATTTTTAAAGCCTTCGCTGTGATTTCATCGGAATTTGAATCACCGACTATCCAGACTCGGAGAAGACGCAAATCCATTACCTCACCGAGTCTGGTCTGTAGTAATTAATTCTTCCCATACTCATGTAAACGAGATAAAAGCAACGAGGTAAAAGCAAACCGTAAAGGTTTTTTTTTTTTTTTTTTTTTTTTTTAATTATGTACCTTTGGATGAAAAGTTTTGTATCTTGTACATTCATCTTTCCTTATCAATGAAGGTCATTATGAGCGGTGTTCATAATATTCTAGGAATGACATCCTCACAATACGCGACTTTTGAAATGACGTATGAATGCCAAATGAGGCCTTTTGCGCATGTGCTGTGTGTCTGTTTTCATTGACTCAGTGATGCTCTCCAGGCACTTTTGACATTCCATTTATAGGGCGAAATCTTTAATTCAAATTGTCTTTTAAAAATAATTTTCAGCATTTACAAGAAAGAGTGATAATTTAAAAATAGTTAACCATAATTGTTCTGCTCGTGAATGAAAATCGGACTGACGGAAATATAGGAATACGAGAAACATTTGTGGATGAGAGGTGTTGAGTTTTGAGTTTGTGCCATTTCCTGTTAATACCATTGAGCGGGGGCAATGGATATCTCACACACACACACACACACACACACACACACACACACACACACACACACACACGCACACGCACACCTTTTCCTTTTACCAATAGATGCAAAAGTCTAGTATAATTTATCTTGCGGCCCTGGAACCAAACACAAAATATATATTTATAACGTCCCTCACAGCCCATACAACTCCCACTCCCTCCTTCCAAACGTGATTAATAGTAAGTATCATCATCAGGTCATCTCATCTTGAAACTTGAAGAGATGGACTTATAAAATGGGTCTTGATGTCTGGATGTCCATCCGTCCGGTTGTCCATCAACTTTTTGCTATTTTTGCTACTCCTCTCTTATCACCTGGTTGATTGTGCTGAAACTTGACACATGAATACAAGGCAGTAGCCCGCATAATCGCTCAGGCTTCAATGTTTAGATTTAGGATCATGGGGTCCCCCAGGTGTAGGTGGGTTACATCCTGAAACTTTGGATCCCCACTCGTCCCTTACCAACCAATTACTCTGAAACCCAATGCAGCCCTTCCACTCTAGGGTCCTCTAGATCCCTCAATCTTAGATATTTCGATTTTCTATTTCAGATCATGTGGGCTTCCAAGGTGGAGAGGAAGTTACCCCCTGAAACTTTGGATCCCACTTGTCCCTTATTTACCAACTAATTGCTCTGAAATCCAATACAGCCCTTTCCATTCGATGGTCCTCTGGATCGCTCATCTTAGATTTTTCGATTTCAGATCATGGGGGCTTCCATAGGGGAGGGGACGTTACCCCTGAAACTTTGGATCCCTACTCGTCCTTAATTTTCCAACCAATTGCTATGAAACCCAATAGAGCCCTACTACTCAATGGTCTGCAGGATCGCCTATTCTTGGGTATTTAGCTCACCTGGAATATAGTTCCGGGGAGCTTATTGGATGGTGCGTCATTCGTCCATCAGTCTGTCAGTCTATGGCCTGTAAACAGTTGCAACTGCTTCTCCGAAACTGCTAATGGGATTGTGACCAAACTTGGCAAAAATGACATTTGATATGTTGCAATTCTAGTTTGTTCACGGCATTTTTTTAAAGTCGGGGTGTTAGGGGGTCTACCTGTGGTCAAAGTACGTCCAGGTTTGACCCCCCCAAAATAGGTATTTGCTTTCTTCTCTGAAGCGACATACAATTTTGATGAAACTTGACCACAACCTTCATCACCTGTCATATACCAAAGTTAGTTCACGACATTTTTAAAAATCGGACCCTCAGGGGATTTACAGGGGGGTTGCCCTCCGAAATAGGTATTTGCTTTATTCTCAGAAATTCCACACACAATTCTGATGAAACTTGACCACAACATTCATAAACCATGATGTGCAAACGTTTGTTCATGGCAAGAAAATAAAAATCAGTGTCTAAGGGTGTGTGCGGTGGGGATGCTCTCTTCTCCTAAACGACACACACAATTTCGATGAAACTTGACTCCAACCTTTATCACCCATGATGTACCAAAGTATGTTCCTGGCATAAGAAATTGGTCTGCAGGGGTTTTGAGTGACTGTTTCTCCTGATCCAGGTGAACTTCAGGACCCACAGTCATATTTTTAAATTTCAGATCAGCTGCAATCCAGGGGGGTTCCCCCAAATCTCAATCTCACGAGATGACTGTCAGCCCACTCTGGGCTATTTATTTTAAACTTACCCTGTGCATTGACGAGCCCCAGATATGACCCATGTTCATACGAGGTAATCCCACAAGGTTCAAAATCCACTGGCTGGCAGCAATGGTCGAGGGTTTGGGTAGAACAAGCCCATATACTAACCTTCGGACCTTGCACCAGTCTACGTGCACCTCGGCAGTTTGCAGTATGGGGAGCTGCAAGCCCTCAGCTTTTTGGACGAGTTCAGATAGTTCTCCAAACCTTTCCTTGTGCAGGCACACCCCTTTCTCGCTGGTACGTTTCCAAGTATTTTTGGCTTCTTCTAAAAGCTTTGTGAGCCATTTTAGCGAACAACTTATCTTGCACACACGATATATGTTTGGCTGCTCTGATGACCTAGGGGATTCTGTGCATGTGCACTGAGAATTATGGGGTGGATTACGTCATTTTGAGAGTCCCGTATTATTTGAGACACGCTGACACTTTTTTATTTTCAATATGGACATACAAAATACTTCTATAGATAGTCAATCAGTTTTTTTGGTACTAGTCATGCATAAGTAAACGTTTGAAAATACAACCTGACGTCTCTTGGTCAATCATGAGTATGTTGCCGATATAAGCTTTTTGGACGGCTCACACAATAATTGTAAAATCCTTTACCGTTACTTGGATTTACTTAACTTCAAGTGAAAATACAAAACTTTACAATTCCTTTAAAGTCTGGTTTTCTCCTTAAAAAAAAAACACTTGGATGGCAATGGCAAACCACCCAGTTTAACCCTTGCCAAGACACTGCTTCTGCAGCACCAACGCTCCATAAAGAGGAAGGTACATCAAACCAAAAAGAAAATAGTGGATAACCTCGGGGTGTGCACACTTGTGTTTGAGCCATCTGGCTTGGGTTCGAGTCTCGGCCCAGCTATAAACTGACACCCTTGTTGTCCGCATGCAGGGTGATGCATTCGCCCTCCGTTGGAAGGATGTTGAGCCGGAGCACCCACACTGGCTGCTAGTGGAGATTAATAAAGATCCCACGGTGTCTTTCACAAAGAATCAGCGAGTTATCCTTGGCATCCTGAACAAATTCCACATTCTTACCACCTTGAATTAGAATGCACTGGGTTGGAGTGGTGACCCTTGCAGGACTGTACAATATATGCCCCGAAGCTCTGTAAAACGTATTGGCCTCAGATTATTAATTCATTATAGTTTTCAACTCAGCAGGAAAATTATCAAATATCCAATCTGTTCATCTCACATAAAGAGGAGTTATTTGTCAACTGCTTAAGTTGATAACTCTTCAGGAAAAAAGAAAAAATACTAAGTGAAATATTTTGAAAGAATAGTTGTAGATATTGCTAAGAAGTTTGCATCAAACTGTAGGGTGTTCTCGGTGAGGATTCTCTACATGGCCTTTCCTCCTAAAATTGGGGAAACCCAGGATGGATGTCATTGGAACGCCGAGCAAAGGAGTTTGCCAAACGGCATTCCGCTAATGTCTCGCCAAAATGCTTCAGATTTGGAATGAGTGAGGACGAAATTGCAAAAATATGTCTAATACAAGCCTCCTTGCACTGAATGGTTAATTCTACAAACGATATGCTGAGACACCCAGGGAATACATCGGATAAATACGTCAAACTTACTGCTTTTCACTCTCGGAGGGAATTGTAGGGGTTATGCGGAGTAAATGCAGTCAGTATGCCGATGGCACCAAAAGACACGATTGTTTTTTTTAAGATTGATCCTTTGTCATACAGAAGAAGTATCTCGGGGTAGTAATATATACGAGGGGTTGGGGGAGTGGGTAAGTAGACAGCACAATGCCAGGTAGGTACAGGTAAAAGTAATAGTTTTTTTAGGTTGTATTCATAAAGGTAAACTGCATATCAAAAGAGGTAGTGTTAACACTGTATAGGTATTTAGTGAGGCCTCAAGTAGAATATTGTTTTCAGTTTTGGTCACCACATCTGAGGAAGGACATGGCTTCCATACATAGGGTTTAGTTAGCATAGAGTACCTCAATTGATTCCGGGCCGAGCTAGACTAAGGTATGAGTAGCGGCTGGAGGAGGCAGTACTTTAGTCATTAGAAAGGATACTATTGTGAGGAGATCTGATATAGATGTTCAACATAATGAAGGGCATAGACAAAAATAAGTGCAGAATTTCTTTAGCAGAATAGACAGTGACAGTGACAGGAGCAGGGGACACGTTTCTCCCTGGAAAGGTAGTGGCAGAAGAGGTGGTAGATACTAGATGGGTGTAAATTGGAATTAGATGGGTACCTGGATGCATGGGAGAGAGGAGAGTAAGGAGATATTGGCAGGACTTGGAGGTAGCTTGCACGTGGATGGGTGGAAGTACAGTAACTGGTTTTGGCGTAGCGCACGCATGATGGGCCGAATGTCTTCCTGTGCCAAAGTTCCTTGTTATTCCTTGTTATTGGAATTTGCGGATGTGTCGAGTTCTCCATCTCCTCGTGTCACCGTGCGTTTGCCTTCGCCTTTGTTCACGAACGTTTCTGTGGGCTGCGACGTGCCCTTGTGTGCCCGCTCCGAGAGAGCCGGATGATCGTTAACAGCTGGTGCTCCGTACCAGCTCGCATCACGTCTCCTGACTGTTCATAAGCGCTTTACCCCGGTAACCAGATACGAACTTCACAAGAAGGCCCCAAAGCACCAAAGAAAGGGAGCTCGTTAGCCAGGAAGCGTGCAAGCAATCCGAACGCGTAGTTCAACATTTAGGTGAAATAAATGCTTTCGTGATTTTTATTTTCTAAAAATTTGATTTGTGTTTTTGTTTTGCATATAATTTGTGCGCATGGAGAAAAGAAAACCAAAAACCATCGAGTTGCTGGAAAAATCGACTGGGAGACTAAATACACTAAATACAAATACAAGTAATAGTTCGGTCCAACAAGACTTTTAAGACTAAATACATAACAATGTTTTTGAACGTTTCTTTTTGACTATTTTTGGATTTGTATGTTTTTATGCCTTCGCGGATGAAGGCTGGCACTATGCTCTCAGCTTGTCCGTCCGTCCGTCCGTTATCGGTTTCTTGTTACCACAATAACTTGTGATCCACTGGAGAGATTTCAACCAAACCTGGCACAATTATGGACTGTGATAAAAAGATGAACTGGTTAGATTTGGGGTTCAAAAGGTCGAATGTCCAGTGTCATGTGACCTATATGAATGAATGAATGAATGATCGTTTTAAGGCCATTTTCCCCGCTAGTGCTGAGTCAACCCCCCTGGACGTTAATTCAGCGATCGACCGGGATTCGAACTCAAGGATCCTCGGATCCCAAGCCGGCACCCTAACCGCTAAGCCAACACCAGGCACCAGGCTAAGCCACATGTGACCTATACCTGGAAAATAATTTTGTTACTGCAACATCTTGAGAACCACTGATGGGATTTGAGGCACACTTGTCCTAAGTATGGACTGTAATGCAAAGATGAACCGATTACATGTTGGGTTAAAAGTGTCATTGGTCACGTGACCTTTGAAAATATTTTTGCATACCACAGCTGGAGTTATGAATGTCTCTTCTTATGAATGAATTATGAATGTTATGAGTGTTGTGTCTCTTCTAATTATCTTTTTTTTTTCTGGTGCTTCTCTGCCATGTGACCTTTAATTGAGATAAAAAAACGTAACAGTGGGTTAACATCTAACATGGGCTTCGGCATATCCATTGAATCATTTGTTTCGATTTATATTTTATATATATATGGTATATTTTTTGATTGTCCACCAAGCGGTCCCATAATGCATTGCATACTCGCCCGTCCATGTACTATCCACACTGTAGAAGAGACACCAGACAGAGGACAATAAATCGGTCTCCCGGATATCATTCTCCTAAAAATATTTTGCTCCAAGGTTTGCCTTTCAGAAGTCAAAATTATAGTACGTACTTTATAGACCTGCTCGCATTCTAATAGTACGTACTTTATAGACATGCTCACATTCTAATAGTACGTAGTTTATAGACATGCTCGCATTCTAATAGTACGTACTTTATAGACATGCTCACATTCTAATAGTACGTACTTTATAGACATGCTCACATTCTAATAGTACGTACTTTATAGACATGCTCGCATTCTAATAGTTTGTACTTTATAGACATACTCGTATTCTAATAGTACGTACTTTATAGACATGCTCGCATTGTAATAGTAGGTACTTTATAGACATGCTCGCATTCTAATAGTACGTACTTTATAGACATGCTCGCATTGTAATAGTACGTACTTTATAGACATACTCACATTCTAATAGTACGTACTTTATAGACATGCTCGCATTCTAATAGTACGTACTTTTCTAATAGTACATAGAATAACTCTAACTAACTCGGGGATTAAACGAAGTGAGAGGTATAGTGCACAATATGTAAATGTTCGTAAATATGTAAATGTATAATAAGTGACTGTGTAAAATAAAGGCTTTGAGTAATGATGACAATGTCCAGATTCCTGTAGGATGCATACCAGCTTGGTGGGTATTCCTCCGATATGATGCATTCATTGAAATTAAATTAAAGTTGTAATATCTAAATATGTTGCCTTATTTGAATCCACAGAGCCAACTTGTAACGAACCATTGCAACGAGATGGTGTAGAGAGGTGGTGGCAACCTCAGTTGATCGTAAAGGGGAAAAGTCAATTCCAGCTAAGAATTGACATTCTTAATTTTAGATGAGGTGTAAGTCTTACATGAGTCTTACATTTTTAAGTCTTACATTTTTAGCTCTTACACGAGCCTCGATCTTGTATACAAAAAAAAAAAAAAAGTCACTCGAATACTCTTTCTTGCATTTGAGAAAGATGATCATGGCGGATTGTCTTTACATTTGTCTCTCCACATTAAAAAAGGACTGGCTTCTCCTATTCTCAGTGATGTCGATATGTTACTTTTATCTTATCCTCGTCCTAGTGTACGATTGACCTGTGAAGGTGTAACACCATCTGTATGTGCTACATCCTTGGAGATGCTTGCATTTCATTCGACATACGACATAGGGGTGGTGGAAGTCTCATTCACATCAGCTGGTGATTTAGGACCTCATAGTTCCATGGGTTACCCACCACGAGGTTCAATTAATTATTTTTTGCCAATTTTTTTGCTGCCACCCTTATTCACGGCTAAATATGTCAGTGCTCGAGGAATCATGTGTGAGTGGACAATCGATGTAATATTTGTCCTCACCAGAGGGTATTGCATTTGGGTCAGCTTGTTAGAGTTTGTCTGTCTGTCTGTCCACACATAATGTGCTAACATTGGCCACAGACACCAGCTGGTGTTTTTCAGTATTACCTGTTATTTATTTTTTTCAACCGAGAACCTCTACAAAGTACGTGTAATTAGACTGCAATCATGTCTATAAAGTACATACTATTGGAATGCCAGCATGTCTATAAAGTACATACTATTAGAATGTGAGTACGTATATAAAGTGCATATTATTAGAATGCGAGCATGTCTATAAAGTACATACTATTAGAATGTGAGCATGTCTATAAAGTATGTACTATATTAGCATGAGAGCATGTCTATAAAGTATGTACTATATTAGAATGAGAGCATGTCTATAAAATATGTACTATATTAGAATGAGAGCATGTCTATAAAGTACGTACTATTAGAATGCGAGAATATCTATAAAGTACATACTATTAGAATGCGAGCATATCTATAAAAGTACATACTATTAGAATGTGAGCATATCTATAAAGTACCTACTATTAGAATGTGAGCATATCTATAAAGTACCGAACTACCAACCCCCGCTCTAGCGGGGAAAATGGCCTTAAACCGATCATTCATTCATTCATTCATTCATCTATAAAGTACCTACTATTAGAATGTGAGCATGTCTATAAAGTATGTAATATATTAGAATGAGAGCATGTCTATAAAGTACATACTATGAGAATGCGAGCATATCGATAAAGTACATACTATTAGAATGTGAGCATGTCTATAAAGTACATACTATATTAGAATGCAAGCATGTCTATAAAGTGCATACTATATTAGAATGCGAGCATATCTATAAGGTACACACTATTAGAATGTCAGTATGTCTATAAAGTACGTACTATATTAGAATGCGAGCATGTCTATACAGTACGTACGATTGGAATGAGAGCATATCTGTAAAGTACAAACAGTACTATTAAAATTCGAGCATGTCTATAAAGTCTACACTATTAAAATTCGAGCATGTCTATAAAGTACATACCATTAGAATGTGACCATGTCTATAAAGTACATACTATATTAGAATGCGAGCATGTCGATAAAGTACATACTATATTTGAATGGGAGCTTGTCTATAAAGTACATACTGTTAGATTGTGAGCATGTCTATAAAGTACATACTATTAGAATGCGAGCATGTCTATAATGTACGTACTATTTGAATGTGAGTATGTCTTTGATTTACGTACTATTAGAATGTGAGTATGTCTATAATGTACGTACTATTTGATTGTGAGTATGTCTATGATGTACGTACTATTAGAATGTGAGCATGTCTATAAAGTACATACTATTAGAATGTGAGCCTTTCTATAAAGTATGTACTATTAGAATGAGAGCATGTCTATGAAGTATGTACTATTAGAATGCGAGCATGTCTATAAATGACATACTATTAGAATGTGAGCATGTCTATAAAGTGTATACAGTACTATTAAAATGTGAGTATGTCTACAATGTACGTACTATTAACATGTGTGTACGACTACAAAGTACAGAATGTATGTCTATAAAATACATATGATTGCCATGTGAATCTAAACAATAAAACTGAAAAGTTATGTTTGTCCGCTGTATAAACATAAACTTAGCTACGACGTCACTGCATCGGCTACACACCACACAAGCACACAAAATACACCACACAAAATAAGTCATTGTGAGGGCCTGCATGCTCTTTCTAGTTGTAATCTTGCATTCACGGGGAGTGATTTGATGCCAAGATTCGAATCACAGCATTCATTAATCCTTAAAATGTTAACTTGCCAGCATATGGTTGGAAATGTTGCGTTAGATGATGAGTGAGCTGAACATAATCGGCCAAACGATCCAAGCAGCCTTTCCCTGCTGCTTCCTGCTCCATTCACTAAGCGCTTAATGAGCAAACCGGCCGACTTAAAGACTCGGAGGTTTTTCCGAATCCTGCGCTGTACGGGGAAATGCTGGAATATCAGGCACCGGACATTTTGAAAACCGTTTTTCCAACTTTATATACATTTTTCCGTTGAATTAATGTTGATGGAAAGAGAAGATGGTAAGGGTGTGAATAAAGGGGCTTGCTTTGTTTGGAAGGAGCAGTGGTGTGGGGGCCTGGAGGAGTGTTACTACAACTTACTACTACTACTACTACTACAACTCCTCATCTTCCTGCAAAAATGATAGATTGCTGTTAAAATTGTGTGCAGGAGAGTAGGAATGTGATCCGATTGAATGAACAGGAGTATGACAGAAACATATCCAACTTCCCAACCAGGAGGTAACCTGAAGGTAATGTCCGGATCTAAACTATGCACAATCATCAACCACCCTTCAGGTCACCACAACAAGTTTTCTTCCCACTTCCCTTTTGATTTTAAAATAATCAAATAAGTTGATTTACTTAAAAATGGGAATTTAATTATCTGGCAGCTTCAATAAACCCTAACCCTAACCCTAACCCTAACCCTAACCCTAACCCGAGCCCTGCTAAGGGAGCATCCCTACTGTGTTGATTAAGGCCCTTTCCATTTAAATTACATCAATCCTAGTCTTCGATATTCCATTTTGTGGCCTCTTTAATATGTCATAAGGTATTTGAATCACCTTTACTTGCCATGCAGCTTCTCAAAACACAATCAGGAGAGCAGGCCACTGTGAGTGCGCGCACTTGCTATGATCTGTTCACATCAGCCATAATGCCAGGCCATCTGAAAAATCCATCGAGGGTTACTTCCAACCAGCTGCCTGCCATCAACATTGTGTTGATGTCATGGTTGGTGCCTTTGGCTCTCCTTCCTTAGGCCAAGGACACCGGGGGAAGGCTGCCCCTGCGGCCTGTTTAGTAAACCTGTCTGTACTTGTGACATTTAA
Source organism: Myxine glutinosa (assembly GCF_964187855.1). Taxonomy (NCBI): domain Eukaryota; kingdom Metazoa; phylum Chordata; class Myxini; order Myxiniformes; family Myxinidae; genus Myxine; species Myxine glutinosa. The sequence goes on along the minus strand of NC_136264.1, from coordinate 66,381,266 downwards.
ATGGCGCCTGCCCGAAGCATTGTTTTAAAATAGACGTAAATTCCCTTTTACCAGGAAGAAGAGTTGAGATTGTTAAACACTGATATGTTTGGTGTTAAGCGATGATAGTTACTTTTAATAACCGTAATGATTCATTGCATTGGATTATATGAAAGCAAAGGCCTACTATGTTGTTTTGAAGAAAATACAATGGTACTTACTAAGATTGTGTTTTCACCACTTTTTGTCTGTTTGTCTGTGAGCAGGATATCTCGAAAAATGATGGATGGATTCGGACAGGTTGGGTTGTCATAAGGACACAGTGATTACATTTTAGTGAAGATCCGGATCTGGATCCGGATACTAGAAATTTTTAAGTAATTTTTTTTACCATCGAGAGATGGGAGCAAAAACGATATATTGCACAATATTTCAAAAAGTTATGGATGAGTTAAGATAAAAACAGATGGATGAGTTGGGTAGGTGAGAAGAACAAGGCGAATAGATTTTGGTGACCACGGATGTTCCGGAAACAGATCCGGCCTTATCGGTTTGGATCCCAAACGTAAACTGTTCAGTCTGGTGGAGGTTTGCGCTCTACCGAGTGTGCTGTTCTAGTTACTCCCGCCAGGGAGTAATGCATTCATTCGTGTCTGTGTGTGTGTATGTGTGTTTGTGTCCGTGTGTGTGTATGTGTGTTCGTGTGTTTGTGTCCGTGTGTGTGTGTGTTTATTCGTGTGTTTGTGAACAAGATATCTGGAAAAGTTCTGAACGGATTTGGATGAAAGTTGGTGGGATGATTGCCCTTGGGATAAGGAAGAATTGATTAGTTTTTGGTGAAGCTCAGGATATTATTCCCGATCCAGGAATTTTTGAAGGATTTTTTTACCATTGGAAGATAGGACTCATTTTTTTTTTACATTATCTTCTATATATTCTATATTTAACGTTGTGATATGAAAATAGTTTTCATATTTGTTGTTAATGTAGTTATATACTCGTGGTTATGCGTTAGAACAGTGTATTTTTTTTAGCTGCGTCGTCTTCAATGTTCATTATTTTATTTTTTTCTATTAAAGACATATTTTGTCATTTTAAAACCACCAAAGTGTGTATTAGGTTTCCCCGTTTCATAAAATGTATCGTTTGATACGTATAATGCTTTAAAGCTTCTTTTTTTTTTTCTTTTTTTTACCTCAGAAGAGATATCAACATTTTGCTCAGCGAATGTCAATCGCGGTGTCAGTATTTGATGAACTTATAAAGACTTAGTTCCAGATTTGCAATGGCTGAGGTATATTAACAAACGAATAAAACAGATTTGGCAAAATTCGAACTTTAAAAAAAAAAGATCGCATATTCACCCAGGGTTGTGAGAGGCTAAAGAAGAAGAAACCTCGCATGGGCTTCCCAGACCAAATAAATAATTCTGGTTCTGGCTCTGCGATTTTCAGGTTTATTACTCCCGACAGGGAGTAACGCATTCGATCGTGTCCGTCCGTGTGTGTGTGTTCGTATGTTCGTGTGTCCGTGAACAAGATATCTCGAAAAGTTCTGAACGGATTTGGATGAAAGTTGGTGGGATGATTGCCCTTGGGATAAGGAAGAATTGATTAGTTTTTGGTGAAGCTCTGGATATTATTCCGGATCCAGGAATTTTTTTGGGAAAGATTTTTTCTGTTTTACTGCATTAAAGCTTTTATTCTTATTCTTAAATGATGTTTTTCTCATCTAATTCCGAGATATATCAAAATAAATTCTCTGACAGTTAGGGCCTACTTTCTTTTTCATTTATTGTTTTGGGGAGAGGGGATGTTAAACAAAACGTATTATTCCAACTAAACCCACGGCGGGAGTATGCGCTCTACTGAGTGGCGTTCTAGTTTTCTGAGTGTTGCAAAGAAGACAATCACAAGAGTACACGTTGAGAATTTTTTTTATGGAGAATTTGAGATTCTCCAATCCATCCCCAGTGCAGTAATAGTGAACACATTTGAACTGTGAGAGTGAGTGAACATTGTCCTATGGCCTACCCCGGCTGTCATCTTCATATCGCTTGTCTCACTTCATTGTGGGACAGGTCACTTTAGTACTATGTGCATTGGTGCTTTACTCATGCTCAAGAAACTCCACATTGATTAACCCATTGTGGTCACAAAACGCAATTGCCGTAACCTTTCCGGGGACAGTTGCATATGTGATGATGCTGAAGCTTTCTCACTGATTCACCGCCATTTTGGAACTTGTTGCACCACTAAGCACAAGTCTGTACGTTAAGGGCATACAGGATCGTGTGACCACTCTTTAGATTTGTCCGGCAGAGACTGAGGATTCCCGACTTAGCATCGACCTTCGAACGTGGAGGCCTGGTCAAAGCTCCGTCCCACTTTCGGTTGAGGGAGTCACGTGACGTACAACACTCGATCAGTTAAAGTGCCAAAACTTCATGTTTTTACATAAATTTGATAGAGCTCGAAGTTTTTATTGTGACGTTGACGTTCACATTTGAAGACGATGGGACACAGCAAATTTCGGGGAAATTGGCCCAGGGGTTTAGAAATGTATTTGGCACAAACAAACAATACGTTATTAGTTATTACACACTATTTTATTAACCTATTATATTATAACGCTTTTATATTAAAATATTACACATTGGAAGTTTGAAAATATATTTTGAGATGTGTAAATAAAAACATTTTTGGTGTACATATATCTGTAGGAAAATTATGACGTGTGGCGATGAAGGCAGAGAAAAAAATATATAGGATAATAGATATCGAGTTTTTAGTCCCTGTTGGACTTAGGCCGAAACGGGGGCTTATGGGTTAGGTCTCGTCCGTCCGTACGTCTGCAACCATATCTCTGAGATGTACAGACCGATTTTGTTCATACTTGACCGAAAGGCAATGCATGATGGTATACATATGCACATCATTTTGTTTCGCGATGCGATCAAATATGGCCCATTGGCGGCCATTTTAGTTGTAAAAAACCCTTTGTTGAACACATCCTCAAATATTTCTCGGAAAAGCATTTACCGATGTTGTTCAAACTTGGCAAACAGATAAAGAATGATAGCTTACATATGCTCGTAAGTTTATTTTCCAGATCAGATCCAAGATGGCCGACTGGTGGCCATTTTGTTACTTTGAACTTGGAGGTCCGTGTCCCCAACAATTTCTCAGACATGCAAGGTCCGATTTTGTTCAAACTTGGCGCAGTACATGATGGCGTGCACGTGCACCTCATTTTATTTTGTGATCTGATCAAAGATAGCCGACTGGTAGACTGGCGGCCATTTTAGTTGTAAAAAAAAATAACAGTATTGAACACGTCCTCAACCATTTCTCGAACATGCATTTACCGATGTTGTTCAAACTTGGCAAACAGATAAAGAATGATAGCTTACATATGCTCGTAAGTTTATTTTCCAGATCATATTCAAGATGGCCGACCGGTGGCCATTTTGTTACTTCGAACGTGGAGGTCCGTTTCCCCAATAAATTCTCAGACATGCATGGTCCGATTTTGTTCAAACTTGGCACAGTACATGATGGCGTGCACATGCACCTAATTGTATTTTGTGATCTGATCAAAGATAGCCGACTGCTAGACTGGCGGCCATTTTAGTTGTAAAAAACAACAACTATTGAACACATCCTCAACCATTTCTCGAAATTGCATTTGCCGATCTTGTTCAAACTTAGGACACAGATAATGAATGATTGCTCACATAAGCATGTCATTTGTTTTGAGATCAGATTCAAGATGGCCAACTGGCAGCCATTTTGTTACTTAAACGTGTCCCCAACTATTTATTGAGCACGCATGGTCTGATTTTGTTCAAACTTGGCATAAGTACAGTACATGATGGCGTGAACCTCACTTTATTTTGCGATCTGATAAAGATGGCTGACTGGTAGACTGGCGGCCATTTTAGTTATGAATAACCTGATATCGAACACGTCCTCAATCATTTATCGGGTATGCATTTACTAATCTTGTTCAAACTTGGCACAAGGCCAATACATGAGTGTGGCGGACACGAAAGCCCACTGGCGTGGTGACGTCATTCCGCGCACCAAGTGGGCGGCGGCCACGCCCGAGGGGTAGGCGTGGCCTGAAGATATACACAGGGCGCGCAGCCCGGAGCGCGCTAGTGTTACAGTGAGCTCCTCAAATAAAGACGCTTATAAGTTACCGCTTGTCCGCTTCCTCCTTGCTCGCAAGCAGCGCACGTAACGCCGCGCTTTACTGGTGACCCTCGACGTTGGATCTGCCGGAGCGATCCTTCCACACACGACGCCATTGCCATGGCCAACAACGCAATGTCGATTAAACTTCCAGAATTTTGGGAGGCCCAGGCCGAAGTCTGGTTTGTCCAAGCCGAAGCCCAATTTCAGCTTCGGCGCCTCACCGGCGACGACACGCGCTACTGCCACGTCGTCGCCTCCCTCGGGCCCGGCACGGCTGCTCGAGTTGTGTCCGTCCTTCGCCACCCACCGGGCGGCCACAAATACGAGGCACTCAAGCGGCTACTCCTAGCCACATTCGGCCTCACGGACGACGCACGGGCCGACCGCCTCCTGGATCTCCCCGAGCTCGTCGGTCCGAATGGACCATATGCTGTCACTGTTGGGCGACGAAGCCCCCGGTTCTCTATTCCGGGCGCTTTTCCGTCGCCAACTTCCAGCGCAGGTTCGCCTCGCGTTGGCCGGGACCGTGCTAACGGAACCCCGAGCATTGGCAGCCGAGGCGGACAGGTACTTCGCGGCTTCGGGCACGCGGGCGAGGGCCGGTGCGGCCGTCACGGACCTCGAGGCTGATGCTGCTGATGATGCTGGTCCACAGCATCAGCTTACACAGCATACGCAGCATGCTGATACGCACCTCGTGACCGCCGCCACGCCCCGCCCACCGCCGCGGAGAAAACCGCCACCGCGGGGAAAACCGCCAACTCCACCGGCCTGGCGGAGCCAGCCGCACTCCTCCAGCTCCACCACCTGGTGCTGGTTCCACGCCAAGTTCGGCCACGAGGCTCGGCAGTGTCATCCGCCATGCTCCTTCAACAGGTCGGGAAACGCCCGGACCGGCGCTCAATAGTGGCGATGAGCGCCGGCCGTTCGAACAGCCTGCTGTTCATAACGGACACCTTATCCGGGTGCCGTTACCTGTGCGACACAGGAGCGCAGGTGAGTGTCGTTCCTGCCAGTACATCGGACAAGCACGCCGCGGGCGGGGGCCCCGCGCTGCTTGCCGCGAACGGGGACGCCCATCCGTACGTACGGAAAACGCTGCCTCTCTCTGCGGTTCGGAGGGCAGGTTTTCCGATGGACGTTCGTCACCGCCGACATGCCCATGGCACTGCTTGGCGCGGACTTCCTGTGCGCTAATGGGCTCCTGGTCGACGTAAAGCGCAGACGTCTTGTCCAGGCCGAGACGTTCAGCTCGCTCGCTTGTGCGCTGCCCAGCTCGTCGAGCAGCTCGCCGAGCGGCTTGCCAAGCGGCTTGCCGAACGGTTCGGTTCCGGCCACGTTGATCTGTACGCTTCCGGCAGCGGACGAATTCACCCGCCTCCTCGCCGGCTTCCCGGCCCTCACGCGGCCCACCTTCTCGGCGGGGGCCGTCAAGCACGGGGTGGCCCATCACATCCCCACCGTCGGGCCACCGGTCTACGCCCGGGCACGCCGCCTCGAGCCGACGAAGCTGGCGGTGGCAAAAGCGGCGTTCGCTACCCTGGAGCGACTCGGCATCGTTCGGCGCTCGGAGAGTGCTTGGGCGTCGCCGCTGCACATCGTGCCGAAGCCCGGCGGGGGATGGAGACCGTGCGGGGACTATCGCCATCTCAATGACGCCACCACTCCCGACCGCTACCCCGTCCCCCACATTCAGGACTTTTCCGCCCGTTTGGCGGGCATGTCCTTCTTCTCGAAGGTGGACCTCATACGCGGCTACCATCAGGTCCCTGTCAGGCTGGAGGACGTCCCGAAGACGGCGGTCATCACGCCATTCGGACTCTTCGAGTTCCTGCGGATGCCCTTCGGTCTGAAGAATGCGGCTCAGGCGTTCCAGCGACTGATGGACAGCGTCCTGCGCGACTTGGATTTTGTCTACGTCTACCTGGACGATATCCTCGTCGCCAGCGCGTCCCGCGAAGAGCACCTACGCCACCTCCGCACGCTCTTCGAACGCCTGGGCCAGCATGGCCTGATTGTGAACCCCGCAAAGTGCCGGTTCGGCGTCGCCGTAATCGATTTTCTGGGGCACCGTGTCACCAGGCACGGAGCCGTCCCCCTGCCGGCCAAGGTGGAGGCGGTGAAGGGGTTTCCGCGCCCCCGCACGATCAGAGGGCTGCAGGAGTTCCTGGGCATGGTGAACTTTTACCATCGGTTCCTGCCCCGTATCGCCCAGCTCCTGCGCCCCCTGCACGAAGCTCTCCGAGGTAAGCCGGGCAAAGGCGACGTTACCTGGACCGAGCAGATGGACACGGCGTTCACGGGCACGAAGCTCGCCTTGGCTAACGCCACCATGCTCGCGCACCCGGCGCCCGATGCACCGATCGCCCTCACCACCGACGCCTCGGACTATGCGGTGGGCGCGGTGCACGAGCAATGGGTGTGTGGAGCTTGGCAACCGCTGGCGTTCTCCGGCAGCTTCGCCCGCCCGAACGCCGTTACAGTACCTTCGACCGCGAGTTGCTCGGGCTTCACTTGGCGGTCAGGCACTTCCGCCATCTGCTCGAGGGCCGTGCGTTCACGGCCTTCGTCGACCACAAGCCGCTGATCTTCGTGATGGGCAAGGTCACCGAGCCGTGGTCGGCCCGGCAGCAGCGTCACCTCTCGGCCGTGTCTGATTACACGACGGACATCCGGCACGTCGCGGGGAAGGACAACTCGGTGGCGGATTGCCTTTCCCGGGCCGTCGCCCACGCAGTCCACCTCGGCATCGACTATGCCCGGATGGCAGCGGACCAGGCCGCTGACCCCGACGTCCAGGCCTTGCGGACCGCCGTCACGGGCCTCCGCGTCACCGAGGTGCCGTTCGACGGCGCGGGCGCGGCCCTCTTGTGCGACGTCTCCCTCGGGCGGCCTCGCCCCATCGTGCCCGCGGGCTGGCAGCGCCAGGTGTTTGACGCCATCCACGGCCTGTCCCACCCGGGCGCGAGGGCCTCCCAAAGGTTGATCGCCGACAAGTTCGTCTGGCATGGCCTCCGGAAGGCCGTCCGCGGCTGGGCCAGGACGTGCCTCGCGTGCCAGCGCGCCAAGGTGCACCGGCACACCCAGGCCCCATTGGCCCCGTTCACGGTGCCGGAACGCCGGTTTGACCACGTCCACGTGGACCTGGTGGGACCTCTGCCCCCCTCGCGGGGTTTCACCTACGTCCTCACCATGGTGGACCGCACCACCCGGTGGTCGGAGGCCGTGCCCTTGGCGTCGACGACGGCGGCGGACATCGCGCAGGCTTTCATCGCCACCTGGGTCGCCCGGTTCGGCGCCCCCTCAGACATCTCGTCCGACCGCGGCCCCCAGTTCACCTCGGAGCTCTGGGGGGCGGTCGCGCAGGGGCTTGGGGTCCGGCTGCACCGAACCACGGCCTACCACCCCCAGGCTAACGGCCTGTGTGAGCGATTTCACCACTCATTGAAGGCCGCGCTCCGGGCCACCCTCCGCGACGGCGGCTGGGTCGACAGGCTCCCCTGGGTCCTGCTGGGCCTCCGGACGGCACCCAAGGAGGACCTGCGCGCATCCGCGGCGGAGTTGGTCTTCGGGCAACCGCTGCGGGTGCCGGGCGAGTTCCTCCCCGACTCCACGGCACCATGGTCTGCGGCACAGCAGCGCTCCGCTCTGCAAGAGACCGCCCAGAGGTTCGCCCCGGTGCCAACGGCATGCCACGGGCACCCACCGATGCACGTCGCCCCGGAGCTTCGCACGGCGGAGTACGTCTTCGTCCGCCACGATGCCCACCAGACACCACTGCGGTCCCCGTACGACGGGCCTTTCCGCGTGCTGGAGACCGGGGCGAAGCACTTCACCCTGGACATCGGCGGTACTCCTGACCGCGTTTCTGTAGACTGCCTCAAGCCGGCCCAACTCGACGTGGACCATCCACCGCCAGTGGCCCGACCCCCGCGTCGGGGCCGCCCCCCTGCGGGCAGACCCCCGGCACCGCCCAGCCCCGCCGCCACGCCGCCCCCCGGTCATGCACCCATCCCAGGGGCAGCCAGGGGCATCCCACCTGGCATCCCTGCACCCCGGACGCCACCGATCGCCAGGGGGCGCTTCGGCCGGGTCATCCGTTTGCCCCGCAAACTGGCCCTCCAGGTGCACGGGAACTCTGGGGGGGGGGGGGGGCGCGTGTGGCGGACACGAAAGCCCACTGGCGTGGTGACATCATTCTGCGCACCAAGTGGGCGGCGGCCACGCCCGAGGGGTAGGCGTGGCCTGATGATATACACGGGGCGCGCAGCCCGGAGCGCGCTAGTGTTACAGTGAGCTCCTCAAATAAAGACGCTTATAAGTTACCGCTTGTCCGCTTCCTCCTTGCTCGCAAGCAGCACGCGTAACGCCGCGCTTTAAGAGTATACATGCAGAATATACATATGCAGAAAATTTTGTTTTGAAATCCGACCAAAGATGGCCGACTGGCAGCCTTTAACTCCGTACAGCAAAATGACTAAAACCCCAAAAATGGGGGATATGACATTTTATGTCTTTTTCTCCTTGTTAATATTGGGTCAACAACATTGCTCATAGTAATCTCAATGAGTCAAGGCAAATTTAGTTTATTCACCGATGGTTTCTCTATCAACTTGAAGGGAAATCCCTTATCTACCCTTGCTATCATTAGCATGTCATGTTGTTCAAGTGCTTCATATGAGAATTGAACACACGTAGCATTTCAATTCAGACAGACACTAAAAACGCAGAACATGACTTGAGATGAAAACAGCCATTGACCTTGGGCTAGGGTCATGGTTAGAAAGTGACATAACTTCCCGAGACACTATGAGTACCCGGCGATGCCATCTTTTGATGTGACATTTCTTTCCACAGTCATCGAGGAAACTATGGAGAAATATCTCCCCTCCACGCCATTGGATGCAAGCCCACAGGGTTTGTCTATACTCTATCCTCTAAGTGCTGATCAGCAAGTGAGGAAGCAGCACGTACCATTTTCAAAGTCTTTGGTATGACTCGGTCAGGGTCATAATCAACCGCTGACCTCCCAGGCTCAGATCGGACATTCTAACCTCAATGCCACAGTCAGGTGACCAGTAAGCTGACCTCCCAGGCTCAGATCGGATGTTCTAATCTCAATGCCACAGTCAGGTGACCAGTAAGCTGACCTCCCAGGCTCAGATCGGACATTCTAACCTCAATGCAACAGTCAGGTGACCAGTAAGCTGACCTCCCAGGCTCAGATCGGACGTTCTAACCTCAATGCCACATTCAGATGACCAGTAAGCTGACCTCCCAGGCTCAGATCGGACGTTCTAACCTCAATGCCACATTCAGATGACCAGTAAGCTGACCTCCCAGACTCAGATCGGGTGTTCTATCCTCAATACTACAGTAAGCTGACCTCCCAGGCTCAGATCGGACATTCTAACCTCAATGCCACATTCAGATGACCAGTAAGCTGACCTCCCAGACTCAGATCGGGTGTTCTATCCTCAACACTACAGTAAGCTGACCTCCCAGGCTCAGATCGGACATTCTAATCTCAATGCCACATTCAGATGACCAGTAAGCTGACCTCCCAGGCTCAGATCGGACGTTCTAACCACAATGCCACAGTCAGGTGACCAGTAAGCTGACCTCCCAGGCTCAGATCGGACGTTCTAACCTCAATGCCACATTCAGATGACCAGTAAGCTGACCTCCCAGGCTCAGATCGGACGTTGTAACCTCAATGCCACATTCAGATGACCAGTAAGCTGACCTCCCAGACTCAGATCGGGTGTTCTATCCTCAATACTACAGTAAGCTGACCTCCCAGGCTCAGATCGGACATTCTAACCTCAATGCCACAGTCAGGTGACCATTAAGCTGGCCTCCCAGGCTCATATCGGACATTCTAATCTCAATGCCACATTCAGATGACCAGTAAGCTGACCTCAAAGACTCAGATCGGGTGTTCTATCCTCAATACTACAGTAAGATGACCTCCCAGGCTCAGATCGGACATTCTAACCTCAATGCCACAGTCAGGTGACCAGTAAGCTGACCTCCCAGACTCAGATCGGGTGTTCTATCCTCAACACTACAGTAAGCTGACCTCCCAGGCTCAGATCGGACATTCTAATCTCAATGCCACATTCAGATGACCATTAAGCTGACCTCCCAGGCTCAGATCGGACGTTCTAACCCCAATGCCACAGTTAGGTGACCATTAAGCTGACCTCCCAGGCTCAGATCGGACATTCTAATCTCAATGCCACATTCAGATGACCATTAAGTTGACTTCCCAGGCTCAGATCGGACGTTCTAACCTCAATGCCACAGTCAGGTGACCAGCAAGCTGACATCCCAGGCTCAGATCTGATATTCTAACCTCAATGCCACAGTCAGGTGACCAGCAAGCTGACCTCCCAGGCTCAGATCTGATATTCTAACCTCAATGCCACAGTCAGGTGACCAGTAAGCTGACCTCCCAGGCTCAGATCTGATATTCTAACCTCAATGCCAGTCAGGTGACCAGAAAATTGCGGGTTTAGAACCGACAGGGCATTAAAAAATATATGTTCGAGACAATCATGGCTACTTTATAATTGGCTGCTATTTTTTAACAAGACTTTGAAAAATTTTGTATTTTATGCATTTTTGTTTGTTATGGTTTTTCTGTCTTCAGCTGATGATTCTTCATCTTATTTCATCAAAGCACTTTCAATGATTGAAACGATTTCCAACCATTTAAAGCAATTCCCAGAAGTTATTATTCTTCCAAAAACAAAAATAAAACATTCCAATGAAATGGCTTGCAGTTTTTTTGGTACCACAAGGTAAACATGTACCAAGTCATGTGGCACATGTAAACATTTATTGGATATACTGTGTCCAATTTATCCTTTCTTTCGTGAGCTCGAGGGCCTAACTTGCGATGATCAGGCCTAACTTTGTATGACCGCTTTCCCTGCTGGAAATAGTCATGGCCTACCATTGTCCATGGACGTCCTTCAATGCTTTGGTGCTTATTTACCGAAAGCCCGTGGGATGTCGACACATGTTTTACGGCACAGAACACAAGGATCATATTTTGATGCACGGCTTACTTCGAACGGGTGGCCTCCCAGCTGACGGATTGGGATGGCCCGTGATTTTCTTTGACCCTGACACTTTTATTCACCTGGCAATATAACGCCATCATGTCATCTCATAGCATGGGATAATGTAAGCCAAATGCTCTTCCCCCCCCCCCCCCCCCTTCCCACGCCTCCTGCCCCCAAGCCCTCTCCCTCCCACACTTCTCCCCTGCTCTCAAATGTTGTGGTTGTGTGCTTCCCCTTCTCTCCCCATCTTGTCTTCCGCTCCCTCTTTTTATATATCATGTTTGTCTGGTTGATTTGTTTGTGAAATAAATGTTAGCTCTTTCACGAGCCTCGATTCAGTATACAAAACAAAACAAAAAAAAAAAAAAAAAAAAAAAAAAAAATGATTGTAGATTACTGTGACTTTCCACAACAGGTGGTTATGATATTTGGTGACTGTGCTCCACGTCGAGGCTACCAGCAAGCACTGTGCAAGGACCGAAGTCTGTAAATTAAAATTAGAAATGATATTAATAAGGCTCATGGAGTTCTTTACAATGTCACTCGAGATCAGTGAAGGATGTGCGCTGTTATTGTATAATCACAGGCTGCCTTGCTTGGTTTCTTTGAATCTGTACCATTAGCCAGGTTCATTTTGAAGAGAGCTCCACAGGGCATTGCCTCCTTACAGAACCACCCAAAGTAAGCAAAATATTTTCTTCACGTCTCATCACGGATGAGAACATATATGCAACATACATTAATATTATAATTTAGACCTACAATCCACTAAATAATGTTAATTTATTTATTTTTATACATAGTCCAGGCTCGTGTAAGAATTAGGACACACAACAGATCAGGACACAACATAGCATGGGGAACAGCAGGAGAAAGGGGAAACGCCAACAGTAGAAGGTAGAGGGAGACCGACAAACAAGGGATGTGGGTAACGATGAGGGCAAGGGTTGAACAAAATGGATACAAAAGCAAAATTTTGGGAGTGGTAGGGGATGGTTTAACGGGGGAAAAAAGATTATGATTTTGGATGGGGGATGACTGGAGATGGTGGTCAACAGCTGTCTTGAGACCTGGAGGGAATAGGGAGATTAAAGAGAATGTGGAAGGTGATTCCACAGACGGGAAAAAGAGGAATAAATGAGTGGAGGTGAGCAGTGATTATTGGTATCGGCGGTTTCACGAGGAGGGGGTTGCTGGTGTGTCCTGCAGATACCTGGGGTGGCGAGGGGGTACATGCATACCTACTGTACATACATACATACATACATACATACATACATACATACATACATGCATACCTACATCGATACATACCTACATCGATACATACCTACATCTATACATACATCCATACATACATACATACCTACATCTATACATACCTACATCTATACATCCATCCATACATACATACATACCTACATCCATACATACCTACATCGATACATACATACATACATACATACCTACATCCATACATACATCCATACATACATACATACATACCTACATCCATACATACATACATCTATACATACATACATACATACATACATACATACATACCTACAGACATACATACCTACATCTATACATACATACATATCTACATACATACCTACATCTAAACATCCATCCATCCATCCATACATACATACATACATACATATCTACATCCATACATACCTACATCTATACATACATCCATACATACATACCTACATCTATACATCCATCCATACATACATACCTACATCCATACATACCTACATCCATACATACCTACATACATACATACATCTATACATCCATACATACATACATCTATACATCCATACATACATACATACATACATACATACATCTACACATACATACATCCATCCATACATACATACATACATACCTACATCTATACATACATCCATCCATACATACATACCTACACCTATACATACATACATACATACATACCTACATCCATACATACCTACATCTATACATACATACATACATACCTACATACATACCTACATCCATACATACCTACATCCATACATACCTACATCTATACATACATCCATATATATATATATACATACCTACATCCATACATACCTACATCTATACATACATACCTACATCCATACATACCTACATCTATGCATACATACATACATACCTACATCTATACAACAACTACACAACATGCATTTTAAGGCCATTTTCCCTGCTAGAGCAGGGGTTAGCCTTGCGGTCCCCATGACAATCTTCTCCATTTTGCCCTATTTTCTTCATCTCCCCTTGTTAACCCCCTTGCCCGCATTTCTTCTTCCACCATCTTTAGCCAAGTTTTTCTCGGTCTTCCCCATCCTCTACTTCCTTCTACAGTCATTTCCATCACTCTTCTCAACCAGTCACTTTCATCCTTCCTCAACACATGACCAAACCATCTCAACCTGTTCCTCTTCACAGCATCCATCACAGGCTCTATTCCCATCATCTTTCGCAATTCATCATTTGTCTTCCTCTCTCTCAACGATACTCCGCACATCCATCGAACCATTCGCATTTCCACCCTTTCCAACCTTCGTTGCTGCTCTACGTTCATTACCCATGTCTCGCTCCCATAAATCATAACACTTCTCACACATGCAGCATACACCTTTCCCTTCAAATTCAACAACACTCCCCTCCTCATCAGCACGCCACTCAGTTCCCGAAACTTCTTCCATGCACATCTCACTCTAGCAACCGTTGCCGAGTGTGATCCACCTTCTCCAGTCAGCATGTCTCCGAGGTCGCAAAATGTTTTCACACCTTCCAGCTTCACGCCGTCTCCAAGATCCAACTCAACAATTCCTCCATCTGCAGCTCCCTCTGTGCATGCCTTACATTTGAATGTAGCTGCCACACTGCTTAATGACCCTCTCAAACCACTCCATTTTTGATGAACCCACTCAGCGCACATTGTACATTGAATGGAGTTCACTCCGACACCCTTCCTGCACACAGCACACGGCCACTTCCCAGTTCTTTCCACCTCACCACATGCTTTACCACTTGACATCACCTTCGTCTTTCCTATATTCACCTTCAGACCTTTTGTCTCCATACATTCCTTCCACTTGTTCATCTTTTCCTTCAGTCCATCCATACTTTCCACAATCAACACCAGATCATCTGCATACAACAACTCCCACGGTAAACCCTCCTTTACGTTCTGAGCCAGCACCTCCATCACAGCTACAAATAGTAGTGGACTTAGTACCGACCCCTGATGCACTCCCACCTTCACCTCAAATTCACCACTGTTCCCATCCTTGTTCCTTACAGCTGTGCGCGCTCTTTTGTACATTGCCATCACTACTCTGATCAACCATTCCTCCACTCCTTACTTCCTCAATGCCCATGTCAATACTTTGTGTGGAACCCGATCGAATGCTTTCTCCAGATCAACAAACCCAAGAAACAACTTCTTCCTCTTCATGTACTTCTCCTGCAACTGCCTCACAATGAAAAGCGCGTCTGTCATTCCTCTTCCTGGCATGAATCCAAACTGCATTTCGTCGATCTTCACTTTCTTCCTTATCCTCCTCTCCAACACCCTTTCCAATACCTTCATTCCATGCTCCAATAACTTTATCGCTCGGTACGAGCCACACTCCAGAGGGTCACCTTTCCCCTTGTATAGAGGGACGAGGGTACTCTGTTCCCAATCTACTGGAATGCGGCCTTCTTTCACCACCAGATTGCAGATTTCTGTCATTCTCTTCACACCCCAACTTCCTGCTGCCTTCAACATATCTCCCACAACTCCCGACGGCCCTCCCGCTTTTCCACTCTTCATTGCTTTAATCGCTTCCTCAACTTCCTTCTCAGTTATCTTCTCTGCCGGTCCTAAAACTGGGTTACTCTCTATGTTGCCATCCCATTCATTCTCTGTATTCAACAGCATTTCCATATATCTTTTCCATCTTCCTTTAATTCCATCTGGGTCGACAACGATTTGTCCCACTTCATCCTTCAAGCCACATACCTACATCTATACATACATACATCCATACATACCTACATCTATACATACATACATACATACATACATACCTACATCCATACATACCTACATCCATACATACCTACAGCCATACATACCTACATCTATACTTACATACATACCTACATCTATACATACATCCATACATACATCCATACCTACATCCATACATACCTACATCTATACATACCTACATCCATACATACCTACATCTATACATACATACATACCTACATCTATACATACATCCATACATACCTACATCTATACATACATACATACCTACATCCATACATACCTACATCCATACATACCTACATCCATACATACCTACATCTATACTTACATACATACCTACATCCATACATACCTACATCCATACATATATATATATATATATACACCACCTTTAGAGGCCATTTTCCCCACAGAGCAGGGGTTGGCCTTTTTTTGGGCACCTTGGTCCCATTTTTGAAGCAATGTTTTATGGCCGGATGCCCTTCCTGCCGCCAACCCTGTTAGTCGCCTCTTGCGACACTGTATATACATACATATTACATACCTACATATATATTATCCATGCATTCCACATTCCAAACATACATTCTGTACATACATACATGCATACATACATGCATACATACATACATACATACATACATACATGCATACATACATGCATATATACATGCATACATACATGCATACATACATACATACATTCCACATTACCCACATAAATTCTGTAGATACACACATACATACAAGCATATGCGACAGCTGCATTATAGTAAGATATAGGAACATGTTCTCTACCCCCAAACTAAGCGAGACAATAATCCTACTATTAATTTGCAATTGCTCAATGACTTTGACACCAATATAATTATTTTCCCAGACACTCAGCATCAAAAAGCCACATATATCGAACAAACCGTTTCAAAGGGAACACCTCGTCACCATTAGAGCGTTTATATTGTATCGGATGTGGCAATATGTGCGATTTGTTGCTCCCAGTTTGCCGGCTCGATGACGGAAGACGCCATTTGCATTTTTGCCGCCGACATCCCTAACCCGTTGAGAATCCCGTGCAGGCACATAGTCCAGTCAAAATGTGAATGGACCCGCCACTAATTGCAAGAGAAACGAAGTAATACTTTTCTGAGACCTTGATGTCTACTAAATATCTGCCCAAAATTATACTTAAATATATTGAGTGGAACATGGTTTTTCAGGTCCTTTCCGATTTGGGAACTTTTCGGACTACCGCAATGTTTGGAAATTAATTATATGACAATATCACTCTTAATAATACACCAAATCAACTCTAAATTATTTATTACCTTCGCAAAAGCGGAAGGTTATGTTTTGATCGCTGTGTATTTATTTGTATGTCTGTGTGTGTGTATGTTAATCGCATAACTCAAAAAGTATTCAACCGAATTGCATGAAATTTGGTGGGATGATTGGTTATTATACGGGACACATTTGATTAGATTTTGGGAAACAGATTTGCTCAAATTCTGACTATTTTTAACTCGATCGTATTTCACTCAAAGTTATGAGCGACTGAAGAAGAAGATGTCCATCCAGGACGTCATCACTATAACGCGATCTCCCGCGATCATTTCAACCTCAAAAAAAATTATAATTGCAGATTTGACAATAGATGAGGCATATTAACAAACGAATGAAACAGATTTGCTCAAATTCTGACTATTTTTAACTCGATCGTATTTCACTCAAAGTTATGCGCGACTGAAGAAGAAGATGTCCATCCAGGACGTCATCACTATAACGCAATCTCCCGCGATCATTTCAACCTCAAAAAAAATTATAATTGCAGATTTGTCAAGAGATGAGGCATATTAACAAACGAATGAAACAGATTTGCTCAAATTCTGACTATTTTTAACTCGATCGTATTTCACTCAAAGTTATGAGCGACTGAAGAAGAGGATGTCCATCCAAGACGTCATCACTATAACGCGATCTCCCGCAATCATTTCAACCTCAAATGAAATTCAAATTGCAGATTTGTCAATCGGGGAGGCATATTAACAGACGAATGAAACAGATTTGCTCAAATTCTGATTTTTAAAAATCGATCGCATTTCACATAAAGTTTCACATCGCATACACTCCCATGCCAAGTACAGAACAGTAGCTGCGGCGAAGGTATGCGCTCTACCGAGTGCCCGGATTCTAGTTTAACCATGTTTGAATACACTACCACAACTATTTGTACCCAATGTCCTTCTGTCCGTTCACAATATTTAACACGTCACTTCGTCTCTTCCATGGTCACGATCATCAGCATCCTCGAAAACGTCCACTGATTCGTCTGCATTTGCACAAATACCTCTGCACTCCCTACATGCAAATGTGCAAGGCAGCCCAAGTTTCCAACAACCACAACGTTTATCACTGCAACCACCCTTGCAAGAACACCTAACCAGCTTTAGGAGATAGTCTGGTGCTGCAGCGAGGTCAGAATGCATAGGGATCATCCTGGTGTCCATGATCCTCCATCCCCAGTCAAGCGGGTTGAGTTTGTGTCCTTTCCACTCCTGAACCTGTTGGAATACCCGTAGGCTGTGATATTTGGAAGCTGAGCTCGTGGGCGGAAGTACCCGTGGGTGCAACGATGTTTTGTTTGTTGTCACCTTAGCATGAAATTTTGCTACCCTCAATTCGTTCAAATTGTCTGATGGTTTGCCTCCGTACACACAAACCATTGCTCTGTCTCCTGCAGCAATGACCTCATCCTGTGTTAACTCTTTATTGCCGAAAATTAGGGCCTCTTGCTGGAACATTTCATTGTCCTTGAACAGTTTGAGTCCAGTGCCTTTGCCGATCCCAAAGACCCTTGATATCGTGTCGCATCCCAGGTACGCATGGATGAAGAGAATGTTTTCACAGACAGTATCACCCAGAGCCTCTCTGACTTTGCCAATGTCCAAGTATTGTCTTGGATTCAATGAACCCTTTTTCGGCTCCGACATTAAATAGAGAGTGTGCGCAGTATTCTTGCGAAAATAGTAGCACAGTAGTATCAACAAGTCAGTGTCTTCGCCAACAAGAACAGTGTTGGATTTTGAAGAGCTACAAACTGCAGTTGTTGCTATGAGTAAGTCCGCATCCCCACTCGCATGAAGCACTTCACAATGAGATTCTACCAGTTTCTTACCAAGAATGTCTATGAATTGTTGCTTGTTCTCCTTGTTCCGAAGAAACTCTTCCTTCTTGACAGAAAGCATCATGGTTTGAGAAAAAGATACCTTCACTGATGGTCGCTCACCCCTTTTCTGATGGGCACAGTCTTTCGTTGAGGGACCTTCACGATAGCCATCAAACACGACGATAGCATGCCCGTAATGCCTACTAACATATTTCAGGTAGCGGTCAAGAATATCCTTGTACTGTTCACCTGACTGCCACGGTATGCGCTGCAATAGGGCACCGCCATCGAGTACGTATTGTATATCGGACGGTTTTGCAGTATCGGCAGGTGCCAAGGATTTGATTGCTGAGGTTAACGCTGGCTTATTGGCAGACAGCAAGGCATATTTGGTCTCGAACAAAGATGGAGGATATGTGCATAACTCACAAAGGAGTGCTTTGGATAAGTCTCCTACTTCAGTGCCAGCGATCACAAGTCTCTGGAAGAGTAACTGAGGGTCGATATTGATGTCTCCGTCTGGTGTCTTCATTGCAGACTCTGAGTCCATAGTTATGGCTTGACCCTTCTTCTTGAAGCTGTATTCAAGCACACGTTTACCACTCATCTGGCCCAAGAGCCTTTCTCCCACAGTTTTCGCCTCATCAACATTCACCGTTGTCTGGGAAACTATACCAGTGAAAATGTTGTGAAGAGTATCGTCGTCTTGAAAGGGATCCCTCTCATGAAGAAACTCAAGCATTTTCTGGGTATCAGCTACATCATTCTTCTGTCTAGACTTTGATAGATCCTTGTGCTGTTCACTTGTCACATACATCACATCAGTGAGGTGTTGGAGGGCGTTGCTCACCTCTGCAAAGAAAGGACTAGCCATGACCCAGACTGAGCGTTGTGTCTCTGTCATCCCTCGTCCCCTGGTCAGACCACCTGATGTCTTCAGACTTCTCATAAGTACTTGTTCGATGACTAAATCTGTAGACAGACCAGCCCAGTATCTGTCGCTCCGTCGGACAACTTGGAATCCTTGGAGAAATTTCTGGATGGTCCTTTGGTAACTCGGTCATCAGTTGCAGATATATGTGCAGGCAGTTTGTGTAGTGTCTGTGTCCGGAAGCTGCAAGATATGGAAGCATGGCGCGCAGGATATCCAAGTGAAGCATCCAATCCCCTGTTCTTTCAGATTTCATAAAAAAACGGATAATGTCCACCATTTCCATGTATTGTAACCACAGTCTCGCTGTCCGTTGATGCCTTATTGTATCAATCACCTGATTGATTTTGTCTCCAATGACCTCCATCACCTTCGATGACTCGATGTCTGACACTGCTTGGTCACCCGACATCAGACCGTCAAACAAGTCGCCTGCATCATTGAGCTCTGCTGGAACTGTACGCTCGCTGTCTCCATCACTTGGGAGGTTCATCTGAAATACCTTCGAAGCAAGTTTTGCATTGAGTGCTGCATCAACGAGTAGATGTCCACGTATAGCTCTAGACACGGCTTTGCCACTCATCATGTGGGTTGTAGTGTTGCTGGCATATGCAACTTCCAGAAGCTCTTTGAGTCCAGTACCAGACATCAGGTGGCCAATACACCCAAGAAAACTCATGAGTGTATGGAATCCTCCTAGTCTTAGAACAATCGAGTGAAGTTTGCTGTCCGCTGGCTCGCTCTTGCTCGCTGCGTGTAGATCGCCAACAAATGCCATTCTGCTCCTCACAGTACCCGACCAGTTGTCAGATCGATTTTCACAGTCAGCAGACACATGATTTTGGAAGTCGAATGTCTTAACCTGGATCAACATATGGTCCTTTTTCCTCCCCTGGTACTTGTCAGGATTACCACAGAAAAGACACTGAGTTCTGTAGTCAAACGCTGAATCCATTGAACGAAGGCACCTCCCTTTGTCTGCTTCAGACGAAACACGTTTTCGCTTCAGAGAAAGTTCAATGTCTCTCACATTGCAGAACACCCTACGACAATCTGTATGAACTGCCTGTCCTAGATGGACTTGGACTTCTTCACCACGCTCACGTCCAGCTTCTTCGATCCTCGTACAACCTTTATCCGTCAGTGTACTGGTTGGATCACTGGAGAGGGGTTTCTTACAGAAGACACAGTCGATATCACCCATGTTGCTGAAAAGAGAGGGAACTTAGGATTACGTTTTATTCCCTGTGTTGTCCTACTATAAATGTATAGGTTCATAAAAATACAAAATTTGAACATGTTTATTATAAAATTAAATGTTAAAAAACTGCTTTTAAAAATAAAAATAAAACCTTAAACAATCATAAATTAAATATAATACGACTTACATTCACAATGACCACAGCGTTTAACCGTCCTCACTCCTCAGCACACTGATCAAATCTCTCACTGCAAGCGTCACTCCACCTCTCGTTCACGGCTCTCGTTCAATCTGACAATAAAGTATGATCCACTCATTATAATTGAGTATAATTTTATGTATTTGTTCAGAGGATCGACAGGTTTCAGAAAAATATCATTTTTTTTCTCTTGCAATTAGTGGTGGGTTAGGGGTAAAAGTTCACTAGAATGACTGGACTAACAGGCCACTTGCTAGTTGGAGTAATATAGTAATTTCTGCTCTACCATAAAGGACCACAGACACATAAAATCATGTTTGGTTTAATTATAATAGTTATGGCTTCACTTAACACTTAATCGTTGTTCTTTTTTTGAATAAATATCTTGGAAGGAAGATTTTAATGCTTGTGGGTGTCATTGTACGCTCAACTACCCCACCCCCAAAATACGGTTATTTGATTACCCACGTGAACCCCTACGTCATCGCGGGGATTTTTTTTTTGCTGCGGGTAGTTTTTTTATATATAATGATTTTGACGATCAGAGGATACTTGATCAGAAAAACCTTCATCAAATTCATTTTCTGACGAGTCTGAAGCGAGTTGTCGGCCATTATCCATTGCGCGCTGAGGCAACTTTGCCTTTGATTACGTCACGCAGATGATGTCATAACCATTGCTATTTTTTGAGGGTGGTACCTGATGGGTTTGCTTTCCTGCAACATGTAAAAAAAAACAAAAAAAAAAACTACGTTCAGTTCTTTCTTTATTACTGAAAACCTATATAATCACATCAAGCACCAACTTTTTTTCTGTCTGTGGATCTTTAAACTAAGTAAGACAATTATTGGAGTAAATGTCAACATCTGCCCTACCCGAAACTAAGTTAGACAATTATTGGAGTAATATATTGTTGTTGGTGGGATGGGGGGGGGATATATAGATTTAGGTAGATCTGCATAGGTAGGTGCTCCGATATCGCGAAGAAGAAGAACCACTTCGATGTACAGTAAGTCAGGGACCCGTCTAGCCCGTTTGTTCGGATTAAGGTGTATCTTCCTCCCCATTTTGAGGAATGGGGCATGTTAAATAGTTGTAGGGATTATGCTAATTCCCGCATGTGTGAAACCTGTGATCATTCCATTTGTCCCTTATGGCAATGCACTCATATACATTACTCATTAGTTAGGCCCAATAGCGCACCACATTAATTAAATCCCCCCTCACAATGACTAACTGGAAGAACGAACAACAAGCGAACCACGCACTTGGGCTGACAACACCGGCAGAGCAGCAAACATCGAACAGGCAGGTTGAGAGACACGCCCATGAAGGCTCGTGACTGGCCAGGGGGAGGGGCGAGCAACAACCAGAGCACCGATTGGAGAGGTAGGGAAGGTGAAGGACGTGCCACACTGATTGGCCACCGACCGATGACGTAACACCAAAGGCGCGAGACGCTCGGCCAATCAGTGCGGAGGGCACGAAACAGCACCAACAAGCGACGTGCTCATTGGAGGAGAAGCGACGGGATGTGAGGAAGGTGTGAAAGGCCACAAAGAAGCGATGCACTGATTGGCAGAGAGAGAGAGAGAGAGAGCTGACGTCAGACAACTGGCGACAAAAACGACTCGCTCGCAGACATTTCCTTCTTCTCGTTTTGGTTTCCTTCCTGCCTGGACCTCCCTTCTTCCCTTGCTTTTCATTCCCGTCTGGACTTTCGCTTGGTGGACGTTGGAAAGACAGTGGGGCGCCGACGATCATCCTCTCCTGGTGCCTGCGTGCGAGTGCTGTGCTGTGTGGCGTGGGACGGACCGTGCAGCAAGGCCTGTTCGTGCCAACGACCTAGCGGTTCGCGCCGACCGGAGCCGCATCGGGCGGAGCCTGACCGACCCGACATCCAGACTGAGATAAGCTTGCACACACAAACACAACATTTTATTTTATTCATTCTCCCATTTGTTGTGAGGTTCGAAGTCTGTGTGTAAGAGCGCTCACTAGGGGGTTTAGTTTTTCCCGTGCATCCTTTGTTATCGGGTACCGTTTAATAAATATTTATTTTTGTACATAATTCCGTTTTCGTTTGTGAGTTACTTTCGCAGGTTCAAGACTGCGCGGGGCCGTGAAGGTAGGTGGGCATTCTCCCCCAAACTCCCCCTGCTCGCGTATCGTCCGCCATCAATTGGAAACGCCTCAAAGTAAGCTCGATTAGCCATCCGTGGACGCTCTGTCTTAATAGAGTCGTCCACAGGACAATATCAACCTCTGCTCTACTCTAAACGATGTCAGACAATTATTGGAGGAATATATCAACCTCTGCTCTTCCCTAAACTAAGTTAGACAGTAATTGGAGTAATATATATCATCTGCTCTTCCCTAAACTAAGCTATACAGTAATTGGAGTGATATATAAACCTCTGATCTTCCCTAAACTAAGCCAGACAGTAATTGGAGTATGTACTATATCAACATTTGCTCTACCCTAAAATAAGCAAGACCTTTTGGTGTTAAAAAAATTTCTGGAATTGCTTACACAATGAGTACTAGGCCAATAGTGAGCTTGATACCAACTGAGCTGTTATGCTATAACCTATACTGTTGTAAGCAAAAGTGCCAGATACTTCATGGGCAGCAGAGGCCCTTATATATATATATATATATATATATATATATATATATATATATATATATATATATATATATATATATATATATATATATATATATACACACATGTTTGTTTTTTTTGCACGTTTGGATTTCTACTGTTTTGCCGGAGTGGCGTCCAAGCGTAGCAAACGGCTCTGAGCCACTGCAATCGAACAGCATTGGAGAAGCCTGGCTGTGACGATGAGCCAGCTGGAAAGTCGGTCCTTTGTGTGAATGCTTTTGAAAACTGGCAAGATGATTTATTCTGGTTATTCTATTTTTTATTCACAATATAAGCTAGCCAGGGTCATTACTCATCTCAAGCTATTATGTCCAGCCACGGTCAACCCGATTGGGTTTTTGATACCGCCGGCTGGTGTGAGTGACCGGAATTGGTGGCCACATTGATGGGTTGATGGCATGGTCATGGATCCCACAAATTCACTTTGCGAGTGCACGATGGGGTCGGCTTAGACGCCCCATGGAGCTGTAACACAGGAAGCCCAGGCCGCATGAAACTGCGCTTTGTGCAAGCGACGACGGGGTTTTGTTGCACTTCTCGTTCGTCTCGGTGGGAATCGACACCGGGGCACACTCTAGTGCTCTGCCTTAGTTGAATCAACGGTTTGGGCCTTTCTGTGCTTATTCTCCCTTTGCACGACCTGGCAAGCTTTCTGACAAGGAACTACCCTGGGGTGCATGTGCGCTGGCTGGTGAGACGGTGCCATGGAGAGAGAGAGAGAGACAGAGAGAGAGAGAGAGAGAGAGAGAGAGAGGGAGAGGGAGAGGAGGTTTATGATGCAATTGGTGCAAAGCTCAATTTGGTACCAAAAGTGATGCAATCCTGCTACCAAAAGTTGGTACAAAAAGTGGGTGATGCAATTACTTTCTCTTGCATAAACAACATTAACAGGGCAAATGAGAACATCCGGGTGATCGTGGGGCTCTCCTGTTCCTGAGTTGAGACCTTCCTCGAACTCTCGCTGTAAGAGAGCACCAAATTCGGCGCAGCTGTCTCATCCTTTCGTATTCGTATTCTTGAGTTATACCCAAAGGCAGGTTCAGTACACCTGGAGCAGTTTATTGGCAAGGGTTATCCTGGGTAGCTTGCGATTGCCTTCCCAGTCTCACTATTTACCGGAGTGATATTTTGGTAACTGGTGGGGTCACCCGTGGGAATCCCCCGGGCATGGAGGTGTATCGTTGCGATCATTGCAGCCGTTTTTGCGGTACCCGGGACAATAACGTTACACGGGAGTCCAAACCTGAAAATGTTGGAGACCAAAGCTGAAATTGCAAAAACAATATAGCCTATTTTACTCCAGGGGGTCCCAGGATTACCCACCCAACATTTCGTTGCGATCGGTTCAGCTGTTTTTGT
Organism: Myxine glutinosa; assembly: GCF_964187855.1. NCBI lineage: Eukaryota > Metazoa > Chordata > Myxini > Myxiniformes > Myxinidae > Myxine > Myxine glutinosa. The sequence goes on along the minus strand of NC_136264.1, from coordinate 66,356,416 downwards.
GGTACCTGGGAACGGACAGACAGACGGACATTTGGTGAATTAAGACTAGTGAGGTACCCGTGCTATGCACAGGTGGGAGGCCAGAAGCAAACAGACAATGCAGAAATGGCGAATGCTAAAGCATGAAACCAATAAATTCCACATTCCTGTAGCATCTTCAGTCGCACGTCAGACATGGACAGCAAGTTCGTGAAGGACTTCCATGAAAAACGTACCCATTCGCAAACAAACGGGTGCGTTTGTTCCATACCCAGTCAATGGCGAATCTGCATATGGCAATCCACGAATTTCACGTTTAGAAAGTAGAAACCATCACGGCATTTCATCATTTACTTGAACTCGATATCTCTTTTTTCATTCCAAACAGCATAGCTCCAATCACAAATTAAATAACATTAATATAAAAAATAAACTTTTAACAACATTCGTGACATAAACAAATATTTTAATCCTAATGTGAAGTTCCGTACGGTTGGGTGAACACAATTACGAATTCAAAGTCGTAATTGTATTCACTCGATTCCAATCAATTGATATTTGAACAAAATACTGTTTTAAATGACGGTTGTATTGGGATATTATCAAACTAGCTCATTGCCGTAATCTGTCCACTTCCGCATTCGCGGCAGGTTCGTAATTCTCATCAAAATCTAAACAGTATTTGTAGAATTTCAATAAAAGCCACATCACTGTTCATATCGGGAAATATTATTCCATCGTGTTTGGAAAAACTGGAAAATTGGAAAAATTGGAAAATTGGAAAAACAATGTAGCCTATTTTACTCCAGGGGGTCCCAGGAATACCCACCCAAAATATCGTTGCGATTGGTTCAGCCGTTTTTGCGGTACCTGGGAACGGACGGATAGACAGATGGATATTTGGTGAATTATAGTAAGATGTATATATCGCATGGCATTATTCAATACATTCATTCATTCATTCATTCATTCATTGAAGCCTCGCCCATAGGGCGGGTACCGTTGCTAGTTCTTCTAATTTATGTATTTAAAAAATACAAATAATATAACCGACAGATCCTACAGCGCTACGTATCGGCTCTGCCCATGATAGGCATCTCATTCAAGCATATTGTCCAGATTGAAGAAGAGAGATTATAAGATTTTAGTAATTTGCAGATATGTCGGAAAAGTTTGAGTTCACAGTGCTACCTCGATTGCGAACTGTGGAAGTGGGGATCAAGCAGTGATCCCCAAGTTTCACAATCTGGTGTTAAAGCATTTTTAAGAACAGATGGGTCAAGGACCAGCGCAACCGTCTTGGCAGTATCAAGTTTGAGAAAGTTCATGGACATCCAAGTTTCAATTGCCAAGTCGTAAAATCAAACGGTGCCGGTTACGAGTCAAATCTTGGAATGCTTCAAGGAAAGCCATGTTACAATGTATTTAATTTATGGCTTATTTCTAAAAAGAACTTCTTTTTTTTCCTTCTCCTTTTCAGCCCTAACTTTGCTTTTTTGGCCAACTCTCCTCCGGTCTTACTTCCTCTGCTCTCTCAACCCTCCGACCCTCCCCAGCTCCTCCAGGACACACGTGTTTTTTCACTAACCCCCTCTGGATTAAACTTCCAAAATCGACGATTGCTGCACACCTAAACTCTTTTGTTCCTCTTTTCTCCCATTTGTGGAACTTCCTTCAGGAGACAGTTCGATCCCACACTTTTTTCCAGGGCTTCAACCAGTTGGTGCACCACCATCTCATGTCATTCCCCACCCTTAACCATGACATTTTCTTTTTCTACTTCCGTTCCAATTCTGATTTGAATGTACCATGCTATGTTACAGAGTGTCGGTGGTGCCGAAGCAGTTTCTTGGCAATGATTATATTGAGTGATTTACCATTGCTTTCCCAGCAGGGCAGGGATTTGGAATTTAGCTGGGGTGCCATTGATAGCTCACCTACTCTTCGCGAAGGACACAGTCGGATCTCTAACCTCTACGAACTATAGCCTGCCAGCAGACGGGATGCCTAGTTTAACGTCCATCAGAGGGACGGCACACACTTTGATGAATCACCTTGCCTCTGAAACACCGGGATGACAGTTTATATGGGCCGATATTCAAACCCAGGCTGGACAGCTTCGAGGCGAGTGTGTGTCCTTCTAGGGCTCTAGGTGATCCTGCCAGCCCATTATACTGCCATTAACCCTACCTAAAGCAATCCTCTTCTTACAGGTTATTGCATTTCCTCCCCTCCTCTCTCCCTCCTACTATAAATGTATTACCCTGCTTGTTGTGCCTACCTGTCACCCCACAACCCCACTGTCAGTACATTGTCTTTTTCTCTTGTCAGGTCACCTTTCCATTCGTCTAATATTGTATACAAAACAATTAATGGTATAAATATTCTGCTGCCTGCAGGAGTCGACATTATATAGACAGATGGACTCTTTTTGAAGTTAAAAGAAAAAAAGTTTGAGCTGGATCTACCTTGTGCAGATCTGCCATGGTCAACATGCATGTACCTTTTGTTCTCGAGCATTTGGAACTGATGTGAAGTCACGTAAACTTATATGATTTTAAGGTATTCCCCTGTAAAATGTGAGTGGCCTGGTGGTGATTGATGTAGGTAATGTTATGCTGCATTGCCCACGCTGGTGTGGGTTTGATTTCCATCGATGCTTAGAAACCTGACCTGGATAAAGGATGGGTACCACCTGATCTATTTCCCCATAGAGATGCCATGATAGTGCCCCAACGACCTCGTATAAGGTATTTGAGACCTCCACTACCTTTCACATGTTTACATTTGTTCCATAATTATTATTCCTTAATGCCAGAATCAGAGAAACGTTTAGGACAGGTATGCAGCAATTTCACATCCTCATCACTTTTACTTGGCCATCAGGATCCTCTTTGAGTCGTGTGGATAGAGGTAAATGACATGGAGACATCTGCACTTCCATGAAGGTGAAACACTTCCCATCACACGGTCTTCTAATCAAATGAGAGTTCTTTTGGAACCCACCTGCTGCTTACTTCATTGAATTGCAGGTGCTTACTTTATTGAATTTCAGGTGCAAACGCGTTAGGGTTTCCACATTTCCAATAACGGTACAGAGTTCAGCTGTAATGTCATGCACAATGAAGTGGCAATTGCCCAAAATTACCTGTTCAACACTGGTGATGTTTGCAGGAGTTAACAACGCTCGGTGGCACCGCAGCTTGTTCATCAGCCAATGCCGATCCACATCCATTTTTAACCTTTTGCATCATTCAGTCACACTTCTGTATGAGAGATCTGTACAGCTCGTCTGCAATAAATCGCAGCTGCTTTGACGCTTTTATTCACCAGAAACTTAACTTCACAATACTGTCCCACAGCACATGACACACTGTTCTCTGCTGCTTTGGAAATACCCAGAATGCTTTGTGCAGCTGTGACCTACGCTTCATACAGGATTTGCCAGATGTTGCCACCATCACTCCACAGACTCCTAGAAATCTGCCATCATTTAATGAAATTCTAGAAAAAAAATAAACAAGTGCAGGTTCACATTGAGTACCAAAGTGTTCCATTCTGCTCCTCAAGTCCCATCATCGTACATGTGTTGTTCAGCCACCTGTTACTGACGAGGAATCTTTTCGTCAAGTTAACTTCAGAGATTTGAAGAGATACTTCAGAGAGTATCTAAGTTAACTTCAGCATTCATATTTTTCAAAGCAAAAGGTGCATATTGTAAGTTGGGCTTCCCTTTTCACCTTTTTCTTTTTGTAGCAGCCAATGAGGCCACAGAAGAATGAAAATAAATAATTGGCTGCTGCTAGCCTTTGGCATTCATGTGCAGATGCCTGGTCATAAAAAACGATGCACATGCCTTGTGGCCTGCTTTCCCTCGAGCGATCGCTTGCTGTGAAAGTCCAGGCAGCAGCTGGTCGTGTGGCCGACAAGCCAAACCTCAGGCGGGGTTGAGCTGATACTGTGACCCCAAGCCCTAGCAGTATTGATGGTACTGACATTGCCTGTTTAAGGGTGTGCCACTTGTTGCTGTTTATAATTCATGGTATGAACCGTATTATAAAGGTTTTTTTTATTTATAGATTAGCATTAATTTTACAAGTTTCTTTTCTTTTTCTTTTTTCCCCCGGACGCTATACTTTTGTTGTTTGCTTATTTATTATTCTACTTTTTTCTTTATTATCAGGGTTCCATAAAGCTACAACAGATACAAAAGGCAAGGGGTGCTTTCATGAGACACAAGGAAATTTGGGAGTCTAAGAAGTAAAACACCAAAACGAAGCTGATGATCTTTGACAGCAAAGTGAAGTCAGTCCTCCTATTTGGATGTGAATCTTGGAAAATTACCAAAGAAATAACATGGAAACTGGAGTCTTTCATCTACAGCAGCCATAAAAAAAAATCTTGAGAATCTTCTGGCCTGACATGGGTGTAAGAAATAGGGCTGCAAGGCCAATGGAGGAAAAACATCATGGAAGAGATCAAAATTTGGTGGAGATGGATTGGTCACGTATAATGCAAGGAGGATCGAGGCATACCGAAAATAACAATATGCTAGACACTTGATGGGAAGAGAAGGGCTGGACGGCCAAGACAGACCTGACGGTGTACCGTTGAGAAGGAAAGGAATGGAATGAAGGTAACCTGGAATAAAATCGGGACGTATGCCCAAGACCGACGAAATATGCCAGGCGACATGATTGGATAATAAGCAATTGGGCTAAATGGTGGAACTTGAACATGCACTAATCACATGCAGCACAAAATCATTAAGATATTTACATAATTTGAGCTTTTACATTAATTATAAGGACATAAGCCGAGACAATGGACATATATATATATATATATATATATATATATATATATATATATATATATATATATATATATATATATATATATACTGTATGTATATATATATATATATATATATATATATATATATATATATATATATATATATATATATATATATACTGTATATATATATATATATATATATATATATATATATATATGTATTTATATGTATATATGTATATGTATTTATATGTACTAGGGCATGCCCGTACTATATATATGCCCGTACTATATATCTATCTAAAATTATATCCCCCCCCCCCCTCTATTTACATGAAATGGTTTGGTTCATTCGCAACGCCAAAGCGAACGGCGAACGGCTTGCGAGTACAGTGACAATCCCCCCCCTCTATTTACATGAATGGTTTGGTCCATTCGCAACGACCACAGAACCCCCCCCTCATGCAATGGTTTGGTCCAAAGCGAACGGCTTCCGGAGTTTGGTAAAGCAATCGCCATCGCGTGCACAAACGCGCAGGAAAGCGAATGAATCGCAAATTCGTTTTTATTAGTGATACGAATTGAATTGGGAGAAATTGGGAGATGAATGAATTGGGAGAAATAATGCGCATAAGAAATCGAATTACGTACCGTAATGGCGGTCAGCTCGTAACGCGCTCAGCTCCGCTCGTCTCACATCGGCCACGCCTACGCAACAAAGCGTTCTGTGATTGGATGCCGGAAAGCGTGCTGCCGGACAGTCGTCACTGTCCGGAAGTTCGCAAATCGCAGTTAGGATGAATCGTTTTAATTTAATCGCAGTTTGAATTCGTTTTAAAACATAGTTTAACGGCAACATAGTTTTCCAACGTGAAATAAATGAATACGCTGTCAAATGTGCCGTCCGAGGCAGAGCCTGATCGCCACGTTCGGCACACGTGATAGCTCGCTGCTCTCTGATTGGTTGAAGCGTTTTTTGGACATATCTCGGTAAGTAATTGTCCGATTAATATGAAACCTTGAAAAGGCACATCCTCGGGTCCCCAGCAATATACCTGGCAAGTTTCAAGTATATCGGACCCGTGGTTGTCGAGAAACAGCGGTCACAGACACACAGACACACAGACACACAGACACACAGACACACAGACACACAGACACACAGACAGACACACAGAGATTGCTGGAATTATAGATAGATATATGTATATATGTATATATATATATATATATGTATATATATATATGTGTATATATATATATATATATATATATATATATATATATATATATATATATATATATATATATATATATATATATATATATACATACATACATACATATACATACATATACATAGTCATGTGAAAAAGTAAGTACACCCCATGTAAAGTTTTGACTTTTTCAACATACAGCTATTTGATCTTCATTTCAACAATATTGAAAGATAAAGGTGATATAATATAACAAATATTATGAAACATTTACATTTTGTAGTCCATTGTATAATTTAAATGAATATAAATGCAAATTTCACATGTGGGAACAGTAAGTACACCCCTACATTTATCACTATTTCAAACACCTAAAATTAGAATCAGGTGCACCAGCTCAGGTGCAAATGATTAGAACATCGTCAGAGAGGATCTTGGAGGAAGCTTTGTTATTTAAACCTCAGACATTTAGTTTGGTTTGCTCTTTGTTGTTGAAGTGTGCGGCGTCACCATGCCTAGATCAAAAGAGCTCTCTGAGGCCTTCAGAAAGAAGGTTATAGATGCCTACGAGTCTGGGAAGGGATTTAAAAAGATCTCCAAACAATTTGAAATCAATCATTCGACTGTCCGGAAGATCATCTACAAGTGGAGAAGATTCCAAACAACTGCCAACTTGTTCAGGCCAGGCCTCCCCAGTAAGTTCAGCCCGAGAGCAGACCGCAAGATGCTGAAAGAAGTCTCTAAGAACCCCAGAATGTCATCACGGGACTTACCGGTAGCTCTTGCCACTGTTGATGTCAAAGTGCACGAGTCTACCATTAGAAAGAGGCTGCACAAATTTGATCTACATGGGAGGTGTGCCAGGAGGAAACCTTTGCTGTCCAGAAAGAACATCAGGGCAAGATTAAAGTTTGCCAATGAACACCGAGGCAAAGAACAGCATTTCTGGAACAATGTGCTCTGGACAGATGAGTCAAAGGTAGAGCTATTTGGCCACAGTACCAGAAGACATGTTTGGCGAAAACCAAAGACAGCATTTGACCACAAGAACCTGATACCAACTGTAAAGCATGGTGGTGGAAATATTATGGTTTGGGGCAGCTTTGCTGCATCAGGGCCTGGGCAGCTCACCATCATAGAATCCACTATGGAATCTTCATTGTACCAGAGGGTGCTTGAGGATAATGTGAGGCCATCTGTCGGAGAGTTGAAGCTCAACCGAAGGTGGACCTTGCAACATGACAATGACCCTAAACATACCAGTAAATCCACCAAGGAATGGCTGAAAAGAAAGAAATGGAGGGTTCTGGAATGGCCAAGTGAAAGCCTGGATCTAAATCCCATCGAGATGTTGTGGGGGGATTTGAAACGAGCTGTGCATGCAAGAAACCCCTCAAACATCGCACACCTGAAAGAATTCTGCATGGACGAGTGGGCAAAAATTTTTCCCAGTCGATGTCAGAGACTGGTAGATAGTTATAAGAAACACCTACTTGAGGTTGTTTCTGTCAAAGGGGGCAATACCACCTATTAGAGCCAAGGGTGTACTTACTTTTTCCACATGTGAAATTTGCATTTATGTTTATTTAAATTATACAATGGACTACAAAATGTAGATGTTTCATGATATTTGTTATATTATATCACCTTTATCCATCAATATTGTTGAAATGAAGATCAAATAGCTGTATGTTGAAATATGTTGAAAAAGTCAAAACTTTACATGGGGTGTACTTACTTTTTCACGTGACTGTATATATACATACATACATATATACATACAAGGCCTGAATTCCTCGAGAATTTTTTTTATTTTGGCTGCTTGTGTAGCCATTCGTGCACCGCCTCTTGGACCTCTTCGTCGGATCGGAAAGTGGTTCCACCAAGCGCCTTTTTAAGTGGCGCAAAGATGTGGTAATCCGAAGGGGCGAGGTCTGGCGAGTTGGGTGGATGAGGAAGACTTAAAGTGCAGGTCCTCGATTGTTGCAGCTGTAGCGCGGTCAGTATGGGGCCGAGCATTGTCATGCTGCAGCAAAACACCGGTAGTGAGTAGTCCACGACGTTTTGATCTGATTGCTGGTTTCAGATGATTTTTTAAGGAGGTCGCAGGATGATGCACTGGTGGCTGTGGTCCCTCTGGGCATGCAGTGTTCTATAAGTGGGCCTCGGCTATCCCAGAAGAGTGTCAGCATCACTTTTCCAGCGGACGGCTGTGTGTGGAATTTTTTGGCTTCGGTGAAGTTGAATGGTGCCACTCTTTGTTTGCCCTCTTCATTTCTGGCTGAAAGTAGTGGACCCAGCTCTCATCCCCAGTCACTACGCGCTGTAAGAAAGCATCACCTTCTGTTTCGTAACATAGCAGAAGTTATTCAGATGCGTCCACTCGCCGTTCTTTCAGTTTGGGTGTGAGTTGTCTGGGCACCCACCTTGCAGAAACTTTACAGAACCCCAGCACATTGTGAATGATATGGTGTGCTGAAACATGGCTAATGTTGAATTCGGAGACCACTTCATCCAGAGTAATGCGACGGTTTTCCCTTAGCACGTGCTCAACTCCTGCATCCATTTCTGGTGTCGGCTGTGTGAGGCCGGCCCGAGCAAGCAGTGTGTGCCACACTGGACACTCCACTTTTAAACTTCCTGTCCCAGTCGTACACCTGCTGCAGCGATAAACATGCGTCACCATATTGCATCTTCATTCTGCGATCGATTTTACTGGGATTCACACCATCACTTACCAAGAAACGGATGACAGAACGTTGCTCCTCCCTGGTGCATGCTTCTAAAGGAGCCGCCATCTTGGAACTTCTCTACTGACGTCATACGCTCAATGTTGCCAGATCTAAAACGGGCAAAACGCGACTCTTACCCATAGATATAACATATGTCGTCCACAACTACACACATTATATTCTAGAATTTATATCGCCATTTTAAGGTTACTTATTGACTGACCCTCGTATATATACAGTGTACGTACAGTATATATATATATATATATATATATATATATATATATATATATATATATATATATATATATATATATATATATATCTGTGTTTGTGTGTGTGTGTGTTTATATAAATATGCACATGATGTCATATCATAGGGTCAGTATGCTTCTTCGGTTAAATTTAATATTCCTGAGTACAAACCTCCTAAGTGGTGATCAGCAGAGCAAAGATGATGTGCTTGCGTTGCAGACGACACTTTTTGCTGGCAGATCGTGCATCAATTGCTGTGATGGGACTCGATCTGTGCCCTGCTGCCTCCTGAAGTGAGGGGGTTCGATTCGGCTTATTAATGAGCCTAATATGGTCACGAATAAACGATCAGCAGTATGTTGTCGTGATGAGCCTATAGCAAGGGCGATGTATATGCGATGGATGTCGTTTTTCAGCTTTGGGAGCGTTTGTAACGACCACTGCATTTAATGGAGACAGACGTTTTCACTGTGTGCCATCAACCATTAACAGATTGTTTACTAGAGGTTGTTAGATTTTATACTGACATTTGCACAAGAGTATCCTGCTGCCTGTTTTTGTGCTTCTAACGACAGGGCAGTGAAAAGCACTCGTGCTAATGGCAATGAAGCGATATGCAAGCTCTGTCCCACAAGAGCCACAGCTGGGGGTGCTCTCTATGCTCTTCCACCATGTTTCCGCATCTCCAACGACTGCTCAAACGCTTTTCTTGCTCTGCTGGATTCATTGGATAGGTTAGTTATTCCCAAATGGAAAGGCCAGCTTGTGTGGAAACAAAACAAATCCTGCACTAAGCTACTTGAAAGACCTTTTACTTGTCTTTGTGCTTTAAGCTTGACTCATTTCCTGCTCCATACATGGTATTTGTACTGGTATTGTAGAATAGCAGACTCTTTGATTTCATTTTATGTACTACTCGTGGGGTATGCTTACACATTGTGTGAGCAATAACAAATCATGCTTCGTACGTAGGTACATAATAAATAGAAGCTTTATGATTATAGGCAAGCATCACTGACCTGCCGCTCGATATCAATTTAGGTTTATTTATTTATTTTATGGACACGTTTACTGTTTTACGTAAATTTTCATTGCGATTTTTATTTCACGGTTTACACTTATAGAAATTACAATTTTCAAATGCTAGAAATTGATTGAGGCACTTTTTTTTATGCCTCCGTTCCCGAAGGTGGCCAGAGGCATTATGTTTTTGGGTTGTCCGTCTGACCCGGGCTAAGCCTACAGGCTAAGCCTCGTTTTTCTCAGTAAACACATGTCCGATTGCGACGAAACTTTCATGGTAGGAGTGACACCCATGCATCATGTTTTTATGATAATTGTGACGTCATAGTTCACGTGCTATGGCAGCCATCTTGGATTAAACGCAAATAATTAAAAATATTTCTCGGAAACCGCTGAATGGAAAAATTTGAAACTTCGTACATTGCCAAGTACTCCCAATGAGGAACAAAATCCTGATAATGATGACATCGGTGAAGTGGTATACTAGCTATAAATGGTTTAATCGAATGCCTTATGCTAAATATCTGAAATTGCATGCACATGATCTCTGACCCATTTGTATTGAAATATTAAATAGATGACATAATAGGTCACATAGTTTGGCAGCCATATTGGATTGAAGGAGAATATAAAATAACGGACACTTTCCAACGGTTCTGCAATTTTTCTAGGTGTACCGTCTTTGATGTCCGTTTGCACGCCAGCTTTCACAGCTTTCTACGACACCCAGAAGGTACCGAGCATTAATATCAGTCAATCAGTGGTTAGAAAGATATATATATATATATATATATATATATATATATATATATATATATATATATATATATACACACACATATACACGACATGACCAAAAGTATGTGGACAGCCAGATGGTGAAGCGTGATTCATCGCTCTGGAGAACGCATTTCCATTGCTCCAGAGTCCAATGGTGGCGAGCTTTACACCACTCCAGCCGACGCTTGGCATTGCGCATGGTGATCTTAGGCTTGTGTGCAGCTGCTCAGCCATGGAAACCCATTTCATTAAGCTCCCGACGAACAGTTGTTGTGCTGCCGTTGCTTCCAGAGGCAGTTTGGAACTCGGTAGTGAGTGTTGCAACCGAGGACAGACGATTTTTACATGCTATCCGCTTCAGCACTCGGCAGTCCCATTCTGTGAGCTTGTGTGGCCTACCACTTCGCGGCTGAACTGTTGTTGCTCCTAGACGTTTCCACTTCACAATAACAGCACTTACAGTTGACCTGGGCAGCTCTAGCAGGGCAGAAATTTGATGAACTGACTTGTTGGAAATGTGGCAGCCTATGACGGTGCCACGTTGAAAGTCCCTGAGCTCTTCAGTATGGCCCATTCTACTGCCAATGTTTGTCTATGGAGATCGCATGGCTGTGTGCTTGATTATATATGCTTGTCAGCAATGGGTGTGGCTGAAATATCTGAATCCACTAATTAGAAGGGTGTCCGCATACTTTTGGTCATGTAGTGTATATATATATAAGCAGTTTCTTTGCAAGGGTTATACTGGCTTGTTTTTGTCATTGCCTTCCCAGCGTTCTAGTCCATGCTCTATCCTCTTAAATGCTGAGCATCAAGTCAGAAATCAGCACCTGCCATTCTTAAAGTCTTTGAATTGGCCGGGGCTTGAAGCACCGAAATGTCAGACTAAATGCGGATGCTCTATCCGTTACGTTTGTGCCATTAAGATGCAATTCCTGTGTATCGTGAAATGGGAGTGAAATAATCCGTCTTCCAATCATTCATTTTGCCGCACGATTGACCATTACATCCACTCTTGACCCGGAGCCACAAACAATGTCCTCGTTTTTGCGACACCACCTGGAAATATTTTCGTGAAATCATCTGTGAAAAGCAACCTTCTGCAACGTGCTGGTGGCAATTACCATCCTGATTATCTGGAAGTTTTGTTTTTTCATTATGATTCTCTAATAGCAATTTCCAAATTCCTGCGCTAACCTTCAGGGGCACTGCGTTATTAGCACAAAGCACGGCCCATGGAGAATGGTGCACACCTGCGGCCTGAATCCGTCCCTGTGCAATACAAGCGCATGGATAAATGAATTAGTAATACAAGAGTTCCAGGAATTTTTTGCGCGTATTGCCATCTTTGTATCCATTTCACGTTGGGAAACATATTCAGTTCAGGAATAATCTATGGCGATGCAACTTAAGCACTCCTTGTTGGGCTGAATTATATCAAATGGCATTATAAACTTAATGCACACCACTCTCATCAGGACCGTTCATGGTGAAGGAAATTGCCTCGTAATTGCCGGACTGGCGAGATCTACTATTTGGAGGCAACCATTAAAGGCCCCCGAGAATCAATCACTCTTGGCCCGCCAGACAAACAGGGTCAATGGGACTTCATTGAGGAAATGGAGCGGGCCTTTTTGCTTACGTCATCGCAGCATTGTGAACGTCAGAGAAACATGAAAGATTCCATGGATCTCGCACAAGATTATTATTTCACGAGTGAAGAATCACAATGGCATGAAGTGGTTTAGATTTTGAAATGATTGACATCAATGAAGGTCCCATTCGGTGTCGCCAAACCGGCCTGGGACTCGGATAAAGTCGTCCGCAGGTATTAATGCGCACGATATGGTCGTCTGGTATGGTGGACGTGATCGGTGCTCAAAGCCGCTGTCACACCTTGACGTTTTAGCCAGCGTACGCCCACGTATGAAAAATTTGGCTACGTTAAGAGCACGCTGAAGCACGCTGGCATACGTCGTAGTACGCCGAGCTCGTCGACAAATTTCGTGCATGCACAAAATTTGTCGACGTATGCCAGCGTATGACTCACACCAGCACTCAATTTTGATACGTCGGCATACGCTGGCTAAATCGTCAAGGTGTGACAGGGGCTTCACTTGCGGTTGCCTATCGTTGCAGCGAATGCTCCTGTGAGGCATTGGGTGCCCTAATTCTGACCGTGCCGCCATTTTGTAACGTTGGCGCTCCAAAAGGACCTCGTCGGTTTGACTCTCTCGGACTGCTCACCCATCTATATGCTGTCGATGAGAACACGGCTCATGGAGCCCGGTCATGTGTAAGCGTTGCTCGGGTTACCAAGGAAGAGGCAGCGGATCTTTGTTCTTCCTCGACGTATTCGTGTCTCGGCACAATGATTGCCACCGATGGTTTGTTGATTTTGGATCACACCACTAAGTGCTGAATTGGAGGCCGGCTCCAAAAACATATGTTTAACTTTGTGCTGAAGCACTGGAGTTGAAGGGGGGAAAAAAAAATGCCGTCACGAGGATTTCTTTTTCGGACTTTCCCAATGGGTCGTGCATGGGCTATGCGGACAAGGCCTGTTTGTCTGCTGATATTGGGGTTCATTAACAGTGTGTTGGAAAGGCGAGCCGTTGCCAAGATGTCCGTCAAATACAGAGGTTTCTGTGATGCTGGTTCCATGTCAGTGGGAATTTTTCTCCAGGCGTGCTCCTATTACGTGCACCGGAGAGACTTCCGGGTAGCTTTCAATCCGGCTTTATTTCTGGAGTAGGCCTACATGTACACGCAACATCTACCGAAAGACCTTCATGAGAATAATGGCCTGGCTAATAGGTACACACTAAAGGGTTGCACCTATATTGGGATTATATATTCAGCTTGTGTTAAATAGGAACTGTTATTGCGATTATTCACAATCATCAGGACCTGTGCTCTCAAAACATCAGGGGCACGGTGATGACATTCGGTCCTCTCGTTGCGCAAGGTCTCTGTCGACGCATTCCTTGGGCTGCAAGCGGTCTCCCGCAAATTGCCGGCAGGAAAGTTCTTTCTCTGAGCTGTCTAATGGTAAAACGCGTGTGGATTAACGGCAGGGGGCGTGGGAAAATCCACGGGGAGTCTGCATAATGGAAGGCCGTTGGGTCTGCCTTGCCAGGGGCCCAATTACAGCAAGTGTTTCAAGGCGCACGGTTCCATTGAAACCAACGAGTCAATGGGTTCAGCAGACTGACGGACTGGGGGGGGGATGGAGGCCTGGGTGAATGAAAATGGCACATGACGAGCGGAGGAGTGAATGAAATGAAATCGGTAATGACAGTAATAATTATGATCACAATTATCTAATTGTCCCTGTGAACTTGCACGAGAGAGTCTCTTCATCATCAAGGTGGTTGCAGTTGCAGAGAGCCGAGCTGATTTTTACGAGGTGGATACTTTACCTGTAAAGTTTACATCATCTAGTGCTTTTGCGAAGGTTGCAACAGCAGTAAATCCTCATTGTTCCAGATTGCTGATGGTAGACCCAACGGCCTTCCAGACCCCTCATTATTCCAGATCACACCTCTGCCACTCTCTTGGGTTTACGTTTTATATTCCACTGATGGACTGGATCTACATCCGGACCTGAAGCAATATATAATCGGCTTGTTCTTCTCACCTACCCAACTCATCCACCAGGTTTTGTCATAATCCGTCCACAACTTTTTGAGGTATCGTGCTAAATATCATTTTTGGTCCGATCTCGCAATTGGTGAAGAAACGCTGAAAAAAATATCGGATCCGGATCGTCACCAAAATTGAATCGATTCTTCCTTGTCACAAACACAACCCAACCCAACCCAACAAGTTTCGTCCAAATCCATCCTTAACTTCTTGAGATATCCCGCTCTGTATCGTTTTTGGCCCGATCTCTCAATGGTGAAGAATCACTTAAATAATTAAATAATTCTCATATCCGAATCAATATTCAGATCTTCACCAAAATTGAATCGATTCTTCCTTGTCACACACACAACCTGTCCAACAAGTTTCGTCCAAATCCATCCTTAACTTTTTGAGATATCCCGCTATGTATCGTTTTTGGCCCTATCTCTCAATGGTGAAGAATCACTTAAATAATTAAATAATTCTCATATACCAATCCATATTCAGATCTTCACCAAAATCGAATAAACCTGTCCTTATCACCCACCCAACCGGTCCACCAAGTTTCATCAGAGTCCGTCCATAACATTTTGAGATATCCTGCTCACTGACGAACAAACAAGGGTGAACACGTAACCTACGTCCACCTTTAGTGGAATTCGACTCCAAAATTCCATTGAAGTGATTTGCAGACAAATGTTTGAATTAATTATTATTCCCCCCTTCCCGCAGACTTTCCCTGGTCCAGTCTGTTTGAACTGGCTCCTCACATCCCCCTTAAACAAGTGCCGGTTCTATCATGTCCTTCTTATGAGTGTGTAGTTCAAGCTTAGGATCCATGAATTCTTACCCTGCCTCATTCGACCATTCCTCTTCTGCAATTTTCTTGAGCGCTCTTTGCAGAGGGGGGGGGGGGGGGTGGCAGGTGAGGGGGCAGGTGGGGGGAATTTGTCATTCAGGATTTTGGTGACAACTGTGCCTGCTCTTCATGAAGGACACCGAGAGATACTTGATGGTGTACCGACTAATGGCGGTATGCGAGATGCCAAGTTTTTAACATCCATTGGAGGGACGGCACAAATACCGATGCTTCGCCTACCTGCGGAGCACCTGGATGGCATTGGGGATTTGAACCCAGACTAGACAGCTCAGAGACGAGTGCGCATCCCTCTAGACTATCCTTCCAGCCTATGGAGCATTTCAGTGAGATCCAAATGTAAGATGAATAAATTTTGTGATCATTATAGCAATCGATCATGGCCTCTTCTTAGCAGGTGTTTGTGATGTCTGCGACAACATGACAGGTCTCATTCCCTCACACAAAAGAATAACAATCTGCTGATTTCTCATGAGATCCCACGAAAAGTTTGGCAGCGGTTATTAATCGAGCATCACCTCTCCTTCCATGAGGATGTTGTCCATCCCAACTCTGTTCAAGCCGTTTTTGTTGTTTCAGTACCAAAAGGAGCTTTGAACTCGTGCTGGGTGCACTTCTTAAGCTTGGGTGCGAGTTGAGTACCGTACGTAGACCCGAGTGCTGTCACTCCAGCACACTCCGCAATTATGACACACCGCAGACTCATCGAGTGAGCTCCTAACGAGGTCCGTTCCCACATTCCGACAAAAATCCTTCCATGGAGGCAACGTGTTCAAAATTCTGTCATCATGCTTCAGGCAGCTTGTGCTCAGCCGCTTCGGCCGGAATTTTGGCAACGCTTATTTTGCCATTCCGTCCCCCAAGACGAGCCTCGTGCATGTGCGTTTATTTGTTATACATATATATATATATTATATATATTATATATATATATATATATATATATATATATATATATATATATATATATATATATATATATATAAAAGGGATCCGTCTCGAAATTAATGGCGTACAAGGAGGCAGATGTGCATTCATTTCACAGGCCACCTTCCTCCTCCAGCATCAAAGCTCCATGGAGAGGGAAGGCGGTGGCTGCAATGGAAGGCATCAAACTCGAGTCCTGCGGATAGATTTTCTCTGATGGCTTCCAGCATTGCAATTCTTGGCTCATCATGGCAGACAAAGCACATGGATAATGAAAATGGTTGGTGGTACCACGACTTTATTCAGATCAGCTATAGTCTGCTGGACCACACAGGATATGATAAAAGGGATCACTCGATCAAATATACCAGACTTTTACAGAAGTGGTTTCAACAGAAGTAGTCGGTGTTGTTGAAGTAGATTCTTGGCATGGGTTATGCTTGATGGTTTACTTGTACTGGGTGGTTCGGATATGCTGGGTGGTTTGGATATGCTGGGTGGTTCGGATATTCTGGGTAGTTTGGATATGCTGGTTGGTTTGGATATGCTGGGTGGTTTGGATATGCTGGGTGGTTTGGATATGCTGGGTGGTTTGGATATGCTGGGTGGTTTGGATATTCTGGGTGGTTTGGATATGCTGGGTGGTTTGGATATGCTGGGTGCTTTGGATAAGCTGGGTGGTTTGGATATTCTGGGTGGTTTGGATATGCTGGGTGGTTTGGATATGCTGGGTGGTTTGGATATTCTGGGTGGTTTGGATATGCTGGGTGGTTTGGATATTCTGGGTAGTTTGGATATGCTGGTTGGTTTGGATATGCTGGGTGGTTTGGATATGCTGGGTGGTTTGGATATGCTGGGTGGTTTGGATATGCTGGGTGGTTTGGATATTCTGGGTGGTTTGGATATGCTGGGTGGTTTGGATATGCTGGGTGCTTTGGATAAGCTGGGTGGTTTGGATATTCTGGGTGGTTTGGATATGCTGGGTGGTTTGGATATGCTGGGTGGTTTGGATATTCTGGGTGGTTTGGATATGCTGGGTGGTTTGGATATGCTGGGTGGTTTGGATATGCTGGGTGGTTTGGATATGCTGGGTGGTTTGGATATTCTGGGTGGTTTGGATATGCTGGGTGGTTTGGATATTCTGGGTGGTTTGGATATGCTGGGTGGTTTGGATATGCTGGGTGGTTTGGATATTCTGGGTGGTTTGGATATGCTGGGTGGTTTGGATATTCTGGGTGGTTCGGATATGCTGGGTGGTTTGGATATGCTGGGTGGTTTGGATATTCTGGGTGGTTTGGATATGCTGGGTGGTTTGGATATTCTGGGTGGTTTGGATATGCTGGGTGGTTTGGATATTCTGGGTGGTTTGGATATGCTGGGTGGTTTGGATATGCTGGGTGGTTTGGATATGCTGGGTGGTTTGGATATGCTGGGTGGTTTGGATATGCTGGGTGCTTTGGATATGCTGGGTGGTTTGGATATTCTGGGTGGTTTGGATATGCCGGGTGGTTTGGATATGCTGGGTGGTTTGGATATTCTGGGTGGTTTGGATATTCTGGGTGGTTTGGATATGCTGGGTGCTTTGGATATGCTGGGTGGTTTGGATATGCTGGGTGGTTTGGATATTCTGGGTGGTTTGGATATGCTGGGTAGTTTGGATATTCTGGGTGGTTTGGATATGCTGGGTGGTTTGGATATTCTGGCTGGTTTGGATATTCTGGGTGGTTTGGATATGCTGGGTGGTTTGGATATTCTGGCTGGTTTGGATATGCTGGGTGGTTTGGATATTCTGGCTGGTTTGGATATTCTGGCTGGTTTGGATATTCTGGGTGGTTTGGATATGCTGGGTGGTTCGGATGTGCTGGGTGGTTTGGATATGCTGGGTGGTTTGGATATTCTGGCTGCTTTGGATATTCTGGGTGGTTTGGATATACTGGGTGGTTTGGATATGCTGGGTGGTTTGGATATTCTGGGTGGTTTGGATATGCTGGGTGGTTTGGATATTCTGGCTGGTTTGGATATTCTGGCTGGTTTGGATATTCTGGGTGGTTTGGATATGCTGGGTGGTTTGGATATGCTGGGTGGTTTGGATATGCTGGGTGGTTTGGATATTCTGGGTGGTTTGGATATGCTGGGTGGTTTGGATATTCTGGGTGGTTTGGATATTCTGGGTGGTTTGGATATTCTGGGTGGTTTGGATATGCTGGGTGGTTTGGATATGCTGGGTGGTTTGGATATGCTGGGTGGTTTGGATATTCTGGGTGGTTTGGATATGCTGGGTGGTTTGGATATGCTGGGTGGTTTGGATATGCTGGGTGGTTCGGATATTCTGGGTGGTTTGGATATTCTGGGTGGTTTGGATATGCTGGGTGGTTTGGATATGCTGGGTGGTTTGGATATGCTGGGTGGTTTGGATATTCTGGGTGGTTTGGATATTCTGGGTGGTTTGGATATTCTGTGTGGTTTGGATATTCTGGGTGGTTCGGATATTCTGGGTGGTTTGGATATGCTGGGTGGTTTGGATATTCTGGGTGGTTTGGATATGCTGGGTGGTTTGGATATTCTGGGTGGTTTGGATATTCTGAGTGGTTTGGATATGCTGGGTGGTTTGGATATGCTGGGTGGTTTGGATATGCTGGGTGGTTTGGATATGCTGGGTGGTTTGGATATGCTGGGTGGTTTGGATATGCTGGGTGGTTTGGATATGCTGGGTGGTTCGGATATTGTGGGTGGTTCGGATATTCTGGGTGGTTCGGATATTCTGGGTGGTTTGGATATGCTGGGTGGTTCGGATATTCTGGGTGGTTTGGATATGCTGGGTGGTTTGGATATGCTGGGTGGTTTGGATATGCTGGGTGGTTTGGATATTCTGGGTGGTTTGGATATGCTGGGTGGTTTGGATATTCTGGCTGGTTTGGATATTCTGGGTGGTTCGGATATTCTGGCTGGTTTGGATATGCTGGGTGGTTTGGATATGCTGGGTGGTTTGGATATGCTGGGTGGTTTGGATATGCTGGGTGGTTCGGATATTCTGGGTGGTTTGGATATGCTGGGTGGTTTGGATATGCTGGGTGGTTTGGATATGCTGGGTGGTTCGGATATGCTCGGTGGTTTGGATATGCTGGGTGGTTTGGATATGCTGGGTGGTTCGGATATTCTGGGTGGTTCGGATATTCTGGGTGGTTTGGATATGCTGGGTGGTTTGGATATTCTGGGTGGTTTGGATATGCTGGGTGGTTCGGATATTCTGGGTGGTTTGGATATGCTGGGTGGTTTGGATATTCTGGGTGGTTCGGATATTCTGGGTGGTTCGGATATGCTGGGTGGTTCGGATATTCTGGCTGGTTTGGATATGCTGGGTGGTTTGGATATGCTGGGTGGTTTGGATATGCTGGGTGGTTTGGATATGCTGGGTGGTTCGGATATTCTGGGTGGTTCGGATATTCTGGGTGGTTCGGATATTCTGGGTGGTTCGGATATGCTGGGTGGTTCGGATATTCTGGGTGGTTCGGATATTCTGGGTGGTTCGGATATTCTGGGTGGTTCGGATATTCTGGTTGGTTTGGATATTCTGGGTGGTTTGGATATGCTGGGTGATTTGGATATTCTGGGTGGTTTGGATATTCTGGCTGGTTTGGATATGCTGGGTGGTTTGGTTGTGCTGTGCTGTGTGGTTTGGTTGTGCTTGGTGGTTTGGTTGTGCTGTCTGGTTTGGTTGTGCTTGGTGGTTTGGTTGTGCTTGGTGGTTTGGTTGTGCCTGGTGGTTTGGTTGTGCTGTCTGGTTTGGTTGTGCTTGGTGGTTTGGTTGTGTTTGGTGGTTTGGTTGTGCTTGGTGGTTTGGTTGTGCTGTCTGGTTTGGTTGTGCTTGGTGGTTTGGTTGTGTTTGGTGGTTTGGTTGTGCTTGGTGGTTTGGTTGTGCTGTGTGGTTTGGTTGTGCTTGGTGGTTTGGTTGTGCTGTCTGGTTTGGTTGTGCTTGGTGGTTTGGTTGTGCTTGGTGGTTTGGTTGTGCTGTGTGGTTTGGTTGTGCTTGGTGGTTTGGTTGTGTTTGGTGGTTTGGTTGTGCTTGG
The DNA here is from genome assembly GCF_964187855.1 of Myxine glutinosa. NCBI lineage: Eukaryota > Metazoa > Chordata > Myxini > Myxiniformes > Myxinidae > Myxine > Myxine glutinosa. Next base: position 66,336,132 of record NC_136264.1, on the reverse strand, counting down.
TGGTTTGGTTGTGCTTGGTGGTTTGGTTGTGCTTGGTGGTTTGGTTGTGCTTGGTGGTTTGGTTGTGCTTGGTGGTTTGGTTGTGCTTGGTGGTTTGGTTGTGTTTGGTGGTTTGGTTGTGCTTGGTGGGTTGGTTGTGCTTGGTGGTTTGGTTGTGCTTGGTGGTTTGGTTGTGCTGTGTGGTTTGGTTGTGCTTGGTGGTTTGGTTGTGCTGTCTGGTTTGGTTGTGCTTGGTGGTTTGGTTGTGCTTGGTGGTTTGGTTGTGCTTGGTGGTTTGGTTGTGCTTGGTGGTTTGGTTGTGCTTGGTGGTTTGGTTGTGTTTGGTGGTTTGGTTGTGCTTGGTGGTTTGGTTGTGCTTGGTGGTTTGGTTGTGCTTGGTGGTTCGGTTGTGCTTGGTGGTATGGTTGTGCTTGGTGGTTTGGTTGTGCTTGGTGGTTTGGTTGTGCTTGGTGGTTTGGTTGTGCTTGGTGGTTTGGTTGTGCTTGGTGGTTTGGTTGTGCTTAGTGGTTTGGTTGTGCTTGGTGGTATGGTTGTGCTGTCTGGTTTGGTTGTGCTTGGTGGTTTGGTTGTGCTTGGTGGTTTGGTTGTGCTTGGTGGTTTGGTTGTGCTTGGTGGTTTGGTTGTGCTTGGTGGTTTGGTTGTGCTTGGTGGTTTGGTTGTGCTGTGTGGTTTGGTTGTGCTTGGTGGTTCGGTTGTGCTTGGTGGTATGGTTGTGCTTGGTGGTTTGGTTGTGCTGTGTGGTTTGGTTGTGCTTGGTGGTTTGGTTGTGCTTGGTGGTTTGGTTGTGCTTGGTGGTTTGGTTGTGCTTAGTGGTTTGGTTGTGCTTGGTGGTATGGTTGTGCTGTCTGGTTTGGTTGTGCTTGGTGGTTTGGTTGTGCTTGGTGGTTTGGTTGTGCTTGGTGGTTTGGTTGTGCTTGGTGGTTTGGTTGTGCTTGGTGGTTTGGTTGTGCTTGGTGGTATGGTTGTGCTGTCTGGTTTGGTTGTGCTTGGTGGTTTGGTTGTGCTTAGTGGTTTGGTTGTGCTTGGTGGTTTGGTTGTGCTGTCTGGTTTGTCGTTGTGCTTCCATCAGTGGGGGTAGGAATTTGTATTTTTTTCAGGGTGCCGGTGATAGCTCGCCGACGTATATATATATTTTTTCCTGAACTTTTTAACCTCTGCCATTATTCTTAACTTGACTGCTGCTCTTTTTAAACCGTAATTCTCTTCTCAAATGGAAAGTCCGTGTTTGGAAGTTGCATTCCTATTTTTGAAGGTGAAAAATGAGTTGCAGCAATATGGCGTTCAGAGGAGAATATTTCGGTTACAGAATAGCAAAGCGACAGATTTATTGTCCGCTCAGCGCCATTTGTTCACCGAACTGACTGTGAGCGGCAAACTAGACATTAGTTCTGCGTTCTTGATGATTTGACGGAGTAAAAACCAAAACTGTTGCTTTTCAGCGCCATGCTCGGGGTATTTTCATGTATGGTCCAAGAACGATGATGTTCGCACCAGTTTTTGATATTTTATTCCTTGAGTGAAACTAACGATTATCTACTATATAAAACACTGTGTGTGTGTGTGTGTGTGTGTGTGTGTGTGTGTGTGTGTGTGTGTGTGTGTGTGTGTGTGCGTGCGTGTGTGTGTGTGTGTGTGTGTGTGTGTGTGTGTGTGTGTGTGTGTGTGTTCCCCTTCATACGGCTAGGTTTTAAAAGCGTTGAGTAGTGCTTTCGGAGGGATTTGAGTCGGCGGGAGGGGGGTTAATGGGCAATCTTTGAACACGACTGTGTGTCGAGCCTCTGAAGACCCAATGGACCCCAAACACCCAAAATACCCGAAGACCAAAAATACCCTGTATGCTGTTAGACACAAAAGACCATGAAGGCCCAAAATAGCCCAAATACCTCAAAGATCCTAAAGACCCAATGGACCCCAAAGACCCAAAAGACCACAAGGATCCAAAACACCCCGAGGATCCAAAATAACCAAACAACCCCGAGGACCCAAATGACAAAGAGGACCGAAAAAGACCCCAAGGACTCAGAAGACCCCCAAGGACTCTGAAGATCCAAAATACTCTGAAGCCCCAAAAGACCCCATCGACCCAAAATACCCAAAAGGCTGAAAAGACCCTGGAGACTACACAGACCATTAAAGATCCGGAAGAACCAAAGCACCCCGAAGACCCAGAAGACCCAGAAGACCCCAAAAGACCCCAAAGACCCAAAACACTCAGAAGACCCTGAAGACCCCAAAGACCCCGAAGATCTAAAACACCCCAAAGACCCAAAATACCCTTGAAGGCCCTGATGCTCAAAAACACCCCGAAGACCCAAATCGCCCCAAAGACCCCGAAGACTCAAAAGACCCTGAAGACCCAAAACACCCTGAAGACCCCAAAAAGACCCAAAGAACCTTAAAGATCCAGCTGAACCAAAAGACCCCGAAGACCCAAAATCCCCTGAAGATACCAAAGACCCAAAAGACTCTGAAGACCCTGAATACCCAAAATACACCAAAGATCAAAAATACCCTGAAGACCCAAAACACCCCCAAGACCCAAAACACCCCGAAGACCCCGAAGACCCAAAACATCCTGAAGACCCAAAAGACCCTTAAATACCCTTTAGACCCAAAATACCCTTAAATACCCCAAAGACTCTTAAAGACCCAGAGGAAACAAAAGACCCTTAACACCCAAAAGCACCTGAAGACCCCAAAGACCCAAAACACCACAAAGACCCAAAATACCCTTAAAGGCCCAGAGGATCCAAAAGACTCTGAAGACCCAAATGGCCCTGAAGACCCAAAACACCATGAAGACCCAAAAGACACCAAAATGGTCAAAGATGCCTATCCCTCTGAAACGACGTGTGGTGAGGCTGTGTGGTTTGGTTATGCTGGATGATTCGGATTTCCTTGGGTGCTTTGGATATGCTGGGTGCTTTGGATATGCTGGGTGCTTTGGATATGCTGGATGGTTCGGATTTGCTTGGGTGCTTTGGATATGCTGGATGGTTCGGATTTGCTTGGGTGCTTTGGATATGCTGGGTGCTTTGGATATGCTGGGTGCTTTGGATATGCTGGGTGCTTTGGATATTCTGGGTGCTTTAATCACGCTAGTGTATACATATATATATTTTTTTATTTTTTTTATTTTTTATTTATTAGTCCCCTACTGTGGTACACCGGAGGGGACTATAGGTTTGCACTCCGTCCCTCAGTCTGTCAGTCTGTCAGTCCGTCACGCAAAGAACAGTTTTCCGGACTTTTTTTCTAAACTCTTAAGGCTAATGATTTCAAACTTGGTACATGGTTTCCTCATGATAAGTTACAGATCAAGTTCGAACTTCACGACGTTTCGATCATTTTTGACAAAGTTATGGCACTTTGAACTTTGGTCATTTCCCCAACAGTTTTCCGGACGACAGACTGCCGGTAGGGGACATGTTTTGCAGCGCAATACTCAGAATGCTTGTTTATTTATTTATTATAATTGAACCTCAATGCTGTACAAAGACAATCTGATGTACTTGTAAAGTAAATGATAGGGCCAAAAACGTGTACCTGTCAGACTACTGATCCATCACCGTCAGACCACTGATCCTAATGCAAGTGGTGTTCATTGAGGGTCGTTTTGAATCTGGACTGAGGCCTGTGTTTCTGGTGTGAACCAAGTTTGAGACTTTATCCAGAGGGGAATTGCTCATTGGGAAATCTAAGAGAAATATCTCGAGTTGAGGCCATGAGCGATAAAGGCTGTTAAAAAAACCCATAAACTACACCTGCCACTCATACTACCCCTCATTATGAAGTGTCTGTGCAGATTAATGAATGGCAATGGAAACTTATGGACTGCTAAAACTTAAAGTTTTACACACGGTTTATGCATTAAGATGAATGCGTCAAGCAGGCCATACATTTCCATGTGGTATTTAACCTAAACACTCCATCCATCTTGATCGTACAAACTAGGACCACCAGCCATCAAAATGCAGGGAATTCTTCATCGCCACTCGTTACGAAATTCTATGCCAAACATTGTTTATCCTATCGACTGCACCATTTTGGGCCTGTTGTATCCATGCAGGTGTGCAAAGGCTCTTTTAATTGTCTCAAGCGCATCTTCTCACTACTGGGCAAAGCCTCCAATGAGTGTATCGGCTTGCGGTGAGAACCAGGCGGAGTAATAAGCAATGGGGCTGAGTATATCCTCTTGCTCTTGTTTTTTTTCACATGTAGATTGGCGAGGTGTTTTACAATCGTATGTAACTTTCTGCTGAGCTTATTGTTGGACAGCCTCCGTGATTGCGTTCATGCTCTCTGCATTGCCCAGTGAAAGGCGAGCACGGCTTATGGCTCCACCATTGATTTGATTATATTTTCATTGGCAGCTGTGTAAAATTGTATATTCACATCTTATAATGTTTAATAACATTCACACGGTCAAGGATATTTTTCCCCCTCGGTTTCGAAGGATCGGCTTTGCCGATTGGCATTTCATTATTTTAGACAGGCAGCGGCCTTCGCTGGAATGGTCAAATTATTTATTTTGAAGGATGGGACTTTAAATTTGCAAAATATTTTTAAAAAATCATGTCTCTGCATACTTGCTGCATACTATCTTCTCAAACAAATAACAATTCATTGTTTTGTCAGGGTTTTTTTTTAAGAACAAAGGAATCTTAAGAACAAAGAAGGTCAATGTGTCTTTGAGAATGCCCGATTGACCTGTCATGACCGTGCTCCTATTTTTGATGTTTAAAACTGTTTGAAATCCTTTTCGATCATCGTATTTGCAAAATATGGTGAATATATACCTTCATTGCTCATATTTCACCAGGAATCACTGTCCTGCAGAAGATGCACTTGAACTATGGTGAACCACGCCATTGGGTTGCGATATTCACAAAAAGTGTTGTGGAGATGGATGGGGTGGGAGAGGTTGCTCGCCCAAAATAGTGCAATATGGCAGAGGGTGTGTCCTACATTTAGGATACTCTATTGCTCATTGAAATCCTTACTTTAGAAGATTATTTAAGTTGTTATGCCATGCTCAGATTTCTCTGTACTTTGGGCTCCAGAAAATCCTTCATCGCTTCACCAATTGTGTGCTCCTACCATGAGGTTTGCTGAAATGGCGTGGTTCAGGCCAATCCAATCGGAGCAGACAATAGCTTGGGAGAGGCACTAAGGAGTCAGGATGTCCTGTGGGAGGAAGGATTCTGTTAAACAGATGATGGCTGGTTTATCAGCAGTGGCTTCGATTGAGAGATGTGTGAGGTTGTAGCTGAGACCTCGGATGTTTGAGGTTCACACAGTTAGAGATAAGGAGGGAGGAGGCATTGCTAGGATACAGGATAGGTTGGAGGCTTTCAAGGGGCAAGGTGAGAGGGAGACTTTGAGTGAGGAGTTGGGATGTGGGGGGACGTTTAAGTGTATGGGATGTGGGGGAAGGTTTGAGTGTGTAGGTTCGGAGAAGGTCAGTGTGCAGGTTCGGAGAAGGTTTGAGTGTGTGGTGTGTAGGAAGGTTTGAGTGTGTGAGGTGCGGGAAATGGTCGAGTGGATGGGGTGAGGGGAAACATTGAGAGAGTGGAATGAGGAGCGAACTATAAAGGGTGGAATTGAAGCTAAAATAGGGTGGGGTGGACTGGAAGCGGAAGGAGGGGACATGAAGTGGAGGAATGCTGATTGCAAATTTCCATATTGAACAAATGATATGAAGATCATGGGATGGGAGATAAGATTTTTTGTTGAAGGTACAGAGAAATGGTTATTTTGCTTGGATAGATTGATGTAAGTGTGGGAGATGAGATGTTGGTGAACCACGCTCTTAGCTAACAGACAGTTTGGGAAAATGAAGAATATAAATAGATCGTGGTGAAGAAGAATAACACATATAGCATTCCAGCCAATGATATGAGTGGGAAATCATTTTAAAATAGCGTTAAATGGAAATAGGACGATGTTGATTGAGGAGGTAGAAGATATTTGGGAAGAATGAGGCAAAATGAGGAACGCGGAGACTAATAATTTTCACACTTTCTATCTGAGGAGTGGCTGAATTAGGCCTTGCACAATACGAAACAAATTCAAGAGATAGCACAAACAACATACGATCTAACATGAGATACTGGATGGGATATAACAGCAACACCTGGATGAAGATACAACAAAACTAACACGGCACTCGGTAGAGCGCACACCTTCGCCAGGCTGAAAAGTTTACCTTTTGTATCCCACTGATAGGCCGGATCTGGATTCGGACCTGAACCAAAATCTAACCGGCTTGTTCTTATTGCCTAACAAACTCATCCGCCAAGTTTTGTCCGAATCCGTCCACAACTTTTTGAAATATCATGTTACATGTCGATTTTAACCATATCTATCACTCAATGGTGATGAAGATTCACTTAAACAAGCGTTACGCCTAGGTCCCCCGTCGGTGAAGTGATGCGAGTTGACAAAGTGGAAGCAAGGCGGCCATCTTGGATTTTGACGTGGTGACCCAATTTTCAATGGCGTTCTCCCTTATGCGTCGATACACCCACACACCAGATTAGAAGTTAGTAGTTCGTTTATTTTTCAAGATATTTTGCTCACAAGGTTCAGACATGTATATGGTGGCGGCCATCTTGGATTTTGACGTGGCGACCCAAGTTTCAATAGCGTTCTTCCTTATGCCTAGATACACCCACACACCAGATTAGAGGTTGGTACTTCGCTTATTTTTCAAGATATTCCGCTCATAAGGTTCAGACATATATATGGCGGTGGCCATCTTGGATTTTGACGTGGCGACCCAATTTTCAATAGCGTTCTTCCGTATGCGTAGATACACCCACACACCAGACTAGACATTAGTAGTTCATTTATTTTTCAAGATATTTCGCTCACAAGGTTCAGACATACATGGCGGCGGCCATCTTGAATTTTGACGTGGCGACGCAATTTTCAATAGGGTTCTTCCTTATGCCTAGATACACCCACCCGCCAGATTAGAAGTTGGTACTTCGCTTATTTTTTCAAGATATTCCGCTCACAAGGTTCAGACACACATGGCGTCAGACATACATGGCGGCGGCCATCTTGGATTTTGACATGGGTTGCACCCACACACCAAATTTGAATGCGGTCCTTCGCTTACGCACGCACGCATGCCCGCACACACGCACGGACGGACGGACACACGGACGAAGGGGAAAACCATAGTCCCCCTTTCGCTCCGCGGGGGACAATAATTCTCAGATCCGGATTCAGATCTTCATCAAAATCCAATCAACTCGTCCGTGTCACACACCCAACCTGTCTACCAAATATCGTGCAAATCCTTTCACAACCTTTTGAGATATCGTGTTCACAGAGGGACAAACAGACAACCAGACCCAGACAGACAAACAGACAGGGGTGAAAACATAACCTCCATCCACCTCCGGTGGCGGAAGGTAAAAACACGACGAATCCGGTTCGGAAAACGTAGCTGTAGTGAGGTGTAAACGGCAGCTGCAGATTTGATCAGCACATGGAGAAATCCCCAAACTGGAAAAATAATTCCCCCGAATCACATTTTAATTCGTTTTCTGGCAGGGTAGCCATGAGATGTGCACACTCACCTTGGAGCTGTCTGGCCGATGTTCGGATCTCAACCCAGCAATACACCTTCATCCTGGTGTGCATCACACAGGACGATGCATTATCGTGTGTGCGGCCCTCCAGAAAGGCAGCCCGAAGAGCCATCTTTCATTACCGGTTGGTAGTCTTTAAGGATGACACCCTGAAATTTTTTTACCAAGTCCTGCCCAAATCACCTTCATTCTAATATCAAGCCTGAGCGGTCGGTTTGTGAAGGATTTGGGCTAAAAAGGAAAAACGGTCAATGGCCTACCCTACAATAATGTGGGAATAATTGGGCCTGTTAAAAGTGGTCGTAGCAATGTTTAAGTTCCGGTTTTAAGTCATGCTTTCTAAAATCCTCATTGTTGTATCTTAGTAGACCTTTATGCTGCTGAAAGTAATGTTTATGCTCCATGAAATCGGAAAAATACTTGGGGTTATTGGTGAAGGCCTTGAAAGACGGTTGGCATCTCTCGTGTCGAGTTATTCATTCAACTGGACGAAACGTGCAATAACGGTTTTCTGTTTTACTTCTCAGCTCCTTTTGAAGTCAGATTCTCTGTAAATGCAATTTTCTTTTTAATGTAAAAGATCCTCTGCTACTTTTCTTTTGCAAGAGACGACGGCATTGAAAGGGGTCGTAATGGAATAATATTTTGGCCTCCTGGTTCATGAACCTGAGAGTCTAGATGATGCTTCTTTGGAGAAATCTTGTGCCAGGGTATTGCATTTGGCATTGAACGGAATTTTTTTTTTTATGCCTGACTGCACACCTCAGTGGGTCCATTGTTCGAATCCGGAATTGAATTAGGAATTGAATACAGGACACGATCACTAATAGACTCGGACTGTTTAGTTTTCCTCTCTGAACCCTTGATCACAAGCTCATGCGTTCACAGGTTCAAATCCCGATAATGTCTTAAATGTTGTCCATTGTTTCCAACGATCCTTGTATTTAGAGTAAAAGTACAATGGTGTCATATGACATCATATGTATATATGATGTCATATGACACCATTGTACTTTTACTCTAAATGCAAGGATCTTGTATATATATATGAACCAGGCGATTCCATATAATGAGTGGATACCAGAGATAATGTGCCGTGTGGCAGACGGTACTTATCGCTTCCATTAAGGTACAGCATAGCTGGTTGGGATACCTTAATGACGGTTCACCACTGATGGTATGAAATCGCATAGTAACTGATATATATATATATATACACATATAAGACTTCTGAGCGTAATGAAGCCTAAAAAGTGATTGGCTGGACAGCTGGCATGACTCCACCCACAATAACTCAAAGCAGGAGAATCATACATCCGCCATGTTGGGTTCTTTGGTAAGCCAGGCTTCGGGTGTTAGCCTACGGGCCAATGCAATTGCAATCTATGCGAGCATAATAACCACGACGTATTGGGCTAAGCCCAATGTTCACAAAATGCACAATTCTTTTGAATATTTGGGCTAAGCCGCCCCACTACATGCACATAAGCAGTACGCATGTTTTTTGCTTCATGTACGTAAGCTGGGGTTATTTTTTATTTTTGGGAGCGATCGAGGCTTGGTTGTTGTTGTCCCACTCTATCACTCTATGTTGTTGCTTCCCACATTTTCAATCCACAAAATATTTGGTTCACAGTAGCTGCAGATTAGTTCAACAAAACCAAAAGCGTTATATATAAGTCCTTTCAACTTTTTTTATAATTTTTTTTTCTTTTGGCCAACACATCTTTTAATTATTTTTGCAAGCAACACTGGAATAGAGCTCTCTCGTGTGTGTGTGTGTGTATATATATACATGTGTGTGTGTGTGTATGAAAAAACAATTTGAGCACTATGTCTGAGAAAGACGGCAGAATAGAGACTGGTAAGCCTCGGTCGAGATTTTCTATTGTTTCTTTCACTGTGCGACTGAATATAAGCAAAACAGAAACTATTCCGTAAAGTCAAGAAGGGCAAGCACTAATTGGTAATGAAACGCTAATGTTTTTTTTGGCTCCAGTGACTATTCATAAAGCTGACTGTTTGGTCATGTGCTCAGATCCTTGTTTCTTTCTCCATCCACTGGTTGGTGTAGGTTTGACTCCCACAGTTGCTCACTCTCGTCAACCAGCTGTGCTTGGCAAGTTTGCTCTGTGCCAAACATCTCTCAACGCGAGTTGAGAGAGCCCGGCCTTCATCCTGCAGTTCATTGAAAAAAGTCTGGTTTGAGCTTTTGAGGACAATTCACATGTCATGAGATTATTTTAATCTAAAAACACAATGAACTTCAATTGAATTCCTCCATTTTTCAAGCACATTGAAAGGGTTAACATACTTCTCCTGGTCGAGCTAGAACAGGTGAGTTCAGGTCTCATCAGCTGTGCATTAAGTACCCCAAGGGCTGCTGCCTTTAAAGCATTCCAGGAGTGCAGGCCAACGAGCCGAGTGAGAGGTCCCACAGAGTGGTTGTCGAAAAGGAATGAGTTGAAACCATCTGTGTAGGATTTTATGGAAGTGTTTTCCTTGACGTTTGGAATGCAGGTGCATTTAATGCATCGCATTTACCATTATTTTGTTTTCTTTTAGAGGTTGTTGGATCCTTTTGTTTTACATATAATAACTTTTCTTTCTTGTCACCGTTTCCTTCATGTTTCCTGTGGGATGGAGCTTATGTTTTCTCCCCTGTCTGTCTGTTTGCAAAAAAGTTATCTCAAAAAGTTTTGGATGGATTCGGACGAAATTTAGTGGGTAGGTTGGGTGTGTGACACGGAAGAGTTGGTTCAATTTTGGTGAAGATCTGGATCTGGATCCGAGAATTTTAAAGTGATTCCACACCATTGAGAGATGGGGCTAAAAACGATGTATAGCATGATATCTCAAAAAGTTGTTGACGGATTTGGATGAAAATTAGTGGAGAGGTTTGGTATGTGACAAGGAAGAATTGATTCAATATTTGTGAAAATCTGAATCCAGATACGAGAACTTTTCCATTTTTTCAAGTGATTCCTCACAATTGAGTGATATGGCTAAAAACAATATCGCACAAAGTTGTGGATGACCTGTGAGAAAATGAGGTGGATAAGTTGGTTAGGTGACCAAAACAAGCTGATTAGATTTTGTGTCAGGTCCTGATCCAGATCAGGGGGATACAAAACGTAAACTGTTCAGCCTGGCGGAGGTATGCTCCCTATAGTTTCCTTGTATGTTCATGTCTGTCTTTATTATCTTTCATTTACACAATGATCTCACTCATTTTTCAAGAATCGAATAGAATAAAGTGATACTCCTCCCAACCTTGAGGCAATTTCATTCACCGTCTGCCATAACCGAGTTTTTTTTTTTTGTTTTTTTTTTGCATACAAAATCGAGGCTCGTGTAAGAGCTAACACATTGAACGTGAAGACATGCACAGACACATAAAACATACAATGAAGAGAGCGGGAGATGAGAGGGGGAGAGGGAAGCACACAAGCACAACAACAGTAGAGAACACGGACGTAGGTAGATCTGTGGAAGGGAGAGGACTGACGGACGGACAACGCACCATCGCATATGCTCCCCGAAACTTCGTTCCAGGTGAGCTAAAAAACATCTCTTTTCAACTTGCACACAAAACATATTTATTATTGCACAGCAACACAGCCAATCAGGTCGAAGGATGAAAATACTTGCTCACCAGCTGATTCTCATTAGCTCACCTGGAACGAAGTTCAGGGGAGTTTATGAGATGGTGCGTCGTCCGTAAACACTTCAAACTTCTTTTCCGAAACCGCTAATAGGATTGCGACCAAATTTGGCACAAATGATAGTTGTGTTGACTAAAGTTTGTTCCCGGCATTTAAAAAAAATCGGGATATAAGGGCGTTTACCGGGGTCAAAGTGGATCCGGGTTTAACCCCCCAAAATAGGAATTTGCTTTTTCCTCTGAAACTATACAACTATTTCGATGAAACTTGACCACAACCTTCATTACCCAACACGTCCTTTTTCCTTCTCTACTTCCTCGGTCTGCTGACATTGTCTCTCTTGGTCGTCGCCTGTTCTATTGACAGCTGGTTCACGAATTTTTATGGTGTGCTCCAGGCAGACCCCCTGCTTCTCAAGGTCTAATCACATGGTTGCTCATTGCCTCCAAGTGCCTGACCCACTCGGGCTAGATTTAGTTGCTTGAGCAAATCTTTTTTTTTTTCTTTTTTTTTGTATATTGAATCGAGGCTCGTGAAAGAGCTAACATTTATTTCACAAACAAATCAACCAGACAAACAAAATATACAAAAAGAGGGAGCGGAAGACAAGATGGGGAGAGAAGGGGAAGCACACAACCACAACATTTGAGAGCAGGGAGAAGTGTGGGAGGGAGAGGGCTTGCGGGGAGGAGGCGTGGGAAGGGGGGGGGGGGGGGGGGAGAGGTATAAAACACAAGGGGACCGAAATTAGCGGGGGTAGAAAAGATCAAGGTTTTGGATGGGGGAGGATAAGAGATGGTGGTGAACAGCTGTTTTAAAGACCTGGAGGGTGGAGTGGGATTGAAGAGAGTGAGGGAGTTTGTTCCAGAGGCGGGAGAAAAGAGGAATGAAGGAGTGAAGGTGAGCAGAAAGTCTTGATTTTGGCAGTTTAACCATAAGAGGGTTGCAGGCAGATCTTGTGCGACCTGTAGGAATATTTGGGGGACAGAGCCCAGAGAGAGCTGGGGGGGGCAAGGCCAGAGAGGAGTCGGTAGAAGACGGAAAGACCACCAACCTGCCTGCGGTGAGTGAGTGAAAGGCCCTTGGAGTTAGCTTCATCGCGGGAGATTCCAATGATTCTGAACGCTTTGGTTTCAACAGCGTGAAGACGAGGTAGGTGTGAGGCAGGAGCACCAGACCAGAGGGGAGAGCAGTATTCCATAGAGCTGCGGATGAAAGCCTTGTATGTGGTGAGGAGCTCAGGTGTGCCAAGGAAGGACTTCGCATGACGGAGGATGCCCAGTCGGCGACTGGCTTTGGAGGCCAGATTTAAAATGTGGTTTTCCCAGGAAAGATCATGGCGAATAGTGAGACCCAAAAGCTTGAGTGACAGAACTTCTTGGAGAGGATTATTCAGAAAGTGGATGGGAGGGTTGTCCAGTCGGTCTTTTCGGAGAGACATCGTAAGAGTGTGAGATTTATCAGGATTGAAAGACATGTTCCATTTGTTTGCCCAGTCTGTGATTTTGTCCAGGTCTGCAGAGAGTGAGGAGGCTGCAGACTGCCGATCTGAGGGATGAGGAATGGAGCGACAGAGAGTAGAGTCATCAGCAAAGAGATACAGAGGATTTTCAAGAGAGTCAGAGAGATCATTGATGAAGACCAGAAAAAGCACAGGTCCCAGAACACTACCTTGGGGAACTCCAGCCTGAACAGGAAGAGGAGATGAGAGAAACCCATTCAGGGCCACACGTTGACTACGACCAGAGAGGAAGTCCGCCAGCCATGCGTGGAGATTTCCATGGATACCAAAGGAGGAGAGTTTGGTGAGCAGAGCAGGGTGCCAGACCGTATCGAAGGCACGTGAAATGTCAAGGGAGACGGCTCTAATTTCCTGTTTGGCGTTGAGGACCTCCATCCATTGTTGAGAAAGTAGAAGCAGCATGTCCAGAGTAGAGTGACCAGGTCTGAAACCAAATTGATGATCAGAGATCAAGCCATTGGAGAAGAGGAAAGATTTCATATCTGAAGCAATGATGGAATCCATGACTTTGCTGATAATTGGGAGAAGGCTGATTGGTCTGTAGTTGCTAGGATCTGTTTTTGCACCTTTTTTGTGCAAAGCGGTGATGTTGGCTGATTTCCAAGCAGATGGCAGATGACCTTGAGCAAAAGAGAGGGTGAAGAGAACAGAAAGAGGGAGTGAAAGAGCGGAAGAACATGATTTTAGGACGTGTGGGCTGATGCCGTCAGGACCAGTTGCAGAATCAGAGTCGAGGGTTGACAGAAACTTTTCCACCTTGTCAGGAGGAAAGGACACAGAGTCCAGGAGCAGCTGGGTACGACTGGGTACGGTTGGTACAGAGAGGGATGGGCTTGGGACACAAGATTTAGAGGCAAACACAGAGTTGAGGCATTCAGCTTTTTCACGTGCGGAGTCAGCCGTTAAGCCATTTGAGGTGAGGGAGGGGATGGAGGGGGAACAAACACCAGAAACAGATTTGACCAGACGCCACCAGGATTTGGAAGAGGGAGACAGATAAGAGAGTTTGGTCTTGAGAACGGTGAGATATTGTTTCCTGGCTCTCCTGAGGGTGGACACACTTGTTTCGGGCTTTGTGAAAGGAAATGAGATTTCCTTCCGTTGGATTTGCTTTCCAGGAGACGAAAGCAAGTTGTTTCAGGGCAACAGCCTCACCACAAGATTCCGTGTACCATGGACGGGAGGAAGGGAATGACAACTGAAGACGAGATGGGATAAATCTGTGCATGAGAGAGAGCAATTTACTTTGAAAGAATTCCCAGGATGAGTTGATGTCAGAGGCTGTAGAGATGGGAGACCAGTCCAGATGATTGATGGCTGCTTGAAGACCGTGCCAGTTGGCCTGAGTGAAATGCCAGACTCGCCGACGCTGAGGAGGCTCTCTGAGAATGGTCAGAGAGATGTCCACTTTGACAAGCACATGATCAGATGAGCCGATTGGAGCAGAAGAAGAGCAGCAGACATTTTCAGGGAAGTGAGTCAAAACCAAGTCCAGAAGAGAAGATGCTCCGTTGACTGAGATCCGGGTCGGGAAATTGACAGATTGTGTCAGTCCCAGTGAGTCGCAGAAGTCCTTTGCTGAAGAGCCATGGCTGGTGAGAGAGGTACCCACACCCAGCCAACTGGCATGGTGACAATTGAAATCACCACATATGAGGAAGAGAGAGTTGGGATGGGTAGATAGAAGTTGGTCCATATTATCAGACAGCGAGATGTAGATGGAGTCATCACTGTTTGGTGGACGGTACAACACACATATGAACAAAAGGTGGGAGCGAAGGGGAAGCCGTAGCCAAAGGTATTCCTGGGGGTGAGGTGGAGAGAGGGCAGTGGAGGGCGAGTGAGGAAGAGAGTTTTTTATAAAGATAGCAACCCCACCTCCAGGACGAGGCTAAGGTCTATCATACCGGAGGAGGGAGTAACCTGGGAGAGATACCAAGGCATCAGAGACATCATGAAGGAGGAAAGTTTCTGTTAAGCAGATCACATCTGGTTTGTCAGAAGCAACCTGTATGGAGAGATCAGTCAAGTTTGAGCGAAGGCCCCGGATGTTTGAGGTCCATACCGTTAATGAAGAGGAAGGGGGAGCATCGGGTACAGAACAGGGGGGGGAGGGGTAGGGTAAGATGTGGAAGAGGAGGAAGAGGTAGGGAGAGCTGTTGAAGGTGTGTCAGAGATTTCAGAGATTTCAGAATAGTTTGGAGAAAGGGAAGAATGGGGCGGACAAAAGGTTTGATGGAGATTGGGTGAGGCACAGTGAGGTGTTATTTGAGGAGGGGGAAGAGCGAGGCAGAAGGTTGGGGGAGATGAAGGTGAAAGTTGGAAGGGGGAAGAAGCAGGGAGGATGCTTTGAGGAGGAGGGGTGAGAGGGGAGTCTAGGAGGGAAGGAGCGAGGGAGAGTCTCGGAGGGGAGGGGTGTGGGGGGAGTTTAGGAGGGAGGGGAGGGAAGGGGCAAGGGGGGAGATTTGAAAGGGATGGGTGATGGGGAGGATTTGGAGGGAAGGGGGGATGGGGAAGATTTGGAGGGGAGGGGTGAGATTGGATTTTGAAAAGTGTACGATTCATGGGAAACGAACATTTTTTGCAAAATGAGTTTGAGACCTTCGAGTCAAAAATACGTTTGAGGAAGCTGAAGGAGGGGTGGAGTTCTGGAGAGTTTAGGGAATGTAGAAAAGAGGAACTGTAAGAGATGGTATTATATATATTTTTTGGAATGAATAGATTTCGTGAGCAAGACGAAAGCATCCTTTTGTCGGAGAAGAAGAAAAAGGTGTTATAATATATGAGAGAAAATAGTTGTTCAGGGGAGAGATTATACATTTCTAATCGCGTGATCGCGAACAACGTGAACGAAGAACGAACGAAGAAATAAAAACAACAAATAAACGAATAAGACCTGAGAAGGAAATATTTTTGGGGTTTTTTTTTTTTTGAGTAGAGATATTAAACAAGGAGGTATGGGGTGAACGACTGGGATGAAACAGAGAACGAAAATAATTGCAGCGCGTTCGACGAACCGCTGAGAGAAAAACAAAACCACAAGGTCGGAGACGGTACGGTAGCCTAAGCCTACGAGTACTAGGCCTCAGAATACTCGATACGCATTAACCAACGATTGTTTATACATGTACGAAAAATTTGCACCGAAAATTTTCCTAAAGAGACGCTATAGGTACAAACACCGAAAGATAGATACAGTCTCGACAAAAACACAATTGTGAAAGATTACTTAGCTTCGAAAGCGTGAGCGCATGGAAGAGCTTCGAAAAGACATGACCTCGCCGTGATCTCGCGAGATCTCCCCAATCTTGTCACCAATGACTGCTGCTGACCTTCATGGTGAGTTGTGTAATGTGCGGGATGTACGTTATAGCTCACATTTCACGACTCTTTTCTTAACTAGCTATCCGAATACAAATTTATTAAATAACAAAACAATAACAAATAGAATGTATCTTAAAATGCAAAGCCTGTCAGCATCCACTTTATACTCAAACTAAACTTGATGAAAACAACAGCTAAAAATATTTTTTTCATAAAATGTAAAACTTATTATTTATGAGTTTTTTTCTATATTCCCATAATAAATATTTGTTGAATATTTGTTGACAAAAGCTCAAATGATAAATTTATAGCCTGGACACACACACACACACACACACACACGCACATGCGCATGCGCACGCACACACACACACACACACACACACACACGCACACGCACACGCACACACACACACATGCACACAGACACATGTACATACACACACACATACACACACACACACACACATACATACATAATCACACACACATTTGTAAAACTCTGTCTCCTGTTGCATGTTGTACGGGCTAATCGTGCATGCTCTAAATTTTAAATCCCATTACAACAATATGTAGAAAACATCTGAAAATGCAAGGCCCGTCCGCATCCGTTTGTATTCAGACGTCTTCTTCCATATGCTCAAACAACATAACAAAGATAACATAACATGATCATAATGATCATAACATAACATAATTTTGTCATAACAAAAACAGTTTAAAAAATTACATGAAAATTGATGATCTTATGCAGCCTTGAACATTGAGCTTTAGGTCTAAAAAATAATCAGCTTCTAGCTTTTGATTGGTGAACCAATTCTGTGACCCAATTTGCAAACTTAAAATTCCAGGTCAATTGGCTGAAAATTGATGGTTTTATGCAACCTTCACCTTTGACCGTTTGATATAAACAATGGACTTCCACCCTTTCATTAGTGAACAATTCATTGACCCAATATGCAATTTTTTTTAAATTTCAGGTGAATGAGGTGAAAATTTGTGATTTTATGCAACCTTGACCTTTGACCTTTTGAGCTAAAATGCAATTGGTTTGTAGCTTTTGTTTGGTGAAGCAATTCAGTGACCCAATATGCAAATTCTTTAAAATTCAGGTCTGAAATTGGATGAAATTTGACGATTTCATGTGATTCTGACCTTTGACCTTTTGACTTTTTGACCAAATTATTAATTTGCCTTCTACATATTCTCATAACAAAGTTTTATTGAAAATTTGATGACAAAACTCAAATGGTAAAAATGTTATGTTACGTTATGTTATGTTATGTTAAAAATATGTTACGGCCTGGACAGGCACACACAAACACACACACAAACAGACAGACACACAAACAGACAGACACACAAACAGACAGACACACAAACAGACAGACAGACATACATAAGTGATTCCTCCTGCTGTGCAGGGGATGGGCTAATAACATCAACAAGTATTCCAATCAATCAAAGCAAAACACCACAACACAATACCTGGCTTTTTCATGAACCCCGATCTTGTAAAATTAAGCATCCCTGCCATCTTGTTTCAGTGATTATATGGTACATCTGTCAGTTCGGTGTTCAATTGGTGTATTTTCTTCCAATTAATTTGATATTCACTAGTCAAATAACCTGCACAGCTCCTTTGATAGATTATTTTTTTATGGAACCAACCTGAATTTGAAAGGATGTCATAACCTGCGTACCATTTTTGAAACTGTTCCTGGCAACGTGCTTGTGGCAAATCACTGAATACTGGAATGGTCATTATAAAGTCATCATAAAGTCAAACTTGGGACAAGTAAATGCATAATGATGCAAAGATGAACCGATTCGATTACGAGGTCAAGAGGTCAAAGGTCAGAGGTCCCGTTCGGTAAAAATTCTGTTACCGAGCTAACCAGTGTACCAGTGATGGGATTTTAACCAAACTTGGTATAAATATATATTATGATGCCAAGATGAACTGATTAGATTTCGGCATGAAGAGGTCAAAGGTCAGAGTCTGCAATAGGTTTTCGTCACCGCGATAACCTAAGAACGGCTGAAAGGAACAATGTCAGACTTGGTACAGGTATGTATAATGATGTAAAAATATACGGATTCAATTATGGGGTGAAGAGGTTAAAAGTCAGAGGACCTCTTAGGTAAAATTTCACCTAAAGTTACTGCGCTATCTTGTAAATCAGTGATGGGATGTTGACCGAACTTGGTACAAGAATATATAATTATACAAAGATGAACTGATTGTATTTTGGCGTCAAAGGTCACAGGTCAGAGGTCATTCCAGGTAAAAATATGATACTTGACAACAGCTGAAGGGATGTAAATCAAATTTGGTATAAATATGTAACTATAATGATGTAATAATGTGGGCGGAGGTATATTGGTCTATGTCACGACGTGGAACAGTACTGTTCTAGTTATGATTTACTAAAGGTTGCATAACTCTTCAACCTAATTTTTTTTAACTGAATTAAAAACAATCTTTACACACATTAGAATCTACAAACATTGGACTTCTGATACTTTCTGATACTTTTCTGGGAGTTTGTTCCAGACGCGGGAGAAAAGAGGAATGAAAGAGTGAAGTTGAGCAGACAGTCTTGATTTTGGCAATTTCACCAGAAGAGGGTTGCTGGCAGATCTTGTGCGACCTGTAGGAATATTTGGGGGACAGAGCACAGACAGAGCTGGGGGAGCTTGGCCGGAGAGGAGTCGGTAGAAGACAGAAAGACCACCAACCTGCCTGCGGTGAGAGAATGAAAGGCCCTCGGAGTTAGCTTCATCGCAGGAGATTCCAATGATTCTGAAAGCTTTGGTTTCAACAGCGTGAAGCCGAGCTAGGTGTGAGGCAGGAGCACCAGCCCAGAGGGGAGAACAGTACTCCATTGAGCTGCGGATGAAAACCTTGTATGTGGTGAGGAGCTCAGGTGTGCCGAGGAAGGACTTCGCACGACGGAGGATGCCCAGTCGGCGACTGGCTTTGGAGGCCAGCTTGGAAATGTGGTTTTCCCAGGAAAGATCATGGCAGATAGTGAGACCCAAAAGCTTGAGTGACAGAACTTCTTGGAGAGGATTGTTGAGAAAGTAGATGGGATGGTTGTCCAGTCGGTCTTTTCGGAGAGACATAGTGAGAGTGTGAGATTTGTCAGGATTGAAAGACAAGTTCCACTTGTTTGACCAGTCTGTGATTTTGTCCAGGTCTGCAGAGAGTGAGGAGGCTGCAGACTGCCGATCTGAGGGTTAAGGTATGGAGCCGCAGAGAGTGGAGTCATCAGCAAAGAGATAGAGAGGGTTTTGCAGAGAGTCGGAGAGATCATTGGCGGAGCCAAACAGATTCTTATTGTTAAATAACTATTTATTATCTAGTAAATACAAAAGATCAGAAAGGACAGGAGGAAAAATAAATACCGAACAGACCTTCGCTCAAAAGCCACAAGAAAAGGGGAAGAAGGAACATAACACACAAACCTACTGTATGTACAACTTGAACGGCACTCGGTAGAGCGCATACTTCTGCCAGGCTGAACAGTTTATATTTTGTATCTCAATGATAGGCTGGACCTGGATTTGGACATGAACCAAAATCTAATCGGCTTGCTCTTGTCACCAAACCATCGCATCCACCAAGTTTAGTCATAACTCGACCACATATTTTTTAACTAGAACGCCACTCAGTAGAGCGCATACTCCCGCCGTGGGTCAAGTTGGAATAGTACGATTTCACAAAAGTTTGAGGGAGTCGTTCAGTGACAACACAAGACAGACATTGCACAGATATATATTTAGAATATATAGAAGATAATGTTAAAAAAAAAACAAGGCAATTTCACTTACATTTTCGGATTCAGCGTTCAATTCTATATAAGTGAGCGTATTTTGAGGCATGTGTGACTTCAAATAAAATTGTAAGCCAGAAAAACGTTCGTTTCATTCCTTCGGGATACAACATGTAAAACTGGCCCAAACGTGAAAACAAAACTCGCTCATTTTAAGTCGTACAAGCTAATGCGACCACGCATTCTTCTGGGAAGAATCCCGTGCACATGCTGGTCACACTTATAAGTCACCTAAGTCTTTATAAGTTCATCAAATACTGACACCGCGATTGACATTCGCTGAGGTAAATGTTGATGTCTTTTCTGAGGTTAAAAAAAAAAAAAAAAAAACAGTTTTAAAGCATTATACGTATCAAGTGATACATTTTATGAAATGCGGAAACCTAATACACACTTTGGTGGTTGTAAAATGACAGACTATGTCTTTATTAGAAAAAAAAATGAACATTGAAGACGACGCTGCTAAAAAAATACACCGCTCTAATGCATAACGACGAGTTTAAACTACATTTACAACAAATATGAAAACTATTTTCATATCACAATGTTAATTAAAAACACCTCACAGCCACGTGATTTAAAAACACCTCACCACCACGTGATTTTACACCTCACCACCACATAATTCAAAATACCTCACCACCACGTGATTCAAAACCACCACCACGTTATTAAAAACACTTCACAACCACGGAAACAAAAGTTTCAGGGAGTAGTTCAGTGACAACAGACACTGCCCAGATATGTAGATATATAGATAAATAAACCTGAAAATCGCAGAGCCAGAATAATTATTTTTTGTTCTGGGAAGCCACGTGAGGTTTCTTCTTCAGCTCCACCCAACCCTGGGTGAATATGCGATCTTTTAAAAAAAAGTTCGAATTTTGCCAAATCTGTTTTATTCGTTTGTTAATATACCTCAGCTATTGACAAATCTGGAATTATAATTTTATTTGAGGTTCAAATTAACCCGGGACATTGTCAAACGATGCCTGCAAGTCTGTACATGTTATAAATAATTAATCGTTCACAGTCGAAAACTCTTCTTCACGAAATAACTTCCAGCTTCCAGACCGTACATCCAATCATCTTCAAATTTCGCACACTTGTTACTCTTCATGACTTATAATAGAGTATGAAGTTTCACCACGATCAATGAAGTGGTTCAAGAGATATAAATGTTTTTATTATTTGCGTTTAATTAACGATATCTGCCAAACCACGTGACCTATCGCAAATTCCAAAAGGGCATTTTAGTAGACTGATATGCTGAACAGATTTGTGAAGTTTCCCCTCGATTGGATCACAAATGAGGGAGGAGCTAGGTTTTAAATGTTTGTGCTTAAAAACGTCATAACTCTGAAACCATGTGATGCATGACGTCATGCTCACTGACTTTTTTGTTCGTCATGGGTATGCGATTCTGCCTGCAAAGTTTGGCCTCGATCTGTTCAGGTGTTTTTGAGAAAATTGGATTTTAGTGTTTTTCACTCAAACCAATATGGCGGCCGAACTACGTGACCTGTGACGTCATAATTACCATTAAAATATTCTGCAGACCGAGTCCCTCCTATGGTAAAAATTTGCTCTCAATCGGTCCAATTATTGCAGAGAAAATGGTTTTTAAAGGAAAACAGAAAAAAAAAATCCCCCAAAAATTCCCCAAAAAACTTCCTGGATCCGGAATAATTTCCTGAGCTTCACCAAAAACGAATCAATTCTTCCTTATCCCAAGTGCAATCATTCCACCAACTTTCATCCATATCCGTTCAGAACTTTTCCAGATATCTTGTTCACGCACGCACGCACGCACGCACACACACACACACACACACACGGACACGAGCGAATGCATTACTCCCTGGCGGGAGTAAATATCATGTTATATATCGCTTTTCCCCGATCTCTCAATGGTGAAGAATCACTTAAAAGATAAATAATTATTATATCTGAATCCATTTTTAGATCTTCACCAAAATCGAAACGATTAGTCCTTGTAACACACCCAAACGGTCCACCAAGTTTCGTCCGAATCCATCCACAACATTTTGAGATATCATGCTATGTATCGTTTTTGGCCGTATCTCTCAATGGTGAAGAATCACTTAAAAAATTCTACCAGCTGGATCCGAATCCGGATCTTCACCAAAATCATATCATTTTGTCCTTGTCACATATACTACCTCTTCCAAATTTCGTCCGAATCCATCCACAACTTTTTGAGATACACTACATGGCCAAAAGTATGCGGACATCCCTTCTAATTAGTGGATTCGGACGTTTCAGCCACACCAAATGCTGACAGGTATATATAACAAACAGACAGACAAAAACAGACAGACAAAAACAGACAGACAAACAGACAGACAGTGGTGAAAACATAACCTCCATCCACCTTTGGTGGCAGAGGAAATGAAATAAACTCTTAGTGAAACCCAGCAAGTGGTCACAAACATGGAACGGACAATGTGGTATCAGACAGGGACTTTAGGCAGGCATGAGCTAGTGTTGCCGTAGGTGGTGTGGTCATGCAGGTTGTGGTTACACAAGGTGAAGGTGCGAGGAGCGATGGTGATGAGGTGGGTAGGAGATAAGAAGGCAGCCTAGCAGAGGGAAAGTGATGTGCCCTGCTCTGCCTCAAAATGGTCATTTGCACTCTCCTGCTATGCATGTGTGGACACGGCCTTTATCAGCTATCACCTCCCGGACCACCCTCGTGCACAAAGGGTCCCTCGCATTGGGCGCCCACTGATGTCGCCGGCGCTATCGGCTGGTCCGTCTCTCCCCGCAGCGTGGCCCCTGTTGTGGAAAACCATTCAGGTCCACACAACTTTAGTCCAACGGTTTGGTTTAATTGCATTTAGATCATCACATCATTCCTGTAAGTAGAAATACACAATAAGCATACGATGCGACATCTCATAAAGCCATTCATATCAGTCAATGCAAGCAAGCTAGTTATTCTATAAAGGCGTACCATAAACGAGGCTACAGATGTAACATGTCACAAGGGAGAAGTCTCGGAGCACTGACACAGCAACGGGTCTTATAGTCACGCCCCTAGCGGTGACAACAATGACAGCGAGCAGCGAGCATCCCCACCCGGGTTCAGTACGGATACGATTTCACTACATTCACCCCCCCCCCCCGTCAGAATTATACGGCCGCGTGGCTAAAAGCGAGTGAGCGTCAGCATGAATAGGGCGCGGAGTATCAGTCGGCCCAACCGTAGCGGGCCGGGCGGCGAATTTCTCTGCCAGCACGCGTTCGAAATTCCCCGGGTACGGCGTCTCGTAACCCTGTATCCCCGGTGTCAGAGGCGTCAACAGGGTCGGGTGATGAAGGGGGTAACGCCAAGTCGTCGGACCCGGGCAGTCTCGACGGGGGGAGGGTCGGTGGACTGTCGGCGATGGGAGCGTCGGGAGAGGCCATAGTCTCATAGATGGGTTCGACCGGTTCGTCCGATTCCCTACTAAGGTCGTCGACCCCGCAAGGGGCAAGATGACGAACGGAGACAGTAGTCTCACGACCATCAGACGTCATCACACGAGCATGCTCAGGATTAGCCTGGAGAATCTGCACTTTGTCCACAAGGGGGTCGTACTTGCTCGCGCGAACCGCCCGTTTAAGGTAGGCCGGCCCGGGCCCAGCGAGCCAACTGGGCAAAGACCGTATACACCCCGAGCTCCTGGGGTGGTGGAAAAGTCGCTCGTGGGGAGTTTGGTTAGTTGCCGTACTCAGGAGTGCCCGGATTGAGTTCAACGCCGCAGGTAGCGACCAAGCCCATTTATTGAGGCCCCGGCCGTGGGTCCGGAGATGGAGCATGACCGCCCTCCAGATAATCCCGTTGAAGCGTTCGATCTGCCCATTAGCCTGGGGTCTGTACGGCGTGGTGTAACTAGACGCAATGTTGTTTTGGAGCAGATAGCCGCGCACCTCCTGAGACAAGAAGACTGCACCCCGGTCGGTATGGACATAGGCCGGGTAACCGAACATTGAGAACAAGTTCTGTAAGCATCGCATCACCGTGGCAGCAGTCATGTCCGCGCACAAATAAGCAAAGGGGAATCGTGAGTACTCATCAACGATAGTGAGCAGATAGCGAGAGCCGCTCGACACCGGCAAAGGGCCCTTGAAATCCATCGCCAAGCGTTCCCACGGGCGTGTAGCCTTCACCAGAGTCCCCATAGGAGGGTTATAGAAACGTGGTTTGATTTCCGCGCAGATAGCGCAGTCGCGACAGATACGGCAGATATCGTCAATCGAGTAAGGGAGATTCCCACTCCGCACGAAATGAGCGAAACGCGTTACGCCGGGATGGCCCGCAGTAGCATGCAGCACCCGTAGGCCCTCCAACGAGGTGATACCAGCACATGTAGTCGGGCGTGATAAGGCATCGGCGGCCTGGTTATCCTTCCCTGGGCGATATTTGATGGTGTAACAGAAGTCGGCGAGTTCGATACGCCAGCGAGTGATTTTCTCGTTCTTAATGCGCTGGGCGTGTAAGGTGTCGTACATGAACGCAACGCTTTGCTGGTCCGTGATGATTTGGAAGCTCCGCCCGAGTAGGTACGGGCGCCATCGCCGAATAGACTCGACGATCGCATACGCTTCCTTTTCAACGGACGAGTGCCTCCGCTCAGCGGAGGTAAGAGTCCGTGAAAAGAAAGCCACGGGACGTCCCCCTTGGGAGAGGGTCGCCGCGATGGCCTGATCCGAGGCGTCACTTTCGAGGACGAACGAGCCGCTCTCGTCGATGGTCGCTACGGCGGCTCGGGCGATGTCGGTCTTAAGACCTTCAAAGGCCGTCAATGCGGCCGAACTCAGGGGAAAAGTGTCGCAGGCCACAAGGGGGCGAAGTTTCGCGGAGAAATTTTGCACCCATTTGGAGTAATGGGCGAACAGCCCAAGGGCGCGTTTCAGGGACGCCCGATCGCAGGGAGGGGCCATGTCGAGCAAAGGTCGCAGACGTTCCTTATCCGGAGAGACAGAGCCATGGGTCACGGTGTACCCCAGAAGATCTATGGTGCGTAGGGAGTATCGGCACTTATCCTCGTTCATAGTTAAGTGATACCGTTGCGCGACCTCAAGGAAGCGCTTCAGATTAGCGTCATGGTGCCCTTGGTCATATCCACAAACCGTAAGGTCATCGAGGTAGACGAAAACATCGGTTAAGTGCTCCCGCGCAACGAGGTCATCCATGGCCCTCTGGAAACAAGCGACCCCGTTCGTCACCCCAAAGGGCAATCGTGTAAATTGGTACAACCGCTGCCCCGACTCGAAAGCGGTATAGATACGATCCGCCCTAGAGATAGGGATCTGGTGGTACGCACTACGGAGATCGAGAGTACTATAGACCGAATACTGGGATACCTGTTGCACTAGCGCGTCCATCCCCGGAAGGGGGTAGGCATCCAGCTGTGTAAAGCGGTTAATCGTTTGGGAATAGTCGATTACCATGCGTTTGCGATGGGCCTCGCTGCGCACCACTAAGACCTGAGCGCGCCACGGCGACCTGCTAGGTTCTATGATGCCGTCCTTCAAGAGCTGAGCCGTTTCGTCCGCAATGAATTGCATGTCCGCGCGAGAGTAGCGTCGCGATTTTACCGCGACGGGGGTACAGTTGGAGGTTAGATTGGGGAACAGCGAAAGCGGCCGGACGTCCATTTGCGCTAGGGCGCACACCGTTAGCGCGTCGTCCGGCCCCACAACAAGAGTGTCAGGCCCACCGAACTCCATTACCAGACGTCCATGCAGCTTAAGAAAATCGTGTCCTAGCAGAATATCAGCACATAATGCGGGTAAAACCATAAGGTGTACATCAGGGAAAACCCGTCCCTTTAGCACGAGTTTCAATCGGCATTCCCCTTTCGTGCTGAGCCGCAGTCCCTGGGAAGCCATGAAGATCCGTCTCGTAGACCGCCCGATCCGCCATCCATACCTGAGCACAAGTCGTTGGTCGATAAAACTATCCGTAGATCCGGTATCCACCAAGGCCTGAACACAATGGCCCTCAACCATAAGGGGAATAAGGGCTTGAGCCAGGCCAGACGAGGCAGCTGGGAGCGGGACTGAGCCCCCCGAATGGGTCGGTCCAGCCTCGCGGGTGGATCCTACACCAGCAGCAGTTTTGCGAGCGTGGCCGGAGGCTGTGTTGGCCATGGGGATCCCATTATCGTCATCAGAGGGCTTTCCCCAGCATTCCGGTGTTTCGCGATTCAAAATCCGACGAGAAAAGGCCTCCGTAGTATTTGACATTGCCTTTTGACACTCCTGGCAGATAAAGGCTTCCGTAGTATCCGAAATCGCCTTTTTACATTTTTGGTCGCTTTGACAAGAGGCTTCCGTAGTATTCGAAATTGCCTTTTTACATTTTACAGAGGCTTCCGTAGTATTCGAAAGTTGCCTTAACTCTTTTGACGGGGCGGGGGCCGCCGTTAGCTCGTGGGCGACTCGAGGAGTACGAGGGGCTTGGTGAAGTGTGGCCCGTGGTTTGGCCAAGGACGCGGCCTTTGTCCCCGATGGAGAATGAGACGGTGGTGGCTGTCCGGTGGCGCCAATCAAGGTCGTCTGAGCGCCCAGCGGGCCGCAGAGAGCGGCCCTCCCCTTCGAAGTCGGGTAAGGTGCTGGGCTCGTGGGTTCTGCTACGAGCCCGTTCAAGGTTGCTGCGCCCGCGCGGCCGCGGCTGCGCGAGTCGAAGGGCCGCGAGCCGCGTGCCGATGTCTTGCACACTTTCGCGTAATGTCCCTTTAGCGAGCACAAATGGCAAATAGCGTCACGTGCCGGACACACGACTCGGGCATGACGTGGCCCTCCACAAAAAAAACATGCGGCCCCGCGCAAGGCCTTGGGTCTGCTGGTCGTAACGGCAGCTGTCAGGGTAGGGTCATCCTCCGGAGCATCCCGGAGTTCAGCAGGCGGATCCACGTCCTCGTCAGTGGTACTCTCCGGCCGGGCGTGTAGTGAGGTGCCCGCCAAAAGGCGCGTGCGATCATAGGCGTTCGATTGCATCCGCGCTTCGGTATACACCGTCGCTTGCTCAACCGCCGTAGCGAAGGTCAGGTCGGTCTTCTCCAAGAGTTTGAGACGTAGTTCCTGGGAGGAGACCCCAGCTATGAAGGCATCTAAAAGTCGATCATCTTTAGCTTGCTCGGGAGTCCGTGGCTCCTTGACGCTGTCCAGCATGAGCTGCCGGAGCTCCTGGGCGTAATGATCCATAGGCTCGTTGGGCTGCTGCCGTCGCGTCTGCAGCAAATAACGCGCATACACAGGGCTTTTTTCTTTTATGTAAAGCCGCTTGAGCTCCGCGATGGTAAGATCATACGTCGTGCATTGAGCGACCGCGTGGTAGACCCGGTAGTCGATTTTTGAGTGTAATATCGCCAGCTTCGCGGCAGGCGTCGGAGCGGTCTCAGGCTCGTCAAAGAGATGCTCCAGTTGTCGGAGCCAGTGCTTGAGTTGCAAGCCTCCGTCCGTGGCTTGTGGGTCGGCGCTGAAAACGGACACCGTCAACGTCTTGTTGCCAGCCATGTCAGCAGATCTTAAATGCAATTAAGTGTTGTGGAAAACCATTCAGGTCCACACAACTTTAGTCCAACGGTTTGGTTTAATTGCATTTAGATCATCACATCATTCCTGTAAGTAGAAATACACAATAAGCATACGATGCGACATCTCATAAAGCCATTCATATCAGTCAATGCAAGCAAGCTAGTTATTCTATAAAGGCGTACCATAAACGAGGCTACAGATGTAACATGTCACAAGGGAGAAGTCTCGGAGCACTGACACAGCAACGGGTCTACTAGTCGAACGCACGAGCGATCACCAACCGCGGGTTCAGTAAGCGGAAGCGATCAACCGGGTTCAGTACGGTACGATTTCATACAGCCTATTGAAAGTTTTCACCCCTCTCCAGGGCTCCACAGCTCACTTTACCACCAATGGCTTGCAGTTTTTTGCTGGTGACGTCTGGCACCAACCAGCTTTCTATAATCAAACATTTGGTGGAATTGTTTCTAATCTTTGTGATATTGCAAAGTGTATTTGTATTTCTCATTTAAGCCAAAAAAAAAAGAGTAACTCTTCCAGGAGAGTAAGGCTGCATAAGTTGTTTGCAACGAGCACAGTGACAACGGGCCTCACGCGCCATTTTTTCCCCATCTACTCGAGCCGCTTCCGAACGTTTGACCAGACACTCAACTTTATATGTCGCAATCTTTGGTGGATCTTATCACTGCAGTCCAAGTGAGGCTTGGAAGCCTGGTCTTGCTCAAAATGGGTTTTATACAAGGGTTTGACATAGTTAGCATTTCCCTTTCAATTTTGATCACAGAAGGAAGTGTTATTGGAAACAGCCAACAAATGAGGTGATGTGAGTGAGCACCAAAGGGTTAACTTTTATCTCGTCAGATTTACTTTTTGATATTTTCATCACGAGGCTCATACATTATTATCATTGCTTGTTTGAAATACATTTTGTTTGTTGGGTGGTAGTTGGGTAGAGTTTACATATTCTAGTTTGTTAATGAAGGGAAGATGATCAGGTCATCGTTAGATTGCTTCCCATAGAACTTCCCGGGTCCCAGTTTTCTACTTGTGCCCCTGGTTTTATGTTATGGTTTGGCTTCCCATAGAACTTCCCGGTTCCCAGTTTTCTCCTTGTGCCCCTGGTTTTATGTTATGGTTTGGCTTCCCATAGAACTTCCCGGTTCCCAGTTTTCTACTTGTGCCCCTGGTTTTATGTTATGGTTTGGCTTCCCATAGAACTTCCCGGTTCCCAGTTTTCTACTTGTGCCCCTGGTTTTATGTTATGGTTTGGCTTCCCATAGAACTTCCCGGTTCCCAGTTTTCTACTTGTGCCCCTGGTTTTATGTTATGGTTTGGCTTCCCATAGAACTTCCCGGTTCCC